>NC_039367.1:100027546-100350412 GCF_003573695.1 Papaver somniferum | reverse complement strand
TGGGAAATACAAAATCTTAGTTATGACCAGGACTTTAGTTATCCATAGTTGTTGACTGCTGCTGTGTATAGTCTTAATATGAAGTTCGTATATTACGGTGGTAACATGCAGTTTAAGTGAGACTTCATTTCTCAAAACACTTCTCCAAAAATGTCTAGGAAAAGGAAAAAATGAGTAGCAAAAATATCATGTAATCTCATTACACTATAATGTTCTTAGGTAATACGAATCTTATATTTGCTTCTATTTCACTACATGTCGTGAAGTATAACATCTATATATAACTATATGAACTCTGTATTTACTTAAAACTTGTCTTGGGGAGAACCTTATCCACTGGACCTTTTCCACCCAAATATCAGTTACAATACTTGTCAAAAAAAGAGAAGGTTACAATACTTATCTTGTTTAGGAACCTATCGATAAAAGGATATCATTAAAGTTCCTGTAGGAGAGATAGATCAGAGTTCAGTGTGTATGGGATCTTTATCATAAGACTTTATGAGTGAAGTTTCTAGTATCTTATCAGCCAGGCAGTCAGCGGAAGGTCGGACCATCCCATAGTGGAAGCCCATCGCAGAATTACAGTAAGTCTCTGCTGTTCCATCTTCTCTTTCAAGGTTTACGTTGTTTAGGACAATGTTTTTACAAGGTACTGTGTCGCTGCAGGCAAATTTCATCGCCTTTGCCGTCTTTGATGTTCCTGAGATGTTTCGGTATACGATTTGGCTAATTTCCACAGCTGACGTCTAACATTGCAAAATCAAGATCAAGAGTTAATTTTTTTCCTCCGAACTTGTATAGTCAATAGCAATGCGAGTAAACAATTATGATCAATGAGAGCTATGTGTTCGATAGGCTAGTATATGGGTTTGATATGGTCAAGAAAGAGATGCGCAGAATGCAACATCTTACTTAGTAGATACCTCACCTGATTTTTGCAACTCTTGGGCGAATCGCAGTAGAACTGGTCAATGATGATAGGGTTGGCAACGTCCTCCATCCTCACGTTCTCATAACGTACTGCACGAACGAACCCAGACCCACCCTGTTCCAGGTAACCACGACACTTCTCATTAAATCATGCATATCCTTCTGAGTGCCCTGCACTTGGAATTGGGTAGGATTTAAGACTTACCTGCCAGGTTTTAATCCTGAGTCCATTCGTTGTTCCCTTAAGAAATGCTGTGTTCACAACCACGCCTGAGACTACGCCTGTGCTGTTGTCTTTTCCGAGGCTCCCTATGCTAGCATTGAAATAGAAACAACTTTCAAATTCATGTTTCTCTTTTCTTAGCATTTGGGTATCTTCGTGCAATGGGTATGATTTTTATGTTTAGAATTTGATATTTGTTTGCGTTAATTCTCGCTTAAGAGGAGTATATATAGATACCTGATTCCGTGGCCGGGGCCACAGTAAATATTCTTCATCTTGATTCCTGTACTTCCATTAACTATGGAGATACAATCATCCCCTAAAAGCACAACATAGCAATGATATTTAAAACTCTGTAAAAGTGAATGCTATTGATTATAAGATTATGTTAGTTAACCTCAGTTTTATGAACAATATCCTGTGAGCATGGACTTAGCTATGCTACCAACTAACCTGTTCCGATTTTGCAGTTCAGCACCCCAACATTGGTCGATTTAGTGATATGGATACCGTCGGTGTTTGGGCTGGTTCCTGGTGCAGAGACTTTGACATTGGTTATACGCACGTTGTCACAGTGAGAGATGACAAAATTCATTTGTTGGCCGTTCTGTATGGTAAGACCCTTCACATTCACTGCCGAGCTAGTGTCGATTGTCAGTGCCTACATCCATTCGTTTTTATTATGTTACTTATAGTATTGCAAATAGTACTGTGTTCTTTTTTTTTTTATAAAAAACTCCAATAAACATGTCCAACTGTTTCTTACCGATGGTGCTTCTCTGCACGGCTGTGAAAAATAGAAAAATAAATGGTATGTTAGAGCAATGCAAATGAGTTTATATAATATTTACTTCTGGATGCGTCTGAGCGAAAAATAGATAAAAAATATTTGAACTCACATTTGTCGTGTTTCGTTTGCAAGATGAATCCCACCACTTTTGACCTGAGCCATCAATAACACCCTTACCTTGAAAACTTATTCTCTTAAGTTTGGAGAAATTAAGCCAGATCCTGGGGTTCTGTTTATCCCAGTTATTTGGCTCATCTGGTGCTACAATTGTTCCATCTATCTGCACAATCATTGAATGTTATAATAAGCTTTTTTCTTTTTTGTCTACAATATAAATCATTTTTATGTAAATAGTAGACTTCTGCACACGATTAAGAAATGTTATTACCCGAACAATTAATTTATCAGCACATGGTCCCTTAAATCTGGTAGCATTCACAAGATAGATCTTTCGTTCAGGCACTAGTAAAACTGATTTTTGTGTAGAACATACTTTCTCCCATGCACTGACAAAGGCCTGCTCATACAAAAGTTTCGGTCAAACGAGACAGGAAGCAACAAACTAATAGGGATGTGGAAGCAATTTTTTTTTTCACCTGAGTATCATCAGAGATTCCATCTCCAACTGCACCAAAACTATCTACATTCACAAGAACCTTACCACCACCTCGGCTTTCCCATCCTGGCATCTCCAGAAAATCTCCTTCAATATCATCTTCAAGATCAATATCAAGGTTTCCTATAAACTCATCTTCGAAAATCACTGAATTGTCAGGTCTGACCTCTTCTGCAACTACTACATGAGCTCCAATGAACAGTATAAGAAAGGAAAAGATTAAGAATACTCTCTCCATGTTTTTAAAGTTGTTTATGTTTCTTTGGTGATGGATTATTATAATTCAAAACTAGACACGGGTTTGTATGTTATATATGGAAGATTAATGGTGAAACAATGAATGATTTTTTAGAGGGCTTTCATAGATGGCTTGGCTTTGAAGAAGGAGATGTGAAAGTGTGTTTTCTTTTTTTATTTTCAACATAACTAGACTTTAAGTACAAGGGAAAAATCTTTAGAGTAGTTTTTTGCTTTACTCTTCCATTTGCGCACTTGAAACTTACCACTTGACTCAACTATTTTTCTTCACAGTGAAATTACATTACAGTATTAGGTCATCACCGGACATATATGAGCACCAAACCAGGTATTGCATAATTGACTTGTGTTGAACTCTACAGTTGTGTAGTACTAAAAATAGTAAACATTATGAATAGTTTATTACTACTATTAAAGGTGACGACGACTACTGGTGCAGAGCCCTTTTGTCATTTCCTTCCTTTGGACCATGCTGGTTGTACATATCAATCACGTCCTCGTTTCTTTTTGCTAGTTTGTACCTTGTGCTAAGAAGTTTAACATAGACCCAGTTTAATGATGTTTGCTTGTTTAGGTTAAGTTCACTTTCAAGGATTTATTTCTATCCTTGGAACTTGGAAGAAACAAATATTTCATTTTTTTTTCCTTTTTCATCACCAAATTTAAGTAAGAATTATATCCTTAAAAGCCATTTGTTGGCAAGTCTAACATCCATCTGTCTATACTTTGAATTTGCGGCCCCTCTTTATTCATAGTTGCTTTGAATCCATATTCAGTATTAAGAAAACTGGGACTATTACTTTTTACCTAAGTAAGTAATACTCTAGAAATACATACCTCGTTGCCGTTGGCCTTGGCTCACTTTAGTATTCAGTCAATGGCGTATTGGTTTACCCATGATCTGAGTGCAGAACTCACCAGCACCATATTCTCTAATTTTCTTGTACGAGTTGCGTCCAACTACTTACAAGACAAAGATTTTGTTTTCAATAGGTGTTAAACTTGTTAAGAGTACAATATCTCATCCATGATTTCTGTCGAACTGTATAACCAAACTCCTATTTCAATTTAAAGTTGGCACTAATGTCCCACATTCTCATTGAATTCTCTGGATCCCCAGTTTCAGAATAGAATATCGAAGTCTGCAAATAAGCTGCTGGATTATCTGGCTCAACTTCTGTTAATGTTTCTGCAAATAAACTGCCGATCAGTTTTGAAACCAAATCTAATCACTTAAGGAATGACGCATACTGCAGCCTGTAAAACATTTCCGGAAAAGATGAAGCTTTTAGTCACATTATCGAGTCCAACTCCTTCATCCACCATCAAACCAAACAACTCGGTCACATATTTGTGATCCCACAATGCAACAGCAAAGTCATCAGCGAGTTGCAGCAGCCCAGTGTTATCTCTGTATTATCATAAAACACTGATACAGAGTTCTCGATCTTCCACAGTTTCCACATGTCGATCAATGCAGATTGAAAATGAATACTTCCTTGATCAAAGCCATCTTTCAGGACATAGCAATGCATTCGCGTTCCCAATTGAAGATTTTAGGCTTCACTTGATAAATTCAAGAATGCTACAAATGTGCGTATTGAGGCTTCTTTCCCCATATCAGCACAGAGTTAAAAGAAGAACGATTTTTTGGGCACCACTGTTTTTTTGGGACCATGATTTTATTTTGGGTAAAGACATTAGAAGTAAATCTAGGTCACCCCATATCTGATATTTATATTAATACCTAAACTACCCTCATAATTAATTTTAGGTTATGATTAGTGAAATGATTTAGTTAAAAATAATTAGTGAGATTAAATTAAAAGATGGGTTTTTTATTAGATGAGTAGAATTATTGAGAGAGTAAAGTTAAAGAAGATGAAGGAGAAAAACATGGGAAATATTTTTTTTTTCCAATTCACTAAGTTTGGGTATTCAAGTGATGAAAACTCATCTGATTCTTCATCTCCATCCTCTCCTAGAGTATTTGTTAATCTTCACAATGATCCGGATATGAGTTATTTCTTAGATGGTGATTCCATTCTTCCCCAAACTCAATCTCAAGATGAATATGATGGATTTTTTTCAACCACAACCGGAGGAAGAGTATTTGGGTGTCCAGGTATGCTCAAACTTAGATAATGTACGTTGAATTGGTCAAAAATTTCCTAAAAATGTAAATTCTTCAAGTGGATTTGGGCTTGTTCGGTTACCTTATGTGAAGAACAGGTAACCGAACTCATCTGGAAGTGTAGTTCGGTTACTTTAGCTAAACACGCAAGTAATCGAACTCATCTGAAAGTGTTGTTCGGTTACTTTCTCCAAACACACAGGTTACCGAACTCTCCATTAATGAAAGTTTCTAGGATTCCAGTGTTATGTTCGGTTGGTTCATAACAAATTAACAAACAGAACTTTACGTAAAAATTAGATATAACTTAGTGTACAAAGTTCGGTTGGTTCGTAACCAATTAACCAATAACTAACCGAACTTACGTACAAATAAGAATTAACTTAGTGTACAAATTTCGGTTGTTTTATAAACTGCATGTTTACGACCTAGCTAACCGAACTTTACATAATATAAGAGTATACTAAGTGTATTAAGTTCGGTTGTTATGCAAACTCGAAACAACAACATAAACAACCGAACTCAACAAACAAACAAAAAATCTGAAGTTCGGTTGTTATTCGGTTACCAAGATAAAATAGGAAGTAACCGAACTTTTTATTTGTTATTTGTTCGGTTACACGTTAACTTTGCTTTATGAACCGAACCTCGAGTTCGGTTATTGCGATAAAATTTACAAGTAACCGAACTCTAATGTAATTCCAATTGATGTTATTACATTTCTTGTAGATGGAATGCCAACCTATACCAATGTATGATCAACCTTCTCCGGTTGATACGTTGTTCGAAGATACATCTCATCACCATGCTAATGAGTTGGTATTTGACTTACCTATTGATGCGAAGAATTGGGCTAGAGAACATGCTAAGAGAGTCAAGTGCGTCTTAGTTTTGAATGGAAAAGAAAGCCAAACTCGTTTTGAAATGGTTTGTGAGAAAAGTGGAGATCCCGATGTTAGTCACAAGAGGAAGGGTTATGAGTATAATGGAAAGACGACGAGGAAGAACACAACATGCTCAAAGAAAATTAAATGCCCGTTCAAGCTAGTATTTAGCAAGAGCAAATTAACGCAGAAATGATTTCTAGCTATGGATAAGGTGGTAGGTCGTCATAACTACCCTCGTTCGGAAGATCTTGAAGGACATGCAATGGCCGCAAGGCTCACTCCTCAAGAAATGGAAAAAATTGCTAAGTATAGGAAAATGAGTATTCCACCTTCCGTTATGCTTCGCTTATTAAAAGAAGATAACCCGGATAACATATCATCTTTGTCCACCATTTACAATGCAATTGAGAAAATTAAAATGAATGAATGGAAGGATAGACAAGTAATGCAATAATTGTTTTTTTGGCTCAAGAGAAAGGCTACGTGGTTCAAAAGAAGGTAGGTCCGGAAGAAGAAATAACTCATCTCTTCATTGCTCATCCGAAGAGTGTTCAATTGGCTCAATCCTTCCATGAATTTCTTATAATGGATTGCACTTACAAGAAAAACAAATACGAGATACCATTGTTAAACATTGTTGGTCGTACGTCGACGAAGTCACCGTTTACCGTTGCCTTTTGTTTTCTAAAGGACGAGCAAGAACCAAGTTACACTTGGGCGCTACAACAAGTGAAGGCGATCTATCGAGATGATTATATCCCCGGGGTTATCGTGACGGACAATGAGGTAGCATTGATGAACGCAATAGAGAAAGTCTTCCCATTGGCACATAATATTCTTTGTACATTTCATATATGGTGCAATGTGATGAATAGGTGAAAGCCTCAACTTTGTCCACCTAAGAGGATAAATTTGGAAGAGATTAGTAAGCTACCGGAAGATAAACAAGCGGATGCGAAAGAGGTATTCGTTAAACAATACACCATAAATCATGTTAAATGGGTTTCCTTCTCCGGGGAATGAGAGGCATTGACTTGGTCTCTCACCGAAGAAGAGTATTATCTAAATCTTGCCGAATTTACCGAACATTTGTCTAGCCCCGAATATCCCGAGGATATTGTAACGTATGTGGTGGAGCAATGGTTGGAACCGCACAAAGGGCGCTTCGTTTATGCTTTTACCAACCACCATAAACACTTTGAGAACCAAGCGACAAGTTTGGTATAATCGGCTCACCACCGGTTGAAGAAAAATCTCTTTGGATGTGTCAATAATTTTGTGGTTGTGTTTAACGCAATGGAGAGTTACTTCAACCGCGAGATTGAGAGAATTAAAGAGAAGTTTCAAAAAAGCCGCATCATGAAGTACAAAAAGATTGTAGACAAATTGGTAACATCAAGAAAATGGAGGACCTTCAGTTTTTCAAGGGACTACACTATAATGTTTCACATGCTTGCATTAAGATTTTAATGGTTGAGGTGAATTTGATCGATATATGGGGAACCAAGCCGGACGAGGTGTGTGTTTGTAACATGATGAAGTCTATGGGACTCCCTTGTCGCCACATGATAGCTAAGTATGAACATGGCATAATCCCTTTAAGAGATATAGATCCACATTGGAAACAATTAAGTTTTGTCCCTCCTCCAAAGGGCGATGTCGGAGAAGAGTATGGTAACAATGAAATGGGTAGAATCGTTATCGAGATGTACCGGAACAAGAACAAACTCGAAAGGCAAATCTTTTGGAATGACATGCGGCCAATCGTTTATCCACACACTTCGGAGAATGTGCAATAACCGAATAAAGGCAAGGGCAAAGATAGGACAAAAACCAAAGAAACAAAAAAACAAGTTAGAGAATATGCAAAGGTGTTATCTAAGAGGAAAAGTGAAATGACCCCTTTTACTAGAGATCCTTCGGGGCTTGAGCATACCGCGGCGAAGTACCAAGAATATTCTAAGAAAAGGGCTAGGAATATTATTGAAAAGGGCGAGACAAGTGATATGAAGAAGAAAGGACCAATGTTGCACTCTCAACCTACTCCGTCGGAACCGAGCCAACCAAATCAACGAGACGTGAATCTAAAGGCTCCAATTAATGATACACCACCTCTTCAAGAAAGGACCAATCTTGATAAAAGGTTCTTGGAAGATCTACCTCCTTACATTAGAGATTACGTCATATCCACCGATGACGTCCCTCCGGATGGTAATTGCGGTTTACACGTTGTCGTACAACAACTAGGGACTTTCACTCACGGTTCCAATTTGTATAATGATAATCAAATCACTTATGTCCGTCAAAGGTTGTTGATGAAGCTAAATGAGAAACCGGAATTTTGCAAGACAATATTGGCTGATGGGGATGCTAGTCTCAATATGCAATTTGTTAGGTATCAAATCCGTCTCCACGGGGCCAATCCAATCACAAGGGATCATTGGATGGGCATGCCTATAAGTGGGCACTTAATCTCCGACACATTAAATTGCGTGGTTCACTATTTCTCAAAAGATGCTAGTTTCACATACACTCCGAAAACAACCATATGTGTCGAGCAACTTAGACGTAGAAGAGTGGTGATTGCGTTGATTAAGAACAACCATTTTATCGGTCTCCGGTTACAATACAATTATCCATTGCCTCTGATATGCGGTCACTCTTATTGGAATGGATTTAACCCCGACAAAATATTGGGTTGGTGCATTATGTATGAACATAACATGGAGATGTGGAAAGCTTTGCAGGAATCGGACAAAATTATACACGAAGGAACAATTTCACTTGAGGATGATTAAATGTACCATTAGTTAGACTAAGTATGCTTTGAACATGAACATAAGAATGAAAGATTGTGTTTTTTGGAATTTGGTCTTATTTTTGGGTTATTTGGTCATATTTTTGTGTTTTTTGAAATGCATATTATATAAGTTCGGTTAAGAAATGAAATTAAAGGACATCTTCGAACTATTACATGACATAAGTTCGGTTAGGAAATGAAATTACAGGACATTGCCGAAATAAAATTACATAACACTTAATACCCCATACGCGCTATGAAAAAGTCTTTAAGGATGCAGAAATCTTCATATTTGAAATCCTTTCTTTTCCATCGTCACCATTCATTTTTTGATGTTAAAACGATTTCCTCGTATGTTTCACCCCGAAGTCGATTCCTCCTTACAATCCGAAATAAAGGCAAGAATTCCACAACTCTTTCTCTAATCTTTTCAAATCAAATGAACAAAGCCATTTGGTTAAGGTTATGAGGGTTACCTGTGTCGGAGCAGAATTTCTCATGAATTTTCCCCCAAAAAGTATTACTCATAATACCATTCACTCTTCGTTCGTTACCCCTCTTTGGATAACATAGTGCGTAGTTTCTACAAAGAGAAAGATCTCCTTCTAGAGTAAATTTATGACTAGGAACTGCCATTTTTATGAAATTTTGAAACAAATGGTAACCATGAGATACATACATATACCATTGAGGTGTATAACGGATATAAAAATAGTCGTTCCTTGAGTCAGATCAAGTACATTGTTGTCTCAGAGCTAAAGTTCGGTTAGATTCAAAATTTGAGATATTACCGAACTCAACACTAAAAAAAAACTCAGAAGTTCCAGTGTTGGGTTCGGTTACCTGGTAAATTTCTGCAGGTAACCGAATAAAACATTGGCTAGGACAATTTTTTAACCCCATAGTTCGGTAACATACCATTTTTTTTTGCAGGAAACCGAACAAATAAGTTCGGTAACCTGCCAATTTTTACCAGGTAACCGAACCCAACACTGGAACTTCTGAGTTTTTTTTTGAGTGTTGAGTTCGGTTATACCTCAAATATTGCGATCAAACTGAACTCACAGATCGGTTATACCTGAAATATTGCGATCAAACCGAACTCAGAGTTCGGTTATACCTGAAATATAGCCATCAAACCGAACTACCTTATTGAATCTAAAAAGTGTAATGGAAAACACGAGTCTAACATAAAGAACATAAGGATACCATAACTAATTGTTTTAAGTCTTCCAAACATAAGAAAATAAACTACCAAAGCCACAATTTAAAAGTCTTCCAAACATAAGAAAACAAACTACCAAATCCGCAATAAAAAAGTCTTCCAAACATAAGAAAACAAAGTACTAATTGTTGCAATCACTCATTTATGACGACCACTACGAGAAACTTTTCTACTCTTGCGTTTAGGAGATTTAGCATTTCCTTCATCACTATGAGTGTCCTCTCATTTCTTTGTTGTTGAACCATTCGACTCGAACCTTCCCCTTCTTGATGACTCCTTTTCACCGGCATTGGATCAACATTGTTCGGTGAAAAAACAATAGCTATTTGGTTGTAGAGGTCAGTTTGTTCTCAAGTGTCCATGGGGTCTCCAGTACGAATCTTTGCCATCAATTTCTTCATCAATTTAGCACCTGACTTAACCTTTTTGCAATCAAAAGCATAAATAAATGACTATTTATTTTTCAATATTTCATAACATTTTGAAAAGCAGAAAAAAGAGTAAATCTCTTACCGCCGCATTCCATAAGACCAAGGCCTCATCACCACAGGTAGGCGTATTCTTCATAATCTTCTGAGCTTGTTTCTCTACTTCCTTCGCTTTCTCAGCATGGGCTTGTTGGACTTTGTTTATCACACGGGGATGAGAAAAATGTTCATACCATTGAATGTATCATGTGTCAGCGGCATTTGGCTCATCATACGAATCTGGCAAGTCTTCATTTGGAACAATATAATCCGCAATGTTGTTCCAATGGGCCACATATGGAGCAGGTTCGTATTTGGGAAAAAAATTCTTTTCGGTGTTCTTAGATCCCTGCTTCATCACCTTGAAGTTGAACTTTTCCACTTCTGGGACAGTTTGTACGCAAGAAAATTGTCTCAATACTCTTCGAGGATTATACATTGTACAACCTCCAGGATAAAACAACGGTCCATTGTAACCCGCGACAAGTGAGAAATCAATAACATCAAAATCTTTCTCTTCTTCATATTCATTAAGGGTGTATGGATGAAAAACTACATGTTCAACCGTTAAAACATCCAATTTCTCCCTCAACCTCAACACCTTCTCTTCCTTATTCTTGTCCTGTGAGTTTAAAAATTCATATTTACCAGCTGTAGGCTTCCCATAAGGCCAAGGATTGTGAGCATGAGACAATTTCAGTTTAGGGAAGTGGTCGTACACCCAAACCTATGAGAAGAACCCACAAATGATACATTCGCAGTATGATTAGTAACAATACACATTCATTCACTTATCAAATTTTTTTTTTCAATCTGTTCGCAAAGAGAAGTTTCAAACACACAAAGGATAATTCAACGACGTACCTGGACAAGGGTGTATAACCCTCCAAAGAAAACACTCGTAAGCCTCGAAGCTTTTCTGAGCTCCGCTTGAATGAATGAAAGAACCGCAATGCCCCAACAGTAGTTGTTCACCTCATCAAGGGGGTCCAATAGCTGGAGGTAATGGGCATTTACCACGTGACCTAAAGTGTCGGGGAAGAAAATGGTTCCTAGTTGATATAACAAATAAGCAGTCACATGGTGCTTAATCTTCTCCTCGGTCATCACCAACTTTCCTTCAAGAACCAACTTTATCGTCCCACTAAACTCATCAAACAAGGTTGTCATCTTGATCTTTTTCAACGTCTTCTTGGACGTGCGGTCTTTGTTAAATGGATTATGCTCATTACCTTCGTCAGGATCTTTTGCATCTCTTCTAAACTCACATTGTGCCTTGTCAGAGCTCCATCCTAGACACTTTTCGACCAACTTTTCAAGACGTTCATAACTCATTGAGGGATCATAGCCTTCTCAAACACTTGTTCCCGTAATTGGTAGGCCTGTGATTCTAAAACAATCATCCGGAGTTATTGCCATCTCGCCAAACGGTAGATGAAAGGTATTCGTCTCTGGATAAGCCCTCTCGGAAAATGCAGTAACAGTGACAGCATCAAATTTTTGGTGCGCGTGTTATATCGTGTTCCAAAGTACACAATCATATACCGCCAACCGGACCTCATCACACTCATTTTCTATATTCCATATCTTGTTCTTTTGACGTTTTAAAACACAGACAACATTATTATGGTCCTACAATAACAACATCCTATCTTATATACTAATATATATAGAAAAATATATGTCAAAATATAATAAAATCATTGAGAAATCTTCATGGTTAAGATTCAATACCTTTGCCAAATAGATCTTAGCAGCGCATGAGTTTTTGTAGCCAAACAAGACCTCCCCTCCATCTCTTGGAGTACCATAAGTTGGGTTATTTGGTGGCAAACACAAATCGTCATCAGGAATGTATGCATATCTAGCACAAGGTTTTTTAGCCGTCTTTCTAGGTTTTTTCTTGACTTGTTCCTGTTCAACTTCCTCTTCATCCGAGTCGCTTCGTCATCTTCATTGCCTCCATCCTTATATCCATCTTCCTCATCTTCTTCATTGTCATCCCCATCATCCTCATTTCCTTCTACGACTTCATCTGGTTCCTCTTCTCCTCCTTGATTACGTTCTTGATTACCCATGTCTTTTACAATTTCTTGACTAACCTGTTGTATTACATTGTCAACATTATCTCTATTGACATCGTCTTGGATGACAACACCCGGTAATGACCCACCTCCAAACTTAGCATTTTTGGCTCCATGCTTATCGGCACCTAAGTGTTTTGGGCCTCTAGGCGTGGGAGTTCTCAAATCTTCCGGTAATGGTTGGTTGGAGTTCTTACCTTTGCCACTAAACAAAAAAACAAAAGAAATTAGCTTAACCGATAAATGATTGACTGAATCAGATGCAACATAAGGTTCTGTCAGCGTTAGGTTTGGTTAGTAGGATTAATTCACGAAAAAAGGCCAACTCAAGAAAAAAATTTGTGTTCCAGGGTTGAGTTCGGTTTGTCCATCTTTTTCCGAACAAACCGAACTCCACATATATATATGTAATTAACAAAGAGTTCGGTTACACTACAGTATTTCAAATTTATGTGAAACAACCGAACATCTTGGGTAGAGTTCGGTTGTAAGAGAACTCAACATAGGGCGAAAAAAAATAAAGTTCGGTTACTTGAAAAACAATTTTTTTTTTTGCAGAGTTCGGTTATAATAAAGTTTTTCAAATTTATGCGAAACAACCGAACCTAGTGGGTAGAGTTCGGTTATATGGGTACTCAACATATTAGGAAAAATAAAAGAGATCGGTTACATGGAAAAATAATTTTTTTTTTGGTAATATGCGTAGAGTTTGGTTACATGGCAGTTTCAACAAGTTTTGCGAAATAACCGAGCTCACCGTTCGGTAACCTGGTTTTAATTCCTATAGAACCGAACTGTTCTTTGTGCTCTTCATACCAGGTAGTTCGGTGAAGAAACTAGGGTAACAATAAAACACGAAATAACCGAACTCTACCCTGTAACTTCTATATGAACACTATTTTGATGATTTCTACTCAATTGAACCAATGAAAATCAAATTAAAAATAATGGGTTTGTCGCGAAATACATGCGAATCGGTCCCATGTCAGATTTAGAGTTGTTCTTGCGACTGTTACGCTGAATCAAGTGTTCACCTTCCGGTTCAAGTTCTCCTCAATTTCATTTGCTTGATTAGCTAGATGTCCTATTGGTGGACCTGTTCCTGTGAGTCTTTTAGTTTACTTTCGAAGAACCATTTATATAGTTGATTGATTAATCGACGATGAAAATTTTGTGAATCGACGATTAATCGATGAAGACGAGTTTGAAACGAAGAAGAAGAAGAGAAGAAGAAAAAAAAAATTCTCCCAAAACTCGTTTGTGCAGCTGGGGTAGGGTAGGTGGTCTGATTTGGTGTTTTTGTTAATAGATTCAATTAGGTTAATCTTAATTTTTGTAGTTATTAGTTTAGTTATAATCTTAATTAGGGTTTGAGGGCAAATTAATAATGTTACCGGGTTTTAGGACATCTCTTATAAGTATAGGGTAGATCGCCTTATAAAACAATGGTACCAAAAAAAGACTGGTTCCCAAAAAATCGTTCTAAAAGAACTCGAGAGCCTCAAGTGATGAACCATCGACAGCATGGGCCGAAATAATTCAATAGACTTCTTCTTTTCACATACTCAAATCGCTTTAATTCAATAGACTTCTTCGAACTGACCAAAGTTCCACAGGCTGAAACTAAAGCATTGGCCACAAACAAATTTGAAGGAACCCATCCCACCTTTACTACTGGCACTGATGGCAGTGAAACTGTTCTCCTTCAGCCAAGGACCGCCTGATACTACCTCCATGAATCAAACAGCTAAGAGTAACAGCATCATGTTGCATCCTGACGAAGAAATCTAGCAACAAATTTGAATATCTCAATTCGCATAAACCACGCAGAACAACATACATGTCGCCAAAGTTCTCAGGTAATTCATCAAATAGCTTTAAAGACACATTAGGAATCCCACAGCTTGAATATAAAGATCAAGCAGAGCTGATCCAACAAACAAATTTGAATCAAAACCAAGTAAAATTACCCTGCAATGAACTTGATATCCTTCCAAATGAAAACAGAACCATTACAGACATTCAACTGATGAGAACGTTGACGGGTTCCCTTCCATTCCTTCAGAAACCATTTCCTTGTAAAGAACATAAGTTAAGACTCTCTTGAAAATCCATGGCTAGCGTGACCTGCGACAAAAACAGTGTCCTGGTCCTGGACCGCCATTGAATTAAAGAATTCAACAGCAGCAACCAAATTTAGTTGAACTGTTCATTTTCTGGTTATTATAGTATACAACATTCTCATAACTCAATTCATAACCTGCCAAAACCAAGGTAGAAGATGCAGATAGGAAAGTAAGTTTAGGTACTGATGTTGTTATGGTCCTAGCAAAGAAGAGTTAAGTTCTTAGCTGGCATTACTTATGATGGTTCCCAAGTGCCCAAGGTGTTAGAGATAAACCTTCGCATAAGGGAGTACTAGTAAATTTAGAGAGATCAATTTATAAGGGCAGAACCAAGAAAGTAAATACATTTCTCACAGCATAAAAAAATACAGCTGAGTTCTGTACATAAAGCAATATAAGTATTCTCACACTGGGGAGAAAAACAACAACCCTCATATACTAAGAGGCAACATTAATCTATAAAACAAAAATAAGGTGGACTGGGATATACACTGCAGAAAGGTTACAGCTTAAAATATGAAAATTCATAGATGGAAATATTGAAAGACTCTCAGTGGTAATTTAAGGTAAGAGACTCCAACAAAGATGCAGCGAACTCCATTTGGGTGTCTTCGTCGATTCTTGAAAAGGAAGGAACATGAACAAAGAGAGATTTGTGACCTTTCTGTTCAGCAAAGCGGAGAGAGTGATAATAGACATAGTTGCACACAAAACGATCAGCATCATCGTATAGGACCACATCAAAACACTTCTTCTTTAACTGCTTAACAATCCCCTCGACCGATAAAGAAGTCTTGAAGCATCAAAAGAGAGATTTTTTTTTCCTTTAGATTCATATACAGTAATGGTAAGTGTTAAAGAGCTTTGGCGTAACAAAATGAGAGTGAATAAGTAAATGCAAGTAACATTCTATGAGCCAGAACATAGTTGGAGCTGGTTGTTTTTGAGAGCATGTTCAATAGGATATTTTTCGGTGCAATAGACTAATAGAGGAGAAACAGAGAACAAATACCTGTCTTGTTCGGGAAATTTCTCCATCCTCGGGTACTATTGGAAGTTGCTGAAAATATAACAAAATGGACAGTCAATACATCGATACTAAAAGTTGCAAGAGAAGTTATGCACAAATTATAGTAACCCACTTGAGGTTGCCACCCATGCGCATCTGGACAGCGAAAAGTGGCTTCATCATATGCCTGTCTCTCAACAGCAAACTCCTTAGCTCCACCACTGACTCCAAAGTGAAGCTGAAAACAAACATCACTGGGAAAATGTTATTTTCCACATTAACGAAAAACACCTAAGAAAGTATTGCAAGTATCCAGATGACTGTCTCTGAACTGCCAGTGGATCATATTTTGTATTTAAAAGCGTATAGAAAAAGAAATCAACCTCTTATTAATCTAATTTTTGGTGGTTTTCTGATAAATAAAATAAATAATAATAGGTCAATTTTTGCCATGATAATATCCTTAATTAAGAACTACAAAAATCTCCTTCACTTAGCACAGAACAATTGGCACCACATCCAAAATTTAAGTTGACCATCTATTAAGGTTCTGTACTCACCTAACGGCACCTGATTGTTTAACCATGAAGGATTGCTAGAATAATTTGACTATGTAAAGGTTCCATCAACTAGTCTGGTTTATCTAGATACCAGGATTATCAGATAGAAAAAAATGCTGTTTTTTTGCAGAGTCATGGACTTTACTTTGCGGGTATTCTTCATAAGCCACTGTTTTCAAACCCCTAATGGCCGCTGTGAGGTAAATTAAGCAGCCAGTATCTCCACAGAGCCCCATCAATTAGTTTGGCTTTATCCAAACACCGGAATTATCATAGGATAATTCACTAACTCTTACAAAGTCATGGACCCATGTTGTGCATCACATAATCAGACATGCTTGACTTCATGTTTGGTCTATTAAAAAAAAGTCAAATTCTTATCACAAACAAGCTACTATTACTACCTTTTAAAACCTCTAATTTCCACCACTGTTACTAGATACTCTCATCCCGGCACCGATACTTGTTTAGCATTTTCCAATTGTTTAGCATACTGATTCTCCAATTTCGACAAAAAAAAAAGAAAAAAACTTGAAAGAGAATTTATTAGTCTAAGTTGCCAATAATAGAGTTCGATTTCAAAAAACTAATCTTTCCATTAATTAGCAAATTTCTACTGATGATTGTTGTAAACGACTCTTCTATAACTCTATAATCTATATTCTATCTTATCAAGACAAAAAAAAGAAAGAAAAAGATTCTAAAATATAAAAGCAACCTGGATAGCATCAGTTACATTCCTATTAAACTATATATGGACCTGTATTAGCAATCCGTTCAATCTAAACAATTCCCTTTGTATCAAGAACTGCAACTCCATTTTATCAAGTAGTATTCATTTTTTAACTTTATCTAAATTCACTTTTTTTTAGATAAAATTAATGGCAACTGCAAGATGAAACTTAACTTATATAAAGACAACTCTCTTTATTGATGTTTAGAAAATCTCTCAAAACTAAACACAAGCTCTAATCTTGCTCATATGATCAACCACAACTTTGGTGATCATATATATAGAACTATGAATTCCTTTTCCTAGTCCTATTACCTTATTACATGTCTTTCCTATTCTTAGAACTAGATGACTTCTAATTCCCTTAGGATTACATCAATTTCCTAATCTTGTCCTAACCAGCTTGTTAGTGACTTCTATGTTGAAGTTTAACCAACATTCTCCCCGTTAAGCTTCAACCTTACCCGTGACATATCTTGTACTCCAATCAACTGTCTCATTTCTTAAAACTTGATCCGAGCTAATGCCTTTGTCAATATATCTGCTTTCTGCTCAGTTCCTGGTATGTGTTCAACGTTAATGACCTCCTTCTCGATGCATTCTCGTCTGAAATGATACCTTTTGTGAATGTGTTTCGTCTTCCCATGAAACACTGGATTTTTAGTGAGTGCAATTGCAGACTTATTATCAATCTTGATGAGAACTTTTTCAGGTTCTCTTCCTTTGATTTCACCCAACAGTTCTTGAAGCCATATTGATTGTTTAGCTGCTTCTGTTGCGGCCATGAACTCAGCTTCGCATGATGACAAAGCTACCGTGTCTTGCTTCTATGAGCACCATGTAATAGGTGCTTCTCCTAGATAAAATATATGACCAGTTGTACATTTTCCATCATCTTGGTCAATATTATGACTGGTGTCACTATACCCAACAATTCCTCTTGATCCTCCTCGACCATACTTCAATCAATAGCTGATTGTTCCTCTTAGATATCTCAATATCTGCTTTATTACATCACCATGAGACTTGCGTGGACTCTGCATATAACGGCTTGCTACTCCCACAGAGAAAGCCAAGGCTGGTCTTGTGTGTAACAAGTATCTAAGGCATCCAACAATTCTTCTATAACTCGTTGGATCAATCTCAGCTTCTTCTTGTACTTTTGAAACTTTAAGTCCAAACTCCATTGGTATCTTAGTTGGATTACAAGTTTCAAGTCTTGCTTCTTTCAGAATTCTCCTTGCATAAGCTTCTTGTTTAATCTGAATCCCATCTACTCCTTGATGGACTTCTATGCCAAGGTAATAAGTGAGTTTTCCGAGGTCTGACATCTCAAACTTTGATGACTTTCTCTCTTGAACTCATTGATCACCTTAAGGGAGTTGCCAGTCAAAAATAGATCATCTACATAGACTGCAATCACAAGAAGCGTTCCCTTTTCTTCTCTTCTGTATACTTGATTAACATCATTGTTTCCATTGGTATTGATGATTATGGGTCCTTCGCCTTCATAAATTACTTGACCCCATCTCATGTGAAACATTCCTGGATCCCTACTTGGTCCATCATTAGTTTCTTTCCAGTTCCAGTTTGCTTTTTCATCGAATACCACATCTCGACTCACTATCACTCTTTATGTTGTTGGATTGAATAATCTGTAAGCTTTGCATCCAGGCTCAATTCCTAGATTCACAAGAGTCTGAGATCGATCATCCAGTTTCTTAAGAGTTGCAGAATCAACTTTTACGTATGCTTTGCAGCCAAACACTCTTAAATGATATATGTTTGGTTTTCTCTTTCGCAAACTTTCATATGGAGTCATGTCTTTCAGAGCTTTCGTAGGTATCCTGTTTATTAGGTATGTGGAGTGTCGTACAGCTTCTCCCCATAGATAATTAGGTACCTGCATAGCCTTTAAAGAACTTCTTGTCATCTCCATTAGAGTCCTGTTTCTCCTCTCCACCACTCCGTTTTTTTGTGGTAGCCCTCGAACCATCTTGTTCCGAGACATAGTTTTTAAGGTTCTGAAACTTATATGTCCTAATCTTGCATGCCACTTCCATGTCTGATCTTCCAGTCTCATATTCAGACACAATGGCCTTCCAATCATGAGACTTATCTTGTAGAGTCTATTCTGTGAGCGTGAGACTCTAACTAAAAGTCTTCCACTTGGGTCATGAACTGTTAGATAATCTTGTCGCATTCTAACATCACATCTAACTTATGTAGCTTGTCCTAAACTTAGAATGTTGCTTTGTAAGTTTGGGATGAAGTAGATGTTTGTGACAATCTTCTGTTCTCCGGTCTTGCTCTGAAATAAAATTGATCCTTTCCCTTCAATTTCTACAGAAGATCCATCCCCAAACTTCACTTGTCCTTTGATTTTCTCATTGAGTTCAGAAAAGTAGTGTCTCTTACCAGTCATGTGATTGCTGGCTCCATTATCTAAATACCAGATTCCTTCTTCTCCATCCTTTGATTCGTAGTTCTTTGGTATTAGTTTCCCTTCGTTTAAGAATACAACTTCGTGCATGAAAAGAGCTGTATCTGCTTCCTTGTTTCATTCTTGTTTGTTTCTTCCATCTTTTGTATTCTTTCAGGGAATACAGAGAAGAAGTGTCCTGGTTTATCACATCTGTAACAAATAATGTTTGATCTATCCTTCTTTTCTTTCCCTTGGTTTTGATCATTCTGACTTGTTGTTCTATCTTGTGAGTTAAACCTTCCTCCCCTTCCTCGGCCTCTGTTTCCTCTACCACCTCTTCCACGACCTCTTCCTCTTGTCGCAGAGTTTTGTTGGTAAGAGTTTGTGTACAAGATTTTTCCTTGAGTTTCTCCATTGTTTTCTTCATCAATGATTCTTTCTTCATATGCTTTCAATCTTCCAATTATATCTTCATAGCTAGTCTTCTTTAAATCTAAGACTTGTTCGAGAGAAGCTATGATATGAATATACTTGGATCTTGGTTGACTGTTGAGAAACTTCTTGACAAGCTTGTTCTCTTCAATAGTTTGTCCAAGTGATGCAACTTTTGAGGCTATCTCTGATAGCTTTCCTGCAAAGCTATCAATAGTATCAGTGTCTTTCATCTTCACTCTTTCAAATTCAGACATTAAGGTTTGCAGATGGGCTTCTTTAACTCGATCAGCTCCGAGATTACGTGCCTTTATTGTATCCCAAATTTTCTTTGAAGTTTCCTGTTCACCAACTTGTAGAACAAGACATTCTGGTATTGCTTTAAAGAGTAATCAAATGGCAACATTGTTTTTGTATGGGTCCAATGTACCAGGATCAATTGTTTCCCAAACTTTGTAGATTTTCATCAGTACCTTCATTCTCATGGCCCATACTGTGTTGTTTGTGGCGTTGAGGATTGGAACTTGTATTGATGGTGGCGTAAACTGTTTTGCACCCACAATGGTGGTTTCGTTTTCCATGGCTCAGAAACAAGCTCTGATACCAATTAATGGCAACTGCAAGATGAAACTTAGCTTATATAAAGACAACTCTCTTTATTGATGTTTAGAAAATCTCTCAAAACTAAACACAAGCTCTAATCTTGCTCATATGATCAACCACAACTTTGGTGATCATATATATATAGAACTATGAATTCCTTTTCCTAGTCCTATTACCTTATTACATGTCTTTCATTTTCTTAGAACTAGATGACTTCTAATTCCCTTAGGATTACATCAATTTCCTAATCTTGTCCTAACCGGCTTGTTAGTGACTTCTATGTTGAAGTTTAACCAACAAAAGTGAATTTGGCCTAACACTTTTGCTTAAAGGAAGATACCTTTTAAGAAACGTGTTTCTGCCGAACTCCAAACAATTTTAATAAACAGCTAGAAGGAAAAAAATAAATGAATGATACACTCAAAATTAGCACTAAGTTCAGATTAAATTTCAACTAAAAATTATAAAGAAAGAAAAGAGAGAAGACTAACCCAAATAACTTGTTCATTGTTGTTCAAAGAATCTGTTGTCAGTGATTCAGAATTTGAAATACTTGATTCCATGATATTATAAAGCAACGGAAGTGATCCATCTCCAGCTGCATCAAGAATTGTGCAACTCCCGATATTTATACCACTTGGTAACGGGTTACCTCTTCTTTTCAAGAACCCTTTTAAATTACTTACTATAACTTCAGTTGGATTATCTGGAACCCCGTGGAATTTACCGAATCCAGTTATATGAATTGTTACAGAAATAGGTCCTTCAGATCCCATTCCTTGCTTAGATCAAATCTAAATTCTAATTTTAATCAAAAAAAAAAATGATAAAATCATAACCTCAAATTTTCTTACAATCAAGAACCGGAGAAGAAGAGTTGAGATGAAGATCCTTGAGATTCGCGGTAAAATATTTTAGGTGATCCAAATAAGTGGATCTATATTTATAGGAGGTCAGAAATGGAATTCGAAGATACGCTTTCGCATATACCCCTCTTTTTATGGTTAATTACGATTCTATCTTATTTTTGGATATGTTTAAATCAAGTTCATGCGTGGTGCCACTGAGCATGTAACGGAAGTTTTTCTCCTTGGAACATGCGGGAAAAGAGACATTTTTTTTTCTTGATGAAGAATTTAAATAAATATACTCCCTCCGTTTCTAGAAAAGAGATATTTTCATTTTTTTCAATTAGGCCTATTTTTAGGCTAAAATAAAAAAGTGTAAGTATCTTTTTCCAAAAACAAAGGGAGTATAATAGGTTTGCCATTTCACTTTTATCGGGAATCATTGCAATAGGTGCTAAATTTTTGAATTTTTTGTTGTGATTGTATAAACATACTGTATATTAAAGATTTTTTAATCATTGTTTCCTTTGCAGTACAGCCCCAGCAGAGTTATGTTTTCTATATACATGTACTTCACCTGAGTTTGGGATAATTCTTTCAAAATTATCTTGATTTCCTGTAAAGTGTTTTTCGATGTCAAAGGATCTTTTGTGCTTACCTTGTTGATGGTGTCTGCCAAAGTTTTGCAGTGGAAACGCTTGACAATATGTTTTCTTTTAACCATGTAGCTGCCTTTAACAAGGCTTTTGCTTTCGTATGAAAAACTGAAGTATCCCATTCTGATCCCGCCGATATATTCATGAAAGTCTCATGATCGACTGAATACAGTAAAAAAATGTAACCCATCGAGGAATCTTCTTTCCTATATGATGTATCAATAAAGATTATCCAATTTGTGCTTATGTCGGACCAGTTATTCTTAACAATAGTTCCTTTTTTTTGGGTAATTCTCTTTTGGATAACTTTAGATGGAGTAGAGTTCAGGTATCAATTAACCTGATCAATTACTTTTAATGGATTTGGATTGATTTTTCGAAAACTACTGAGCATCTGTGTTTCCAGATGAACAATAGGATTGTGGCTATTCTGTCGGAATACTGAGCAAAATCCGGGTCCATTAACCAACCCCTAACCCAACCCCTATTCCTAGTATTAATGACTTCTAAATAAAACCCAACCATATAGCTCTTGCAAAAGGACAAAATCTGAACAGATGTTGTTCGTTTCCTGCTCTTGAGTATTGCTCATCTTACAAACGAGGGTCTATATCTGAATTATGGGCTCCAAGCCTGGAAGAAGTAGGAAGCACTTTTTGTGATAATATCCAAATGAATAATCTTATTGTTGGAATCGCTTGAACTATCAATATTTTTCTCCAGGGAATTTCCGTTAAGTTATCATTTTCTTGATCTTGGTTTATTAGAAAGTTGTATATACTCTTAGCAGTGAACTTTCCTGACTGATGATGCTTCAATTTGATTTATCTTGTTCTTGTCTCTTTAGCGTTATAGCTTGATTTTTTTTCTGATTTCTGGATGAAAGAATTTATCCAGTTTTTCTTAATTCCATGCATTTTTTCTGCTATCAACTCTGGACCTTTTTTGTTGTCGATTCTAGAATACTGGTTGGTTGAGTAAGTATTCTGCATTAGGTATCTATTGGTCCTCCCAAATTTTTGTTGAAGCTCCGTTTTTTACTTGCCAGACGAAATTATCCTTAATTAGGTTTAGACCTTTATATATACTCGTCCAGATCCAGGAAAGATATGAAGATCTAAATGACTTTATGGGGTAGGAGTTTGGGTAGTATTTGGATACTAGGAATTAGACCCAAACTTGATCACGACCCGTGATTAGTCTACTGGCAAGTTTTGTGAAGAAACTATATTGAAAGGGATGGATTTTTAATTCCTAGCCTCCTTGAGAAATGGGCTTGCACATATTAGCCCAAGCTCTAATGTATCCTCATGTTTTCTTAGCCTTATATTTGTTCCACCAGAAGTATCTTTGCATTCTATCCATTAGATCAAGAGTTTTTTTAGGTAATGAAACAATTTGCATTTCGTATGTGCGATAATCTTGGAAAAGCGATTTTACTAGCACTGTTCTACCTGCTTGAGAAAGGAGTTTTGATTTCCAGACTTGAAGGGTAGCATAGTACTTTTGGAGGAGAGGCTCCAATTATCTTTCCTTTTCTAAAAAGAGAGGTGCCGAGATATCTATAATTTTTTTTATCATTAACGGGACTTTTAGGATTTTTGTTATCTTTTTTCCATGTTTTGGATGAATGTGTGGGATGAAGTAGATTCCAAATTTTTGAAGATTAACCACCTGCCCAGTAATATCCCCCAATCGTGATAAAATTTCTAAAAGATTTTTTGCTTCCCTTAAATCGGCTTTTGTGAATAGAAAACATTCATCGGCGAAAAAAAATGAGAAATGCTCGGGGAATGTTTCTTAATTTAAACCTGATATTTTTTTATCCGCTATCACTTTTTCTAGAGATAGGATTTCCATACATATTAGGAAAGGGTAGGAAGATAATGGATCACCTTGTCTTCAACCCTTTGACGTGGAAAAAAATCGGTCACGTAGAACCGTTTAGAATGATGGAGAAGGAGATAGTCGAAATACATTGCATGATAAGATCTACTCAAACATCATTAAATCCAAATGCGATTAGTGCAGATTTAATAAATCTCCACTCCACCCTATCAAAAGCTTTTAATAGATCTAACTTTAGCGCAAGGTGACTTTTTTTAGTTTTAAAATTTTTCATAGAGTGGATGAGTTCATGGGCTATGATAACGTTGTCAGTGATTTTTCTCTCAGGAAGGAAAGCTGATTGATTAGGGAAAATTGAATTATTCAGAATGGGCTTTTACCTGTTTGCTAGTATCTAGGATATAATTTTTTAGATTGTATTACTTAGGCTGATGGGTCGGAAGTCAACAGGAGTTTGTGGGGTAGCAATTTTTGGGATAAAGGATTTTATAAGAGTGGTTAAATTGTGGACAAGTTATTCCATTAACGAAGTTTTGAACAACTAAAATGATATTTGGACCAAATATTGGGATTTTTGCTATGATTTCTCCATGTTTTGGATGAATGTGTGGGATGAAATAGATCCCAGATTTTTAAAGATTAACCATCTGCCCAGTAATTTCCCTGAATCTTGATAAAATATCTAAAAGTTTTTTTGCTTCCCTTAAATAGGCTTTTGTGAGTAGAAAATAGTCATCAGTGAAGAAAAGATGAGAAATGTTCGGTGCATGTTTATTAATTTTGAACCCCGATATTTTTTAATCTGTTATCCCTTTTTCTAGGAGCCTAGATAGGATTTTCATACATATTAGGAAAAGGTAGGAAGATAATGGGCCACCTTGTCTTCAACCCCTTGATGTGGAAAAAATTGGTCATGTAGAACCGTTTAGAAGGATGGAGAAGGAGATGGTCGAAATACATTGCATGATAAGATATATCCAAACGTCATTAAATCCAAATGTGATTCGTGTCAATTTAATAAATTTCCACTCGACCCTATCAAAACTTTTGATAGATCTAACTTTAGCACAAGGTGACCTTTTTTAGCTTAAATTTTTTTTATACGTGAATGAGTTCATGGGCTATGATGATGTTGTCAATGATTTTTCTCCCCGGAAGAAAAAATGATTGATTAGGAGAAATTAACTATTCAGAATAGGCTTTTACCTGTTTGCTAGGATATACGCTATGTTTTTATAGATTGTGTTACTTAGGATGATGGGTCGAAAGTCAACAGGAGTTTGTGGGGTAGCAATTTTTGGGATAAAGGTTTATATAAGATTGGTTAAATTGTGTACAAACTATTCCAGATTTAATGAAGTCTTGAACTACTAAAATGATATTTGAGTCAAATATTTCCCAATTGGTTTTGAAATACCCAGGTGGAAACCATTTGGACTAGCCCACCCCACCCCAGTGACTCATGTTAAAAATGGTATTCCAAAAATTTCTTCTTTGGATGAAATTTCTGATCAGAGATTGATTTTCAGTTTCCGAAATGCACGATTTAATAATATCTGAAAAGTCGCTCTCAAAGCTAATATCTTGAGAAGTGTCGATTTAGGAAAAGTGATTCGCTACTATAGCATTTAATTGCTCCCTACCCGATATCCATAGCCTAGAAGGATCTCTAAGGGAGTGAATATGATTGATTCTTTTCCTATTGGAAGCTGATGCATGGAAGTATTTCGTATTCTGGTCATATTCTTTAAAGAACTTATCCCTTGATAGCTGATGGTAGTAATCATTTTTTATATCGTGCTTTTTTAATTTCTGTATATTGGTGGAGATATTCTCAGCTCTATGGATTATTTTATTATTTAGGAATTATTGGAGTGAAGTTTCCAAGAGGCTGCGATTACCGAGGGTAGAGTTGGATGTTTCTGTCGGGAAACCGAGGTTACATTCATCTCGAACCGGCATGCTTCCATAGAAGTCAATTCCGTGAAACATCCTATTTTAGATAACTAGTTCGAATCCTCCACTTACATATTTAGATTAGCATGATCGGATAATACTAACACAAATATATAATCAATACGATAATTGACAATCACACACGACACAAATATTACGTGGTTCACCTACCCTTTGTAGGCTACATCCACGACTAAAACCACCCCGAGAATCTTTCATTGTCATAACAAGTTATTACATTGTCACACATCATATAATCAACCAGCGCTAAATGTTAGAAACAACAAGACATATTACGAAGATTCCTTTGTTCTTCTTCTTTCATAAACTTCCACCGCCATGGTTGATTTGACTTTAGACAAGAATACGAAGAACATCATGAATTCTAGCTTCTCCCATATGAACCCTAGAAACCTTAGATTTCTCCCATACCCGCTATTTCTACAAGTCACTATTCTCACATAGATTTTTACCCATCACCAACCATTGTAGGACACAACGATTGTGATCCGAACACTCTCATAAAGAGAGGATTCTCCAAGAAAATAATCAAGGGAATGATTTATACTCACCATATAAACCCTCTTATATAGTAGTTAAATCCTTGCTTTCCAAGTCTTAGAAAACTCCTAAAAATAGTCTAACACCTTAATTAGGAAACCCTAAACTTGGAAAACACTCCTACAAACCGTCATACAAGTTTCCTAATCCAAGTAAACCTTGTAAACATTCCAAACCCGAAACTGCCCTTTAGCCACGATTTTGACAACATTAGATCATTGTTTCTGCTTCAAAAACTGTCACCTTAAGTCTAATTTCACCCGTATAGTTTTGTATACGAAACAAAACCCCAACATTTTCAACCAAGATATAATATATATATGAATGGTTTTCATAATTTTTGCCTTTCTGGTTTTGAATTAAAGAGTAAAGGCATATAGTCTAATCCTACTATGGTTAGGTGCCTTACCTTTGTATCCGGGAAATTCTGGATCCAATGGTAAGAGATTAATACTCTATAAATTCTTTCGCAAATATTTACATTTCCTTTTCTGTTGTTTAACCACATGAAAGGTGCGCCTTCGTATAGGGCATCTTGTAATCCTAGGGAATCAATTATTTGAATAATAGAATTTTCTGCTTGAGATTACTTTATTTACGCCTTGTTTTTCTCCCAGATCTAGAAAAGAATTTATATCCCCTATTAGAAGCCAAGGTTTGTTTACCTGTGTATCAAATTTTGAAATATAGAACCATTGTTTAATTTTTTTCATCAACTTCTATAACACAAGTGATCAATATATCTTTATCCCCTAAGTTTATTTCAAAATGTTTCACATTAAGCTTTGAATCTAATAATTTTATCTCGACATTGTTATGCCATGCTATGACTAACCCTTTAGTTGTTCCCAAAGAAGGAACAATAAAGCAGTCATGAAAACTTGATTTTTTAAAAAACAGTTCTATTGGAGACAATAGCGCTTTAGTCTCGGCTAAAAATATAATGTCAGGTTTGTAGTTTGACAAAGGAAGTTAAGATGGTCCCTAGTTATAGGAGTTCCAATTCCCTGGACATTCCAGGATAAAATTTTCATGATTAAAATGAAAGGTATAATTAAAATACATAAAAGCTAATAGAACTAAAGAAATCCAGAGTAATCAAATTAGCAATCTGACAGTAGAAAAAGGTTTTAGGAGTCTAGGAAAATAGAGAATAAAGACAATATCATCAAAGTAGCACAAAGGAAGAAAAAAGGATAGAAACAACAGTATACCGAGTGTAAATGTGCAGCTCAACGCAATTGAAATTGGCTGGTTAAGACAATGTAAATAAACACGAGGCTGCAGAAATGCTGATACTAGTGTTGATTCAATGTAATCAATGACTAACTGGAGACAAATGGTATAAATATAGATGAGTCATGAAAAAGTGGAGGTCTAACAACCTCACCCAATATTTCGCTTAGCAATCTGTATGGACTAACTCCAATATACTTTCAAGAGAATCAACTTGACAGTCAGACTCAATCTTAATAAAAAGTATATCAAAGAGTTATATCTCAATTTCTTAATTCAATCCGCAATCAAACAAATAAGAACATTGCGAGCCTGATTGAATATATGATAAATATCTTGAACGACACCAAAGACCAATGTTCAAGGATCAATCAATTTCAGTCAACAACAAAAGGTTGGATTTACCAATTGATCGATTCAACGCACAACCTGTGATATTTCAATTATATAACAAAATATAATGCGGAAAAGAAATAACACAGACACCAGAGGTTTTGTTAACGAGGAAACCGCAAATGCAGAAAACCCCCGTACCTAGTCCAGATTTGAACACCACACTGTATTAAGCCCCTACAGACGCTAGCCTACTACAAGGTAACTTCGGTCTAGAATGTAGTTGAACCCTAATCAATCTCACACTGATCCAAGTAGGATACTACGCACTTGATTCCCTTAGATGATCTCACCCACAACTAAGAGTTGCTACGACCCAAAGTCGAAGACTTGATAAACAAATCTATATCACACAGAAAAGTATATAGGAATGGATAAATCTTTCTCCCACAGAAATACCTACAAGTTTTGTTCCGTCTTTTTATAAATCAAGGTGAACATGAAGCAATTGATAACCCGAACTTATATTCCCGATGAACAACCTAGAATTATCAATCACCTCAGAATAATCTTAATCGATTAAGGAAACAAGATATTGCGGAATCACAAACGATGAGACGAAGGTGTTTGTGACTACTTTTCTATCTTGCCTATCGGAGATATAAATCTCAAGCCAATCTTATGATTGTACTCAGTCACGATAGTAACAACAAGATCAGATCACACAACTACAAAGAAAATAGTTGGGTCTGGCTTCACAATCCCAATGAAGTATTTAAGTCGTTAACCTACAGGGTTTCGTGAAAAACCTAAGGTTAAAGTAGAATCGACTCTAGCTTATACAACTAATATCACACAGGAGGTATGGAGATTAAGTTTCCCAGTTGCTAGAGTTCTCCTTTATATATATTTAAAATCAGGGTTTGCAATCTAGGTTACATTGGTAACAAAGCATTCAATATTCACCGTTAGATGAAAACCTGATTAGATTCAAGCTAATATCTTTCAACCGTTAAATCGAACTTAGCTTGTTATACACAAATGAAATGTGACTTCATTTAGGTTTGGGTAACCGTACCTAAACATGTACACTTAGTTGGTTCAACAATAGTTAACCAATGGTTAGCCATATGAGCACTTTCATATCAACCTTATTCATCTTCACCATAACTAGTTAAAATGACTCAAGCGAACTAGTTAGAGAGTTGTTCAATTGCTTAGATCTTATAGAAGTATACAAGACACAATCAAAGCAAAATCTGTTTGATTCACTCAAATTAATTCATCAACATTAGAGCCACGGTTTGCAAAAATTGCATTCCTTATTATATAATATTTTAGTTCATGAAAAAACCGACTTTAGAAAGTAACCTACTTAAGTATGCAAACGGGTACGCGTACTTAAGTAATCGGATTGAGTTTGTTTTTCACTTTCAAACTCCAACAGAAATTCACGGACGTGAAACTTCCGCTAGTATGCGTACTGTTAGAGCATTGCTCGGTCGAAATCGCATGCGTTGCTATCTCAAGCATGTTTGTCAATGTTAGTGATCAAAACTATAAGTCTTCATTTCTAGTCTACTTGAGCTCAATAACTCCATGGCGGATCATCATACAAGACGAAAAACTACTCAAGGAACTGGTGGAACTTCATCTACAAAAAGGTATGTAGAGACTTGAACTTATCTATCACTCAAAAGTCTACCTACTCTATCTCTTATCTTGAGAAAAAACTCGTTTTGCTATATAGACTTTGATTATACACATTTGCTATTTCGAGCCGAGTTTATCTCTCCTATCTATTTCTCGAAATATGTGTTGTAAGCTTTTGCTTTGGCCAAGTTCATCTTTAACTAGTGACTTATGTCATGTTATGTTTCAATCACTTTGAAAATTACATTGACGAAAAATGGTTTGTGAATAACAACTATATAACGTCCTCTAAGAATGTTTCAATAATTGAAATGAGAGTTTAGATTATATAACCATTGTTGGATATAAGCATTGTTGTGGAAACACATATATGTATAAGTCCTTATTCCTTGAACCGAAGTTTGCGAACTTTGTTGATCAAGAGAACCGGAACAAGAGCCGTGAACTCAGTCCGCGAACTGGTGGAAGTTCTCGACCCGAGAAAATCTGCTGGAGTTTGAGAACTCCTTCCGGGAACTTAAGTCCGCGAACCCAGTCCGCGAACTTGAGTTGGTACTATCTAAAGACGATTTTTTGTGAACTCATGTTTATATAAACTAAGGAATTCTAATTGCAAACCGTGGCTGTAAAGTTCATGAACCGATTCGAGTGAATCAAATCGTTTTTGCTTCAATTGTGTCTTGTGTAGTTACACAAGATTTCCTTGCAATTGAACAACTCTCTAACTGGTTCATTTGAGTCATTTGAACTAGTTATGGTGAAGAAGAAGATGGTTGATATGAAAGTGCTCATATAGCTAACCATTTGGTTAACTATTGTTGAACCAACAAATGTACATGTTTGGGTACGGTTACACAAACCTAGAAACGTGCATTTCATTTTTTTGTAACAAGCTAGGTTTTCGATCTAACGGTTGAAATATATTAGCTTGAATCTAATCAGGTTTTCATCTGATGGTGAATATTGAATGCTTTGTTACCAAGATAATATTGATTGGAAACCCTGATTTGAAAGACTATATAAGGGAGAACTCTAGCAACTGGGAAACCTAATCCCCACACCTTACATGTGATACTAGTTGTGTAAGCTAGAGTCGATTCTCCTTTAACCTTTGGTTTCTTCTCTAAAACCAGGTTAACGACTTAAAGACTTCATTGGGATTGTGAAGCCAGACCGATACTACTTTCTCGTAGTTATGTGATCTGATCTTTTGTTTCTATCGTACGCGTACAATCGCAAAGATTGGTTTGAGATTGATATCTCCGATAGGCAAGATATAAAAGTAGCCACAAACATCTTCATCTCATCGTTTGTGATTCCAAAATATCTTCTTTAGCCGCGTCGATTAAGATTATTGTGAGGTGATGGATAACACTAGGCTGTTCTTCGAGAATATAAGTCCGGGTTATCAATTGGTTCGTTTCACCTTGATTTATCAAAAGAAGGAACAAAACTCGTAGGTATTTCTGTGGGAGATGGATTTGTCTATTACCGTAGAATTTTTCATGTGATACAGATTTGTTTATTAAAGTCTTCGAATTTGGGTCATAGCAACTCTTAGTTGTGGGTGAGATCAGCTAAGGGAATCAAGTGTATAGTATCCTGCTGGGATCATAGACGTAAGGATCACAATTGTACCTTGGATCGGTGTGAGATTGATTGGGGTTCAACTACAGTCCAGACCGAAGTTAGTTTGTAGTAGGCTAGTGTCTGTAGCGGCTTAATACAGTGTGTGTTCAATCTTGACTAGGTCCCGGGGTTTTTCCGCATTTTCAGTTTCCTCGTTAAAAAAATTCTGGTGTCTGTGTTATTTCTATTCCGCATTATATTTTGTTATATAATTGAAATATCACAGGTTGTGCATTAGAATCAATCAATTGGAAATCCGACCTTTGGTTGTTGATTGAGATTGATTGACACTTGGATATTGGTCTTTGGTACCATCCAAGTTATCTCTATAGTATTTGATAAAGACTCGAAGATTTCTATTTGCTTGAGTATAGATCAAATCGAGAGATTGAGATATTAACTCTTTGATATACTTTTATCTATATTGAGTCTGAATGTCTAGTTGATTCTCTATAAAGTATATTGGAGTTAGTCCATACAGATTTCTAATTAAAATATTGGGTGTGGTTGTTGTATCCCCACCTTTTCAATTGTTATCAGAGAAGGAAAACACGTTTAAAGACCTTACAAGTCTGTGTTTGTAGCGATCTGACTCTATGGACAGAGGTGCTATCTCTATTAACGTACCACCAGTCTTCGATGGCTCTAATTACTTATAGTGGGAAATTTCTATGCGAGGTTTTCTTCAAGGACGTAATTTTCAATCATGGGTATATGTAGTTAATGGGCTATAATGCTCACGTTGTGGCAGTTGGAGATGTAAACGTTCCCAAGGACATTGGTGAATACAGCCCTGTCGAGATACTTGCTGCAAAGCAAGATTCCGACGGTTTGAATGCTATCATACATGCCATTACCCCAGACCTTCATCACTATGTGTGTACTTTCACTAAGTCTAAAGATGCCTGGGATATATTAGAAACCATATTTGAAGACAATAGATACGTTTCTAATAAGCATGCCATCCATGGAGGAAATAACCTCAAAAATACTCCTTTTGGAAAAGTAAAATTTCTTGATCAAAATTCTGTTCAAACCCTTCCATTCAATGTTGTATCCGACACAAGTGAAACCTCTAACTTGTCTTGGGTTGATGAATGTTGTTCAAATGGTGATTGGTTTGATAAACCATTGATAACAGAAAAGATCAAAGAATTTGTAAAAAGGAGCCTTAGATGTGATAAACATCTTTTGTCGGCATTTACTGCTAATGATTCTTTGAAAGAGAAATCTTTAAGTGTCAACGGTTTGAATACATCTGATGGATGTAATGAACCCTCAGCTCATGCAACAGAAACATCCTCATACTCAAGTACTGATTCAGAATTTGAGTATGACACAAAGATTTTTGAATTCTTGAATAAAGAGGTTCTTCATGAAAATCTTCAATTTAAAGCTTCATCGAAGAAACTAGAATCATTAATCCAGGTGAAAACTCTTGAGATAGATTTACTCAATGATGAACTCACCAGAACCATTACTCTAAAGGAAAAAGAGATTAACACTCTCAAGGATGATCTACAAAGATTATCTGGAAGCTCTGACAAAATTTCATCAATGTTATTTGGTCAGAAGTCCTTTGGAAACACAAATGGTTTAGGATTTAAAAAAAAAACTGCAGGCATTGTCAACCCCGTTGTTTCTATTGATCATGGAATGAAGGTTGACAGTTGTGATAAACAGAAGACAATTCAACAAGACAATGGATCCTTGATTTGTTCGTTTTTTGGAAATGCAAATCATGTTTAAAGCACGTGCTGGAGATTCAGAAGGAGCAATAAGAAAATCACCAAACTGCAAAATAACATGCATGAAATGAATCTGGATAATCAACATTGGTCTCATAAAACCGGTGCTTCGAGAATCATAAGAGGTAGGAAATCTATTTATACAACAAACCTTGGTAAACCACTATGTGGTAGACAAGGGGAGCGTTTGTCTCACAACGTCTCTGTCTCACAACGTATCTGTTTATACAACAAACCTTGCTAATAACAGAGACGTTCACATCCTCATCTTTAACTTGAGAAAATGGGGTTTTTGCGTCTTTGTGGCTCAAGTATTGTATTTATTTTTTTAAGAAAATATTCTCCTAACAATATAGATAATGGATCATTAAACTACAGAAGACTTGTTCTTCTAGGGTTTAGACGTTCATAAGTCTATTTATAAGATCGTTTGTAGACTTCCTCTTTCCCTAAAAAGATACAGTTTCATGGAACCTGTAACTAGAGGCACCACAAGCAGGGATGCAGTCGAAGCAGCTAACATGTATCTGTGTAAAGGAATTTCCTCCTCAAAGGTGAAGAAAGTGAAGGCTACAAATAATAGAGAAGGTTCTTGCTCTAATTGGTTCTTGTCTTTTTATCAGCTTGATGATAAATTCAAGGACTTGATGAAAGAGTTCATCAACAAAAGAAACAATTTAAAATCTCAAATTGTTTCGTCTTTAGAAAAATTAATTCACTGTGAACGAATGTTGTCTCAAACAACAAACACCGTACGTGAACTAAAAAGAGAGCTTAGTGAGTTGATAGATATTTCTGAAGATTTGGAGGAATTGAATGATCCCATAATCAATGGGTTTTTCAATAATGAGAAGGAATTCTCTATAGATACTCTGAGAAATATCTACAACGACTAGTAAGTCTTCGGATGAGAATCTTCTTTTATTGTCTTTATTTGGAAGAATAACTAGAGTTTGGAATAGCCATTATTGTGATTACACATAGATATGTCCAACGTTTTCATCTTCATGTTTTAGGTTTATTTGTTTAAATTCTAAAATTGTTTGGAAGATGATTTTTGCAGTATTAATCTTTCTGGCTTTATATATTGCAATTTGTTATGGGATATGTATGTTTTCGTCTATGAACTATGATTGTCCCATACCTTGTCAAAAGTAAAGTCTTTCGTAAGTCGATATGCATGTATTGATAAAAGAATGAATGGACATTTGACAAATACAAAAGTTAGGCCTATTATGTCGATTATTGATGGAAGATAGGTTAAAATCTTTTGCTTGCAAGGATTATGTCTATTGAATATTTTTATGCGAATAATAATGGAAAATAGAATGAATCCTTGTGTATTCCGCAGTATTGATCTTCCATGATCCATATTTTGTGTATTACTGTGAGGCTACGTAAGTTATCTTATGTTGAGCACTATTGACTGAGTTGATTATTTTCTTATGATTAACTTAGTTATTCCTCCATAGATTCTCTTATGTCGAGCATGATCACTTTTTGTGGTAAATTTGGTTGTATATTTCCGATTAGATTAATTATGGGTTCTCTTGTGGTTAATCTAATTGAGTATTTTTGGATTCAAATTCATATTCGTATGTGATTTGTTATGTCCAAAGAAAATCCTTCTTTTCTTTCGAAATTAAGGTCGCTCTTGTTGTTCTTTCGGGAATGACATATTATGGGGGAGAGTTCTTAACTGAACTCGTGCTTACTTGCCGAATCTTTATGGGGAGTGCGGCTGTGGAATATTATAGGGGTTATCTTGTGTCTTTAAACTCCTTGATGAATGCATTTAGCTAATATATACTTTCTTATGATTGAATCTAAACAAGTTAATATACATAAAATATCTCTTTTGAATATTTCATTAGGATCATGTTTTCATACCTTCGCCAGTTTTATTGACAAAAAGGGGGAGAATTAATATGTAGTTCACACTACAAATACATATGGTTTTCGGATCATTATGTAAAGGGGAGTGGTTTTCATGTGAGATGGAGTATTGACTTAGGGGGAGCGATACATATCACCATAGTATTGTTATCAAAGTTGTGATACAATTGAACTTTGATGATGTGTAATGATACTATGACACTGTATAACAATGATCAATAATTCCGTTTTCTCATTGTTATAGCTACGGATTTCAACAACGATGATGCTGAACTTACAACCTTTGGGATCATTGGAGTACTTGGAAGTGACGAAGTTTCGAGTAATATTGAAGATTAGACATGTGGAATAGGAGGTACAAGTTTATTTATCTTTTTTGTATTCCATATGTATTGATAGTTTTGCCATTAAAATTGACAAAGGGGGAGATTGTTAGAGCATTGCTCGGTTAAACTCGCATCCGTTGCTATCTCAAGCATGTTTGTCAATGTTAGCGATCAAAACTATAAGTCTTGATTTTTAGTCTACTATAGCTAAGTCTTGGACTAGGATAGAAAGTGTAGTTGAGCTCAAGAACTCCATGGCGGATCATCATACAAGACGAAAAACTACTCAAGGAACTGGTGGAACTTCATCTACAAAAAGGTATGTGGAGACTTGAACTTATCTATCACTCAAAAGTCTACCTACTCTATCTCCTATCTTGAGAAAAAACTCTTTTTGCTATATAGACTTTGATTATACACTTTGCTATTTCGAGCCGAGTTTATCTCTCCTATCTATTTCTCGAAATATGTGTTGTAAGCTTTTGCTTTGGCCAAGTTCATCTTTAACTAGTGACTTATGTCATGTTATGTTTCAATCACTTTGAAAATTACATTGACGAAAAATGGTTTGTGAATAACAACTATATAACGTCCTCTAAGAATGTTTCAATAATTGAAATGAGAGTTTAGATTATATAACCATTGTTGGATATAAGCATTGTTGTGGAAACACATATATGTATAAGTCCTTATTCCTTGAACCGAAGTTTGCGAACTTTGTTGATCAAGAGAACCGGAACAAGAGCCGTGAACTCAGTCCGCGAACTGGTGGAAGTTCTCGACCCGAGAAAATCTGCTGGAGTTTGAGAACTCCTTCCGGGAACTTAAGTCCGCGAACCCAGTCCGCGAACTTGATTTGGTACTATCTAAAGACGATTTTTTGTGAACTCATGTTTATATAAACTAAGGAATTCTAATTGCAAACCGTGGTTGTAAAGTTCATGAACCGATTCGAGTGAATCAAATCGTTTTTGCTTCAATTGTGTCTTGTGTAGTTACATAAGATTTCCTTAAATTGAACAACTCTCTAACTAGTTCATTTGAGTCATTTGAACTAGTTATGGTGAAGAAGAAGATGGTTGATATGAAAGTGCTCATATAGCTAACCATTTGGTTAACTATTGTTGAACCAACAAATGTACATGTTTGGGTACGGTTACACAAACCTAGAAACATGCATTTCATTTTTTTGTAACAAGATAGGTTTTCGATCTAACGGTTGAAATATATTAGCTTGAATCTAATCAGGTTTTCATCTGACGGTGAATATTGAACGCTTTGTTACCAAGATAATATTGATTGCAAACCCTGATTTGAAAGACTATATAAGGGAGAACTCTAGCAACTGGGAAACCTAATCCCCACACCTTACGTGTGATACTAGTTGTGTAATCTAGAGTCGATTCTCCTTTAATCTTTGGTTTCTTCTCTAAAACCAGGTTAACGACTTAAAGACTTCATTTGGATTGGGAAGCCAGACCGATACTACTTTCTCGTAGTTGTGTGATCTGATATTTCTGTTTCTATCGTACGAGTACAATCGCAAATATTGGTTTGAGATTGATATCTCCGATAGGCAAGATATAAAAGTACTCACAAACATCTTCATCTCATCGTTTGTGATTCCAAAATATCTTCTTTCGCCGCGTCGATTAAGATTATTGTGAGGTGATGGATAACACTAGGTTGTTCTTCGGGAATATAAGTCCGGGTTATCAATTGGTTCGTTCACCTTGATTTATCAAAAGAAGGAACAAAACTCGTAGGTATTTCTGTGGGAGACGGATTTGTCTATTACCGTAGACTTTTCTATGTGATACAGATTTTTTTATTAAAGTCTTCGAATTTGGGTCATAGCAACTCTTAGTTTTGGGTGAGATCAGCTAAGGGAATCAAGTTCATAGTATCATGCTGGGATCAGAGACGTAAGGAGCACAATTGTACCTTGGATCGGTGTGAGATTGATTGGGGTTCAACTACAGTCCAGACCGAAGTTAGTTTGTAGTAGGCTAGTGTCTGTAGCGGCTTAATACAGTGTGTGTTCAATCTGGACTAGGTCCCGGGGTTTTTCCGCATTTGCAGTTTCCTCGTTAACAAAATTCTGGTGTCTGTGTTATTTCTATTCCGCATTATATTTTGTTATATAATTGAAATATCACAGGTTGTGCGTTAGAATCAATCAATTGGAAATCCGACCTTTGGTTGTTGATTGAGATTGATTGACACTTGGATATTGGTCTTTGGTACCATCCAAGTTATCTCTATAGTATTTGATAAAGACTCGAAGATTTCTATTTGCTTGAGTATAGATCAAATCGAGAGATTGAGATATTAACTCTTTGATATACTTTTATCTATATTGAGTCTGAATGTCTAGTTGATTCTCTAGAAAGTATATTGGAGTTAGTCCATACATATTTCTAATCGAAATATTGGGTGTGGTTGTTGTATCCCCGCCTTTTCAATTGTTATCAGAGCAGGAAAACACGTTTAAAGACCTTACAAGTCTGTGTTTGTAGCGATCTGACTCTATGGACAGAGGTGTTATCTCTATTAACATACCACCAGTCTTCGATGGCTCTAATTACTTATAGTGGAAAATTTCTATGCGAGGTTTTCTTCAAGGAAGTAATTTTCAATCATGGGTATATGTAGTTAATGGGATATAATGCTCACGTTGTGGAAGTTGGAGATGTAAACGTTCCCAAGGACATTGGTGAATACAGCCCTGTCGAGATACTTGCTGCAAAGCAAAATTCCGACGGTTTGAATGCTATCATACATTCCATTACCCCAAACCTTCATCACTATGTGTGTACTTTCACTAAGTCTAAAGATGCCTGGGATATCTTAGAAACCATATTTGAAGACAATAGATACGTTTCTAATAAGCATGCCATCCATGGAGGAAATAACCTCAAAAATACTCCTTTTGGAAAAGTAAAATTTCTTGATCAAAATTCTGTTCAAACCCTTCCATTCAATGTTGTATCCGACACAAGTGAAACCTCTAACTTGTCTTGGGTTGATGAATGTTGTTCAAATGGTGATTGGTTTGATAAACCATTGATAACAGAAAAGATCAAAGAATTTGTAAAAAGGAGCCTTAGATGTGATAAACATCTTTTGTCGGCATTTACTGCTAATGATTCTTTGAAAGAGAAATCTTTAAGTGTCAACGGTTTGAATACATCTGATGGATGTAATGAACCCTCAGCTCATGCAACAGAAACATCCTCATACTCAAGTACTGATTCAGAATTTGAGTATGACACAAAGATTTTTGAATTCTTGAATAAAGAGGTTCTTCATGAAAATCTTCAATTAAAAGCTTCATCGAAGAAACTAGAATCATTAATCCAGGTGAAAACTCTTGAGATAGATTTACTCAATGATGAACTCACCAGAACCATTACTCTAAAGGAAAAAGAGATTAACACTCTCAAGGATGATCTACAAAGATTATCTAGAAGCACTGAAAAAATTCCATCAATGCTATTTGGTCAGAAGTCCTTTGGAAACACAAATGGTTTAGGATTTAAAAAAAAAACTGCAGGCATTATCAACCCCGTTGTTTGTATTGATCATGGAATGAAGGTTGACAGTTGTGATAAACAGAAGGCACTTCAACAAGACAAAGGATCCTTGATTTTTTCGTTTTGTGGAAATGAAAATCATGTTCAAAGCACGTGCTGGAGATTCAGATGGAGCAATAAGAAAATCACCAAACTGCAAAAGAACATGCAAGAAATCAATATGGATAATCAACATGGGTCTCATAAAACCAGTGCTTCTAGAATCATAAGAGGTAGGAAATCTATTTATACAACAAACCTTGGTAAACCACTATGTGGTAGACAAGGGGAGCGTTTGTCTCACAACGTCTCTGTCTAATAACAGAGACGTTCACATCCTCATCTTTAACTTGAGAAAATGGGGTTTTTGCGTCTTTGTGGCTCAAGTATTGTATTTATTTTTGTTAAGAAAATATTCTCCTAACAATATAGATAATGGATCATTAAACTACAGAAGACTTGTTCTTCTAGGGTTTAGACGTTCATAAGTCTGTTTATAAAATCGTTTGTAGACTTCATCTTTCCCTAAAAAGATACAGTTTCATGGAACCTGTAACTAGAGGCACCACAAGCAGGGATGCAGTCGAAGCATCTAACATGTATCTGTATAAAGGAATTTCCTCCTCAAAAGGTGAAGAAAGTGAAGGCTACAAATAATGGAGAAGGTTCTTGCTCTAATTGGTTCTTGGATTTTTATCAGCTTGATGATAACTTCAGGGACTTGGTGAAAGAATTCATCAACAAAAGAAACAATTTAAAATCTCAAATTTTTTCGTCTTTAGAAAAGTTAGTTCACTGTGAACGAATGTTGTCTCAAATAACAAACACCATACGTGAACTAAAAAGAGAGCTTAGTGAGTTGACAGATATTTCTGAAGATTTGGAGGAATTGAACGATCCCATAATCAATGTGTTTTTCAATAATGAGAAGGAATTCTCTGTAGATGCTCTGAGAAAGATCTACAACGACTAGTAAGTCTTCGGATGAGAATCTTCTTTTATTGTCTTTATTTAGAAGAATAACTAGAGTTTGGAATATCCATTATTGTGATTACACATAGCTATGTCCAACGTTTTCATCTTCATGTTTTAGATTTATTTGTTTAAATTATAAAATTGTTTAGAAGATGATTTTTGCAGTATTAATCTTTCTGGCTTTATATATTGCAATTTTTTATGGGATATGTATGTTTGCGTCTGTGAACTATGATTTTCCCATACCTTGTCAAAAGTAAATTCTTTCGTAAGTCGATATGCATGTATTGATAAAAGAATGAATGGAAATTTGACAAATACAAAAGTTAGGTCTATTATGTCGATTATTGATGAAAGATAGGTTAAAATCTTTTGCTTGCAAGGATTATGTCTATTGAATATTTTTATGCGAATAGTAATGGAAAATAGAATGAATCCTTGTGTATTCCACAGTATTGATCTTCCATGATCCATATTTATTGTATTAATGTGAGGCTCCGTAAGTTATCTTATATTGAGCACTATTGACTGAGTTGATTATTTTCTTATGATTAACTTAGTTATTCCTCCATGGATTCTCTTTTGTCGAGCATGATCAATTATATTCATCACTTTTTGTGGTAAATTTGGTTGTATATTTCCGATTAGATTAATTTTGGGTTCTCTTGTGGTTAATCTAATTGAGTATTTTAGATTCAAATCCATATTCGTATGTGATTTGTTATGTCCAAAGAAAATCCTTCTTTTCTTTCGAAATTAAGGTCGCTCTTGTTGTTCTTTCGGGAATGACATATTATGGGGGAGAGTTCTTAATTGAACTCGTGCTTACTTGCCGAATCTTTATGGGGAGTGCGGCTGTGGAATACTATAGGGGTTATCTTGTGTCTTTAAACTCCTTGATGAATGCATTTAGCTAATATATACTTTCTTATGATTGCATCTAAACAAGTTAATATATACTTTCTTTTGGTCATAAAATATCTCTTTTGGAAATTTCATTAGGATCCCGTTTTCATACCTTTGCCAGTTTTATTGACAAAAAGGGGGAGAATTAATATGTAGTTCACACTATAAATACATATGGTTTTCGGATCATTATGTAAAGGGGAGTGGTTTCCATGTGAGATGGAGTATTGAATTAGTGGGAGTGATACATATCACCATAGTATTGTTATCAAAGTTGTGATACAATTGAACTTCGATGATGTGTAATGATACTATGACACTGTATAACAATGATCGATAATTCTGTTTTCTCATTGTTATAGCTATGGATTTTCAACAACGATGATGCTGAACTTACAACCTTTGGGATCATTGGAGTACTTGGAAGTGACGAAGTTTCGAGTAATATTGAAGATTAGACATGTGGAATAGGAGGTACAAGTTTATTTATCTTTTTTTTATTCCATATGTATTGATAGTTTTGCCACTAAAATTGACAAAGCGGGACATTGTTAGAGCATTGCTCGGTCGAACTCGCATGCATTGCTATCTCAAGCATGTTTGTCAATGTTAGTGATCAAAACTATAAGTCTTGATTTCTAGTCTACTACAGCTAAGTCTCAGACTAGGATAGAAAGTGTAGTTGAGCTCAAGAACTCCATGGCGGATCATCATACAAGACGAAGAACTACTCAAGGAACTGGTGGAACTTCATTGAAAAAAAGGTATGTGGAGACTTGAACTTATCTATCACACCAAAGTCTATCTACTCTATCTCCTATCTTGAGACAAAAGTCGTTTTGCTATATAGACTTTGATTATACACATTTCCTATTTCGAGCCGAGTTTATCTCGCCTATCTATTTCTCGAAATATGTGTTGGTAAGCTTGCGCTTTGGCCAAGTTCATCTTTACCTAGTGGCTTATGTCATGTTATCTTTCAATCACTTTGAAAATTACTTTGAAGAAAAATGGTTTGTGAATAACAACTATATAACGTCCTCTAAGAACGTTTCAATGATTGAAATGAGAGTTTAGATTATATAACCATTGTTGGATATAAGCATTGTTGTGGAAACACATATATGTATAAGTCCTTATTTTTTTAACTGAAGTTTGCGAACTTTGTTGATCAAGAGAACCGGAACAAGAGCCGTGAACTGAGTCCGCGAACCAAGTCCGCGAAATTGCGGAAGTTCTCGACCCGAGAAAATCTGCTGGAGTTTGAGAACTCCTTCCGGGAACTTAAGTCCACGAACCCAGTCCGTGAACTTGATTTGGTTATATCTAAAGATGATTGTTTGTGAACTCATGTTTATATAAACTAAGGAATGCTAATTGCAAACCGTGGATATAAAGTTCATTAACCGATTCGAGTGAATCAAATCGTTTTTGCTTCAATTGTGTCTTGTGTAGTTACATAAGATTTCCTTGCAATTGAACAACTCTCTAACTAGTTCATTTGAACTAGTTATGGTGAAGAAGAAGATGTTTGATATGAAAGTGCTCATATGGCTAACCATTTGGTTAACTATTGTTGAACCAACAAATGTACATGTTTGGGTACGGTTACACAAACCTAAAAACGTGCATTTCATTTGTGCGTAACAAGATAGATTTTCTATCTAAGGGTTGAAAGATATTATCTTGAATCTAATCAGGTTTTCATCTAACGGTGAATATTGAATGCTTTGTCACCAAGCTAACATTGATTGCAAACCCTGATTTGAAGGACTATATAAGAGAGAACTCTAGCAACTGGGAAACCTAATCCCCACACCTTACGTGTGATACTAGTTGTGTAAGCTAGAGTCGATTATCCTTTAACCTTTGGTTTCTTCTCTAAAACCAGGTTAACGACTTAAAGACTTCATTGGGATTGTGAAGCCAGATCGATACTACTTTCTCGTAGTTGTGTGATCTGATCTTGCTGTTTCTATCGTACGAGTACAGTCGCAAAGATTGGATTGAGATTGATATCTCCGATAGGCAAGATATAAAAGTATTCACAAACATCTTCGTCTCATCGTTTGTGATTCCACAATATCTTCTTCGCCGCGTCGATTAAGATTATTGCGAGATGATTGATAATACTAGGTTGTTCTTCGGGAATATAAGTCCGGGTTATCAATTGGTTCATGTTCACCTTGATTTATTAAAAGACGGAACAAAACTCGTAGGTATTTCTGTGGGAGACGGATTTATCTATTACCGTAGACTTTTCTGTGTGATACAAATATGTTTATTAAAGTTTTCGACTTTGGGTCGTAGCAACTCTTAGTTTTGGGTGAGATCAATTAAGAGAATCAAGTGCGTAGTATCCTGCTGGGATCAGAGACATAATGAGCGCAAATGTACCTTGGATCAGTGTGAGATTGATTGGGGTTCAACTACAGTCCGTACTGAAGTTAGTTTGTAATAGGCTAGTGTCTGTAGCGGCTCAACAGTGTGTGTTCAATCTGAACTAGGTCCCTGGTTTTTTCTGCATTTGCAGTTTCCTCGTTAACAAAATTATGGTGTCTGTGTTATTTCTATTCCGCATTATATTTTGTTATATAATTGAAATATCCCAGGTTGTGCATTAGAATCAATCAATTGGAAATTCGACCTTTGTTTGTTGATTGAGATTGATTGACACTTGGATATTGGTCTTTTGTACCATCCAAGTTGTATCTCTATTATTTGATAAAGACTCAAAGATTTCTATTTGCTTGAGTATAGATCAAATCGAGAGATTGAGATATTAACTCTTTGATATACTTTTATCTAGATTGAGTCTGACTGTCTATGTTAGAGCATTGCTCGGTCGAACTCGCATGCGTTTCTATCTCAAGCATGTTTGTCAATGTTAGTGATCAAAACTATAAGTCTTTATTTCTAGTCTACTATAGCTAAGGTCTCGGACTAGGATAGAAAGTGTAGTTGAGCTCAAGAACTCCATGGCAATCATCATACAAGACGAAGGACTACTCAAAGGAACTGGTGGATCTTCATCGACTATAAGGTATGTGGAGACTTTAACTCATCTATCACTCAAAATTCAATTTATCTCCTATCTTGAGACAAAAGTCGTTTTGTTATATAAACTTAGATTATACACATTTGAAATTTCGAGCCGAGTTTACCTCGCCTATATATTTCTCGAAATATGTGTTGGTAAAGCTTTCGCTTTATCCAAGTTCATCTTTACCTAGTGACGAAAGTCATGTTATGTTTCAATCACTTTGAAAATTCCTTTGACGAAAAATGGTTTGTGAATAACAAAAACTATATAACGTCCTCTGAGAATGTTTCAATAATTGAAATGAGAGTTTAGATTATATAACCATTTGGAGGATATAAGCATTGTTGTGGAAACACATATATGTATAAGTCTTTAGTGCTTGAACCGAAGTTTACGAACTTTATTGATCAAGTGAACTGGAGAAGTGCGTGTGCTAAGTCCGCGAACTCAGTCCGCGAACTGGCGAAGTTCTCAAACCCGAGAATTTCTGCTGGAGTTTGTGAACTCCATCCGGGAACTTAATTCTGCGAACCCAGTCCGCGAACTTGAGTAGGTTATGTCTAAAAACGATGTTTAGTGAACTTATCTTTATAAACTAAGGAATGCAATTGCAAACCGTAGCTATAGATTTCATGAACCGATTCATGTGAATCAAATCGTTTTTGCTTCAATTGTGTCTTGTGTAGTACGTAAGATTTCCTTGCAATTGAACAACTCTCTAACTAGTTCATTTGAGTCATTTGAACTAGTTATGGTGAAGAAGAATATGGTTGATATGAAAGTGATCATATGGATAACCATTTGGTTAACTATTGTTGAACCAACTAATGTACAAGTTTGGGTACAGTTACGCAAGCCCAGGAACGTGCATTTCATTTGTGTATAACAAGCTATATTTTCGATCTAACGGTTGATAAATATTAGCTTGAATCTAAAACTAGTTTTCATCTAACGGTGAATATTGAATGCTTCGTTACTAAGCTAACATTGATTGCAAACCCTGATTTAAAAGAATATATAAGGGATAACTCTAGCAACTGGGAAACCTAATCCTCACACATTCTGTGTGTTACTAGTTGTGCTAAGCTAGAGTCGATTCTCCTTTAACTTTTGGTTTCTTCTTCTAAACCAGGTTAACAACTTAAAAACTTCATTGGGATTGTGAAGCCAGACCGATACTACTTTTCTTGTAGTTGTGTGATCTGATCTTTCTGTTTCTATCGTACGAGTACAATTGTAATAATTGGCTTGAGATTTCTATCTCCGATAGGCAAGATAAAAATTAATCACAAACATCTTCGTCTCATCGTTTGTGATTCCACAATATATTTTTTTGCTGCGTCGATTAAGACTATTGTGAGGTGATTGATAATACTACGCTGTTCTTCGGGAATATAAGACCGGTTTATCAATTAGTTCCTATTCACCTTGATTTATCAAAAGACGGAACAAAACTCGTAGGTATATTCGTGGGAGACGGATTTATCTATTACCATAGACTTTTTTGTGTGATACAGATTTGTTTATTAAAATCTTCGACTTTGGGTCGTAGCAACTCTTATTTGTGAGTGAGATCAGCTAAGGGAATCAAGTACGTAGCATCCTACTGGGATCAGAGACGTAGGAGCATAATTGTACCTTGGATCAGTGTGAGATTGGTTGGGGTTCAACTACAGTCCAGACCGAAGTTAGTTTGGAGTAGGCTAGTTTCTGTAGCGTCTTAATATAGTATGTGTTCGATACGGACTAGGTTTAGGGGTTTTTATTCATTTGCGGTTTCCTCGTTAACAAAATTCTGGTGTCTGTGTTATTTCTTTTCCGCATTATATTTTGTTATATAATTGAAATATTACAGGTTGTGCATTGTTCAATCAATTATAATATCTGACCTTTTGGCTGTTGATTTAAATTGATTGCCACTTGTATATTGGTCTTTGGTACCATCCAAGTTTATCTCTCTTGTATTCAAATTGAGACTCGCAGTTTGCTTGAGTAAGATTTAAATCGAGGGATAGAGATAAAAACTCTTTGGTACATTTTTTATCTAGATTGAGTCTGACTGTCTATTTGATTCTCTAGAAAGTATATTGGAGTTTGTCCATACAGATTGCTAAGCGAAATATTGAGTGTGGTTGTTAGACCCCCGCCTTTTCAATTGGTATCAGAGCAGGAAAAGACGTTTAAGACCTTATAAGTATGTGTTTGTAGCGATCTGACTCTATGGACAGAGGTGTTACCTCAATAAAAGTGCCACCAGTCTTCGATGGCTCTAATTACTTATGGTGGTAAATTGCTATGCGAGCTTTTCTTCAAGCACGTGATTTTCAATCATGGGTATATGTAGTTAATGGCTATAATGCTCCCGTTGTGGCAGTTGGAGATGTAAACGTTCCCAAGGACATTGGTGAATACACCCCTGCCGAGATAAATGTTGCAAAGCAAAACTCCAACGGTTTGAATGCCATTATACATGCCATTACCCCAAATCTTCAGCACCATGTGTCAAATTGCACTAAGTATAAAGAAGCTTGGGATATCTTAGAAACCGTATTTGAAGGAAATACCAGTGAAAGGAAGCTAGGCTTCAAAACCTTAATCTCGATTGGGAAAACCTTCGTATGGCAGATGAAGAAACATTTGATGAGTTTAATCACAAAGTGTCTGGAATTGTTAATGCATCTTTTGCATTGGGTAAGACTATTCCTGAAAAGGACATTGTGATGAAAATTCTCAGATCGCTGCCATCTAGATACGATTCTAAGAAGCATGCCATCGTTGAGGGAAATAACCTTGATAATCTCTCCAGAAATACGCTGGTTGGGAAGCTTAAGATCTTTGATCATGAACATTCATCCAAATCTAAGGATGTTGCGTTCAAAGCACTAAAGAACACTAAATTACTTGATAAAAGTAAAAAAAGTGTATATCTCTGATGATGATCATTCTGAGACAGATTCATCAGATGAAGATCTTGACAAATCAGTCTCGATGGTCACAAGATAGTTTAGGTATCTTCTGTTGAAGATAAGTAAACGGTTCTCCAGAGATAAGCCTAAGGCATCAGTCAAAATTCATAATTGTGTTCCTCCTAAAAATAGGGATACTGATGAAACTGATGACGAGGATATGCCTCATTGCTTTAAGTGTAAGGGATTTGGTCATTTTGCAAACGAGTGCCCAAATTATAGAAAATACACTGGGAACAAAGGTCTTGTTGCAACTCTTGATGAAATGTCTGACATCTATGATTCTAATGAAGACGAGAAATCAAGTGTTGCACTTCTTGGTGAAAATATTGATTTTGATTACGTAGCAATACATATATCAATCTTAATATTCTTTCAGAAGATAATCCAACTATTCTGGAAGATAAAGTTGACCCATCCTTTTGAAACCCTGTTGGTAATGTTTCAGGTTCCACCATGTGCCTAGATGCTTGCACATCTCAAAAGACTGATTTTTATCCTAACTTGACGTGTTCTTATTGTTCGTTAAAGGGTCATGAACTATCAAGGTGTTACAAGTACAAACACCAACGAAGGCACGTCAACAAACTTCAACGAAGAGCAAATCATTTAGCAAGAAAGCTTAAACTTGCTCAGAAGACCGCTGGGGTATGTAGGATTTTATCTTCGTCTAAGAAGTTAGTTTCCAAGGATAATCCAAGACCATTAGAGAAGAAAGTATGGTCAATTCGTTTTGATAGACAGAAGTCTGAGGATTCCTCTCAAGAGGAAAATGGTGGACAAATTGTTGTTCACCGCAACACAACTTGATTATGTTGTGTTTTGAAATCTTGTCTCGTGTGCCTGATCAAAAGAGACAATGATTTTGTACCCCTCAGGATTTAAGAAAAGTTTTTTTTTCTTATTTTCTTAGAATTTTCTTTATTTTTGTCTATCAAACAAAAGAAAGGGTAGTATCGACAATTATACTCTTTATAGGGTTGAGAATTGGTCGTGTACGAACCTGTTAAAAGGTTTCGAAACCCTACATTCCTTTTTCCTTCTCTGAAACCTCTTTTTATCTCAAGACTACATGTTGAGCAAATTGTGATTTCCTCTCACAAACCCATACGTATGGATACTCCAAGCATGATATCTTCTGATGAAAAAGATTTTAATATGATTGTTAAGCCATTAATCACGAAGGAAAAAGAAAAATCTCCATTATCTCCAACATTGAAAAGGAAAAGAAGGAATGTAAGGAAGCCAAGAGCCGTTCCTTCAAATTCTCAGAAGTTTTCTGATGTTCTTGATGGGTTGAAGGAGATGTGAAAGAAAATTCAACAAATAAAAGATTTTGTGTATAAGACTCATGAGATTCAGAAGGCCCTGGTTCGACAACATCATCCAAGAAGGGTTATTGATATAAACTCCTATCTTAACGAACCTTATGTTCCAATGGCGGTTGACGACAAGGAGTTCGGGGACGATAAAGAATTATTTAAAGGTCTTATTGCCTAGTAAATCTTCTATTTGTCTTGTTTTGCTTATAAGAATAACTAGAGTTTGGAATAGCCATTATTGTGATTACACATAGCTATGTCCAACGTTTTCATCTTCATGTTTTTAGATTTATTGGTTTAAATTCTAAATTTGTTTGGAAGATGATTTTTGCAGTATTAATCTTGATGGTTTTATATATTGCAATATTTCTATGGGATATGTGTGTTCACGTCTGTAAACTTGATTGTCCCATACTTTGTCAAAAGTAAAGTCATTTGTGAGTTGATATATATGTATTGATAAAATAATGAATTTACTTTTGAAAAATACAAAAGTTAAGCCTATTATGTCAATTTTTGATGGAAGATAGGTTAAAATATTTTGTGTTCAAGGATTATGTCTGTTTGATGTCATTGTGCAAATGGTGATGGAAAATAGAATGAGTCCTTGATTATTCCACGGTATTAGGTCGATCTCCGATCCACATTTTGTGTACATATTGTGTTGTTCCATAAGGTATCTTATTTTGAGCTCTATCGACTGAGTCATTGTTTTGGCATGGTTGTTGTTCCATGAGATACTTTGTGTCGAGCATGACCAATTAAATTGATTAATTTGGTCGTGTATTTCGATTAGATTAATTATGGGTTTTCTTGTGATTAATCTAATTGAGTGTTTTTAAGTATCCATAAGTTTACTTGTGTTGAGCATTTCCAATTAAGTAAATCATGGGTTCTCTTATGATTAATTTAATTGAGTTTTTTTGGATCCAAATTCATACTTGTATGCAATTTGTTATGTCCAAAGAAATCCTTCTTTTATTTTTGAAATTAAGGTCGCTCTTCTTGTTCTTTCGAGAATGACATATTATGGGGTAGAGTTCTTTTGAACTTATGCTTAATTTTCAAATCTTTGTGGGGAGTGCGGCAGTGGAATATTTTAGGGGGTTATCTTGTATCTTAATAGACTCCTTGATGGATGTATTTAGATTCGGCTTTATGATTGCATCTAAATAAGATGATGTATGCTTTCTTTTGGTCATGAAATGTCTCTTTCGAAAATTTCATTAGGGTCCCATTCTTGTACCTTTGCCAATTTTATTGAAAAAAAGGGGGAGAATTAATATGTAGTTCACACTACAAATACATATGGTTTTCGGATCATTATGTAAGGAGGAGTGACATATCACCATAGTGTTGTTGTTAAAGTTGTGATACAATTGAACTTTGACGTTATGTAATGATATTATGACACTGTATAACAATGATTGAGAACTCTTGTTTTCTCGTTGTTATAGCTACAGATTTTCAACAACGGTGATGCTAAACTTACAACCTTTGGTATCATTGGAGTACTTGTAAGTGACGAAGATTTCAAGTAATGTTGAAGATTAGGCATTTGGAATAGAAGCTACAAAAGTTTATTTATGTTTTTTCCATATGTATCTATAGTTTTGTCACTAAAATTGACAAAGAGGGAGATTGTTAGAGCAATGCTCGGTCGAACTCGCATGCGTTGCTATCACAAGCATGTTTGTCAATGTTAGTAATCAAAACTATAAGTCTTGATTCTAGTCTACTATAGATAAGGTCTCGGACTAGGATAGAAAGTGTAGTTGTGCTCAAGAACTCCATGGAGGATCATCATACAAGACGAAGAACTACTCAAGGAACTGGTGGAACTTCATCGAAAAAAAGGTATGCGGAGACTTGAACTTATCTATCACACCAAAGTCTATCTACTCTATCTCCTATCTTGAGACAAAAGTCGTTTTGCTATATAGACTTACATTATACACGTTTGGTATTTCGAGCCAATTTTACCTCGCCTATCTATTTCTCGAAATATGTGTTTGTAAAGCTTTCGCTTTATCCAAGTTCATCTTTACCTAGTGAAAAAAGTCATCTTATGTTTCAATCACTTTGAAAATTACTTTGACGAAAAATGGTTTGTGAATAACAACTATATAACATCCTCTAAGAATGTTTCAATAATTGAAATGAGAGTTTAGATTATATAACCATTGTTGGATATAAGCATTGTTGTGGAAACACATATATGTATAAGTCCTTATTCCTTGAACCGAAGTTTGCAAACTTTGCTGATCAAGAGAACCGGAACAAGAGCCGTGAACTCAGTCCACGAACTGGTGGAAGTTCTCGACCCGAGAAAATATGTTGGAGTTTGAGAACTCCTTCCGGGAACTTAAGTCCGCGAACCCAGTCCGCGAACTTGAGTTGGTTCTATCTAAAGACGATTTTTTGTGAACTCATGTTTATATAAACTAAGGAATTCTAATTGCAAACCGTGGCTGTAAAGTTCATGAACCGATTCGAGTGAATCAAATCGTTTTTGCTTCGATTGTGTCTTGTGTAGTACATAAGATTTCCTTGCAATTGAACAACTCTCTAACTAGTTCATTTGAGTCATTTGAACTAGTTATGGTGAAGAAGAATATGTTTGATATGAAAGTGATCATATGGCTAACCATTTGGTTAACTATTGTTGAACCAGCTAATGTACAAGTTTGGGTACGGTTACACAATCCCAGGAACGCGCATTTCATTTGTGTATAACAACCTATAATTTCGATCTAACAGTTGATAAATATTAGCTTGAATCTAACTCAGGTTTTCATCTAACGATAAATATTGAATGCTTTGTTACCAAGCTAACATTGATTGCAAACCCTGATTTGAAAGACTATATAAGGGAGAACTCTAGCAACTGGGAAACCTAATCCCCACACATTCTGTGTGATACTAGTTGTGCTAAGCTAGAGTCGATTCTCTTTTAACCTTTGGTTTCTTCTTCTAAACTAGGTTAACAACTTAAAGACTTCATTGGGATTGTGAAGCCAGACCGATACTACTTTTCTTGTAGTTATGTGATCTGATCTTGCTGTTTCTATCGTACGAGTACAATTGTAATAATTGGCTTGAGATTTCTATCTCTTATGGGCAAGATAAAAAGTAATCACAAACTTCTTCGTCCCAACGTTTGTGATTCCACAATATCTTTTTTCGCTGCATCGAGTAAGACTATTGTGAGGTTATTGATAATACTAGGTTGTTCTTCGGGAATATAAGTCCGGATTATCAATTGGTTCCTGTTCACCTTGATTTATCAAAAGATGGAACAAAACTCGTAGGTATATTCGTGGGAGACTGATTTATCTATTACTATAGACTTTTCTGTGTGATACAGATTTGTTTATTAAAGTCTTCGACTTTGGGTCGTAGCAACTCTTAGTTGTGGGTGAGATCAGCTAAGGGAATCAAGTACGTAGCATCCTGCTGGGATCAGAGACGTAGGAGCATAACTGTACCTTGGATCAGTGTGAGATTGTTTGGGGTTCAACTACAGTCCAGACCGAAATTAGTGTGAGATTGATTGAGATATTAACTCTTTGATATACTTTTTATCGAGATTGAGTCTGACTGTCTAGTTGATTCTCTAGAAATATATTGGAGTTTGTCCATACAGATTTATAAGCGAAATATTGGGTGTGGTTGAGGAGATGACCGTGCGGAGGAAACTCCTTGAACCGAGAAAATGCTCAACCTCACACAGATGCTCTTAAAGAAGGGAGTGCTTTAAGTTCGAGAGATCAATCTATAGGACTCTGGCCTAAACCAAGACAATGGGCATTCCAGAGTCAATTCGGTCACAAGAGAGGATGGGTTGATCTGTAGGAGGGAAGCTGAGAAATGTGTGAGATCAATGGTGATCAAATATTGTAGGTGTGTTGTCTATTCGGCGTGAAGAAATAAGATAAGCTCTGATTGATTGAATTTGTTAATCTCGTGTTGTCTGCTTGACCAGAGATTGTCCTTTTGACGAAAGATTGTCTTGTACTTCAATCATGATTCAAAGACTTATTTATATTGAAAGAATTGTAGACACCTTGATCCTATGAAGTGTGACAGTTGCTGAAGTCAAATAGTGGGGAAGTGGAAATCATGTTAAAACCAGTTGTTCATCATGCGGAGATTTGGTTGATTTTCTACCCACTACTTTGATAACTCCTCCAACTGATTGCACGATTTGCTCACATTCTCATCGTGTGTATGAACACACATGCCGTAGACCTCCAGATCAAAACTTTAGTTAATATCCCCCATATGACACGATTGACATCTCGTGATTGTGGAGTCAGTTGCTGACTTTATGGGACGATGAGTCCTTGTATTGCTGAGTCGAACGTGATTTGAAAATATTCTGAGACTCATGAATTGAGCATGTCTGTTGAGACAATATTATCATTGTTGATTTGTTGATAACTTAAGGTTAGCAAATATTTTTGAATCGTTGAATATTGATAGTTGAACCAATATTCCTTAGTCTGAGCAAATATTGCTCGTATGAGTAATTGTTGCTCGTTTGATGAATTGTAGGTATCGTTGAATATTGATAGTTGAATCAATATTCCTTAATCTGAGAAAATATTGCTCGTCTGAGCAAAATGTTAATTTAAGATGCTGACATCTGAGCCGAGCATAATTATTAAAGTGTTGATCACGGGATCAACGTAAAATTATTAGTGTTTGAATCTGCTCAGAATTATGTTTTTGTAGAGCTCTGGATTCGAAACCCTAATTTTTGATCAATTGATGATTTATTTAAAATCAACCACAGAGTGAAGGAGGGACCGGTTACATGGGATGACGAGTCGACCATGTCACGCCTAGATTCTCAAGTGAGCAAAATTCCAAAGTCTCTTGAAGACCAGTTGGTGAAAGGATGATTAAATGCTCGTTTAATCATTTATTAAATAGTGCTCGTCCCAGATTTAGGTGATGAAACCTAATTATGAAGAGATAAGGGACCGGAAAAAAGGGCATGAGACCGAACATTAGTGGTCGTGGGACCAGCTGATGGTCGTTTGAGAAAACTCCAAGCTGTTTGAGAAGAGTTTGGACCTAATATTAGCAATTGAGCAAATTAGGTCAAAATTGTAAAAACATGTGGGACCGGCTCTTTGCAATCCCTAGGGACGACCTTGGTCGGTCAAGGAGACATGCCCGTGTATCAGTCCTGGGAGTTTCGATATTTTCTGATTCGCGTTTGAGCAACATTTTGAGCAAATATGAAGGATTCAGGGTTTTGCTGAGGCTGAGGAATCTTCATGAAATGATGAAAAATAATTAATAAAATAGGGGATCATAAGGTGTGGGATCAACCATGGCTAGGGCATGGCCGGCCGGCTAGCAAGCTCGGTCCCGCAACACCTTTCCCAATTTTATGTATTTTCCCTGATGTGAAGGAAATACCATGAAACTGAGGAATTTCATGAGATTAAGGAATATCCATGAGATTATGTAAATAATAATAATAAAATGGGGATTTATGAAGTGTGGGACCGGCTATGGCCAAGGCATGGCCGGCCGACCAATGAGCACGGTCCCATGGTATTTTTCCTAATTTAATATTGTTTTCATGATTTTATGGAAATATCATGAGATCAAGGAGTTTGTTGAAACTATGGAGTTTCCTTGAAGTGAAGGAGTTTCCATGAGATGAGGGAAACAAATAATATTAAAATAATGAGACAAGGGCGTGTGGAACCGGCCACGGCTAGGGCATGGCCGGTCGGCCAATGAGCCCCGTCCTTGAGCTTTTCCCTAATCTTATGTAATTTTCATAATTTGAGGGAAATATCATGAAATCAGGGAACTTTCATGGAGTCATGAGGTGTGGGACCGGCCACGGCTAGGGCATGGCCGGTCGGCTAGTGAGCCCAGTCCCACGACACCTTTCCTAATTTTTATTATTTCTTTGATATGAGGAAACACCATAAGACTGAGGAGTTTCCTTGAGACGAAAGAGATTTGCTCAAATGAAGGGATTTTCATGAGATCAGGGAAAAATAATAAAATATGATAAAATATAGAATTGGGCGTGGGAATGGCCACGACGTGACTGGCCGGCCGGTGAGTCCAGTCCCCTAGCGCCTTTGCAAATATTTTATTATTTTTTTTCTTCCTATTTTGCATAGGTTCATCGTTCCTTCGTGTTTTTGGAATGCTCGTTCGTGCATTCAGGTGCTCGCTTGTGCATTATTGCTGAATACACTTGCAACATTTTGGTCAGGACTTACTCGGTAGTGGCTTAGACGCCCGTTCGTTGAATATTTATTACTAACCCATGGAATTCTGTTGGGAAAACCATGAATTGAAGTAATGAAATATTATGAAAAACATAGAATGTTTCCAAATATTCAGTTAATGAATTTAAGGATTATAGATAATTAATTGATGGATCTATACTAGCAGGCATGCTGTCTAGGAGCATTAATTATCTGGGAGTTGAGCGATATGAGCTTGTTGAAGCATCATATTTATTACGTATAGTCAGGGAAAACGTTGTTGCATCGTGAAGACGTTGTCGCTCTATACTAGCAGGTAAGCTGTCTAGGAGACGTCCAATCATTAAGATTCTATACACATGTCTTTTGTATAGTCAGGGAAAACATTGTTACATCCTGAAGACATTTTCGATCTATACTAGAAGGCAAGCTGTCTAGGAGCCGTCTAATCGTTCGATTCTATATAAAAGTGATTACTGAAATTGCTTAGTATTCATGAAATATGTCGTTGCCGCAGTTGAGAGACTGCACATTCATGTATGCTCTGAGAGAAGTATACTCAGTCAGAGACTCTTATGGAATGAGATTTCATGCTTCGATAAGAGACATGAGCCTCAATAGTCATCTGATTGCTGAATCAGGAATATGTAAGATTATGGTTTTACGATTTTAGCCTTTGTCAAAAATCCACCATCTACATTAAGTCCCCTGCTTAGTGAGGGACAGTCATCTTCCTCAGTCAGCACTGGATGGTAATTTTCTAGTTACAGATGAAATAAGTAATTTAGCTTAGTCGTAAGATAGAATGCTACCGGATTTTCGATTGCACGAACGAACCATGGCTTGAATGAAGATCCCAGTAGCATGATAGAGCATCGAACGCAAATTGGTGTAGCACTGCTGATTTGGTGATCGAACCTTGGTTAATTTAGGATTCATGGGTCCGGGCCCAAGAAAAGAAATTCTTGTTTTAGGAACAGACGCTCGTTCATTTGTTAGTTTAAGGAACAAACAAAATAGACCTCAGTATGATGATATAAAATTTTGTCTATGAGCTTTCACGAAAACCAAATTTTTTTTTATTTTTTTTAAATATGTGAGATTTCAGAAAGTGGAATAAACTCTCGTTTCAAAGGTGGATGCTCGTACGAGAGAATTTATTTTATTTTTAATAGACGTGCGTCTGTTAGTAATAAAATTTTGTTTATGAGCTTTCATGAATTTTTTTATTTTTTTTATCTTCGAGCTTTCAGAAATCTTTGAAAATATACTCTCGCTTGAAAGACAGATGCTCGTGCGAGGGAGAAAAAATATATAGATATATTTTTTCAAATTTACGTGAGTTTCACGCTAAATATTTATATATTTTGTAAAATCATGTTTTGATTTTGAACAACTGTTGAAAGTAGACCATTATACATGGTGAAATAATGTCTGTATGTGAGTTTTCACAATTATAGAATGGACGTCTGTCTAGTTTTTGAAAAACCAGTGGATGTTAAAATTCACGTGGGTTGTTCACGGTTTTATGAAAATCAAGTCATGATTTTGAATAATGAATTTTGCTCGTCTTTGCAGGTTTGAGGGAACGAGCAAGTTTTCGGAATTCTGACGTTATAATCACTACAGCTAGTGAAATTGTAAATAGGTAAGAGTTGGATTGTTACCATTTTGTTACGCGTTTGTTATTGGTATATCCATGACTCCATGTCTTTCGCCTAAGATAGTGGTGACTTCTGGTTACAACCACTCTTTTGTCCCTTCAGGGGAACGCTCCAGAAATATCATGTCAAAGATGAAGACTTATGCAAATGGTCATGCCAAGGTGAATCAACCTTTCAGAGACGCTGGAAAGCTGATGCATTGTATGTCTCTCGATCATCTGGGAGTCGTCCGCGATGGAATCATCGCTTTCTTAGCCTTAGAGGATGTAAAAGAGAAGCAGGGACGAGATGAGTTATTACTGAAAAGGAAAGCTGAAGATGAAAGGCTTGCAGCTTATCAGCAAAACGCCGCCGGCTTCAACAAATGAGACTAGCGGCAGAAGATGAAGTCTGATCTCATGCGGAAGGCGTTGCTTCTGATTCAGATGTAGATGAATGAAGAATTTCATCATAATTCGTCATCAGAAAATTTAGAAGTCAGGTCTTCATTGAAAATGTTGTAGAATCTTCGTCCGGTGTCGGATTTTCGTGATCTACCCATGTTTCTTCATCCTCAGAAAATTTTCAAGATTTATTAACGAAGATTTTCGGCTTTTGAGCACTTTTAAGGGCCGAAATTGACGAAACAGTAAACTTCCAGGAGACTTCCAGAAATTTTTCAGCTGGTATATAGTCCAATGTTTTGGCCATATCGTTTTGCTCATTTCTCCAATTGCTATGAATTTTGGATATGTTGTAGAGGACATCCATACGAAGAGAATGGTGTATGACCCATCCCTAGATTATTCACCAATTTCTCCCAGCTCGCTTCTTTGTGCGTGACAGTGTAAAATCATCTCAGGCGAGCTTGTTGTAAAACACTCATGTTGTGTCTTTAGACCATTCGCTTGTGTCTGGAACGGTTGGTGAAGGATTTTAATGTCATTGATTCATTTGATATCAGGACCCATTGATTGATACATGAGCATGGTGCTTGCAGTACCATCTTGTTTCTGTCAGTCGTAGAAACATCACTTCTGGAACCCTGGTCACAGGACCATAACTGAGGTTGCTCTCAAGAGAGGGTGATGTAATGATCATGGTTTCATGTCCCGGAGGTAACATTCCTTTTACGATGAATGATTAGGACTAGAGAGCCCGTCGCCACGAGTCTTGGACTTGATGAAGGACTTGGTGGAAAGAACTGATGGACACCGATCGACTGTGGGAGTTATGAATCCCGTCCAATAATTGATGCTTGCATGTTGTATGCTCTGGAAGCCGTAGGAACCTCATACGACGTCGGAATTCGATGCTTGACCCGAAATTTTGAATCTAAGAGACTGAGTTATCACATGAGAAAAGAATCACTCAATTTGGAGTTGTATAGGTCAGCAAACGAAGCACGCACATTTGTAATTTGTAATCCCGTACCAATTTTTCAGATTTCGTAGACTTGACGGTAAAGGCCATATCTTTCAGCTCGTATGTCCGATTGATGTGCCCTTTTGGTATGTTGTAGAAGAGACATAGAAGAACATCTTTCATTGAGGAAGTATTGTCCCATTCCTCACTCATTGGTACGTTTTATAAACCCATGGGCTGAAGTATGTTGTATCTCATTTGTAGAGGTGATGAGAACTTCTTGTAGAAGACTTGGGATTGTGCCCGCCTGTTGTGCAAGCTTCAGAAAGACTTTCATGTGAACATATTTCATGTCTACACACCTTGATATGAATCATTAGTGCTTGGAGAAGTCCGATCCATCGAGTAACACTTCAGAGAACGGATAGTTGATGAAGCTGGTCATGAGGATGTTGCCCCTGAGACCGTCGTTGATGCTGGATCACGATAGAATTTTCTCCAGAAATGCTTGTTGATGCCGATACTATGGTCGGAGTTGCTCCAGAGACCGAAAAGGCTAGATCCATGATTATCGACATAGTCTTTACTCCTTTATCCAGTGAGCCTTTACATTCACGAACTAATTGATGAGTTGAGCGTCCCTAAGATGAGGGTGTAGGGTTTAACCCAAATTCTCCCGAATCTTTACTGTGAAGTGCCTTGTCAGGGAATCGATGTTTTTGCGGTAGATAGCAGCGGCAGTTTCCATTCTGGATGTGATCGATGAAGAGAGGAAGTTCCTCGGTCGTGCAGGGGCTTGTGATATAGAGAGACCCGTTGATGAAGTTCCATGGAATCACATCAGGTTGCAATAACCTTTTATGTGGATAACATTTATTGAAATAGAATTGATTTCTCCAATAAGATCAAGTCCCTGGTGTATGTTGAAGGAGTTTGTGCCATCCATGGATGAATGATGTTGCATCCGCTTTAGAAGTCTTATCATGGGATAAATTCAGTTACACTTTGATCGTGTTGGTGTTGAATCTGTGTGCCGTTAATAATACTCGTGCTGAAGTTAGAGGTGTCAGATGTACTCTTTGATTGGGAGTACAATTTAAAGGCTTCTAAGAATAAGGCACCGAGAGATGAGCGGTTTTTGATTTTCAGTTGGCCTTGGAAGAGTAGGCGATTGACAGTTGTAGGGATTTTCTTTTGGTTTGATAAATATTTTCATTTAAATAAACTGATGTTGATTGCTAAAAGAGATTCAATTACTGAATGCAAGTATTGCATATGTTTTTGAGGGATTGACCAAACCACGAATAAATTAAGAAAATCCTGCTTCAAACTTCAGATGCTTGAGGTTCAAAGCATCATATCCCTTAAGAGAATGTCTTAGGCATGATCGTCTTGGCCCTGAATATCTTTTGTTCAGCTTTTCCTTCACTAATCCTGAGATTTCATGCTCGTACAGGCGTCAGCACTTTTTCATAATTCGGTGATGGACATTACTGAATGCGGAACATAAGTACATCCAATACATTCCTTGTCATGATTGTATATCGTCTCTAAAATGAACATTACAGTGAGATGCTCGATTCGAAGAGGTGCGACCACTTGTTAAAATATTGTTGTGGTGAAGATGTCCATTCATGACGTCTTGCAACGGCTGAGTTGTTAGCAGAATTGAGTCCCCATGCTAGGAGAGCATGTAGAAGAATATATGATATGGGCATAGGAGGAATGAGACTTTCCTGAGTGCTGAATATTTTGAGAAATATCGATGTACCTTCTTCAGGTACTTGTTTCAACCTCATCAGAATTTCCTCCCAGTGCCATGACGACGGAGGGCTCACCAAATCCCCTGGATCGAACCTTCTTCGTTGGAGAGATCTGAAACCCTAAGGCGTTTTGTCAGTAGCCATCTTTTCAGCATGAACCCATGTTCGTCCGAAGGACATGTCATATCCTGGATCTTCCTGATGAAACTTGGTTTATGTCCATGTTGAACTTATGTTCACTTTGAGAGTGATGTAGCCATAAGTATTTCCGAGCATTCCTTCAAGGTCTCTGATTGAGATGGGAGCATGAGTAGCTTCTTTTCGAGTGATGCCTGTGGATCCTATAGTTTTCAGTGGAATGTTGTTGATGGCGGTGCCAACATCGATCAACGTTCTTCCAAATTCGTTTCTTCTGAGATTGACTGTGGTAAGCAGTCCCCAATCGTACATCTCTTAGTATATGGCTGGAGGCTCAAGAAGTATTTCCGGAATGGACTTCTTGACACGATGTGGCTCAGTATTGTGAACATGTCTCTCCTTTTTGCCTTCGACAGATAGAACATTTCACATATATGTTCGACCATGAACTGCTTCTTTGACAGGTTATTCAGAGAGAGAAAGTCCCGACTAAGAGATGATCCATGTGCACCCCTTCAGTCCCCAGGTTAAGTTCTCCTGATTCGACCTTTTCCTTGAAGATGCGCTTCAAAACCTTGCAGTCGCTTGTTGAATGATTGACGAACCTATGAAAGCGATAATAACGAGGATTCTCCATTTCTTCTTCAGTCGGCTTTTTCTTGACGTATGGAAATTTGATTGCACCATCTTGGATCCATACTTCTAGCAACTCGACCACTTTTTCAATGGGAAGAGGGAAGTCCGGGTCTGTCTGGTCATTTTGTTGACGCTGAGTCGACATTTGTGCATTTCGGGTTTGATTATTCTTCTTTTGAACTGGTGAAGCATGCGTGTATTGTTGTGCCTCGGTTTTCCTTTTACTTCCTTCAGCAATAACGTTCATGGAAGGATGGAGGTTGAGTTTAATTTGGAAGAATACACGTTTTTCCTTATACCCTTGCAAACTTCTTTATTTTGGAATGGCTCGGATTGGCTGAGTAGAGCAGCATCCGATTGGTCAGTTGCTTCGGCTACGATCCGAGAATGTAAATCCTACAAAAGGGATTATAAAATGGCATTATCCTTTCATCGTAAGAGTCTTGATTGAAGCGTGCCAAAATGGAAAGATCTTCTTTAGGAATTCGTGAGAATTGTTCCGAGGTTTCACGAACGTCCAAGATAGATTGGTGGAGCCTTTTGCGCTTAACATGAGTGTGGACTTTTTCTTCGTCGTTGCTGGTGGAGGTATGGATATTAGAAGAGAAATCAACACCAGTAGTAACATGGGAAGGATTTCCAGCAGCATTCTTTTTAGAGAAAATCATAATTATGTTTGAATCTGAGCCGAGCATAATTATTAAAGTGTTGATCACGGGATCAACGTAAAATTATTAGTGTTTGAATCTGCTCAGAATTATTTTTTTGCAGAGCTTTGGATTCGAAACCCTAATTTTGATCAATTGATGATTTATTGAAAATCAACCACAGAGTGAAGGAGGGACCGGCTACATGGGATGACGAGTCGACCATGTCACGCCTTGATGCTCAAGTGAGCAAAATTCTAAAGTCTCTTGAAGACTAGTTGGTGAAAGGATGATTAAATGCTGGTTTAATCATTTATTAAAATGGTGCTCGTCCTAGTTTTAGGTGATGAAACCTAATTATGAAGAGATGAGGGACCGGCCAAGAGGGCATGAGACCGAACGTTTGTGGCCGTGGGACCAGCTGATGGTCGTTTGAGCAAACTCCAAGTTGTTTGAGAAGAGTTTGGACCCAATATGAGAAATTGAGCAAATTAGGTCAAAATATGTGGGACCGTCTCTTTACAAGACCTAGGGCCGGACTTGGTCGGTCAAGGAGACATTCGCGTGTCACCATAATGCCCGTGTCTCAGTCCTGAGAGTTTCGATATTTTCCGATGCGCGTTTGAGCAACATTTTGAGAAAATATGAAGGATTCAGGGTTTTGCTAAGGCTTAGGAATCTTCATGAGATGATGAAAAATAATTAATAAAATAGGGGATTGTAAGGTGTGGGACTGGCCATGGCTAGGGCATGGCCGGACGGCTAGCAAGCTCGGTACCACAACACCTTTCCCAATTTTATGTATTTTCCCTGATGTGAAGGAAATACCATGAAACTGAGGAATTTCATGAGGTTAAGGAATTTCCATGAGATTATGGAAATAATAATAATAATAATGGGGATTTATGAAGTGTGTAATCGGTTATGGCCAAAGCATGGTCGGCCGGCCAATGAGCACGGTCCCTTGGCGCTTTCCCTAATTTTATATTATTTTCATGATTTTAGGGAAATATCATGAGATCAAGGAGTTTGCTGAAACTATGGAGTTTCCTTGAAGTGAAGGAGTTTCCTTGAGATGAGGGAAACAAATAATATTAAAATAATGAGACAAGGGCGTGTGGGACCGACCACGGCTAGGCATGGCCAGCCGGCCAATATGCCTGGTCCGTGAACTTTTCCCTAATCTTATGTAATTTTCATGATTTGAGGGAAATATCATGAAATCAGGGAACTTTCATGGGATGAGGAAAATATTAATAAAATAATAAGGAGTCATGAGGTGTGGGACCGGCCACGTCTAGGGCATGGCCGGACGGCTAGTGAGTCTGGTCCCATGACACCTTTCCTAATTTTTATTATTTCTTTGATATGAGGAAACACCATGAGACTGAGGAGTTTCCTTGAGACGAAGGGGATTTGCTTAAATGAAGGTATTTTCATGAGATCAGGGAAAAATAATAAAATATGATAAAATATAGAATTGGGCGTGGGACTGGCCACGGCGTGACTGGCCGGACGGTGAGCCCAGTCCCCTAGAGCCTTTGCTAATAATTTATTATTATTATTTTTCTTCCTATCTTGCATAGTTTCATCGTTCCTTCGTGTTTTTGGAATGCTCGTTCGTGCATAACTCGTCCAAGTGCAAAAAGGAGACCTCAACCTTCTTGCATAAAGTCAGCATCGGTAGAATTGGAATGGTGAGCAATTGGGTTGGGGTATATTGAGATCTATAAAAAGATATTTTGTACAAAAAGAAAAGGAATATCACAAACCTTTTGATCCTGGATAGGAAAACAGGTGTGCATTATTGATGAGTACGCTTGCACCGTTTTGGTCAGGGCTTACTCGATAGCGGCTTAGACGCCCGTTCGTTGAATAGTTATTACTAACCCATGGAATTCTGCTGGGAAAATCATGAATTGAAGTAATGAAATATTATGAAAAACATAGAATGTTTCCAAATATTCAGTTAATGAATTTAAGGATTATGGATAATTAATTGCTGGATCTATACTAGCAGGCATGCTGTCTAGGAGCATTAATTATCTGTGAGTTGAGCGATATGAGCTTGTTGAAGCGTCATATTTATTACGTATAGAAAACGTTGTTGCATCGTGAAGACGTTGTCGCTCTATACTAGAAGGAAAGCTGTCTAGGAGCCGTCCAATCATTTCTATACACATGTCTTTTGTATAGTCAGGGAAAACATTGTTACATCCTGAAGACGTTATCGGTCTATACTAGCAGGCAGGCTGTCTAGGAGCCGTCCAATCGTTCGATTCTATATAAAAGTGATTACTTAAATTTCTCAGTATTCATGAAATATGTCGTTGCCTCAGTTGAGAGACTGCATATTCATGTATGCTCTGAGAGAAGTATACTCAGTCAGAGACTCTTATGGCATGAGCTTTCATGCTTCGATAAGAGACATGTGCCTCAATAGTCATCTGATTGTTGGATCAGGAATATGTAAGATTATGGTTTTACGATTTTATACTTTGTCGAAAATCCACCATCTACAAGTACGTAGCATCCTGCTGGGATCAGAGACATAAGAGCATAATTGTACCTTGGATCAGTGTGAGATTGGTTGGGGTTCAACTACAGTCCAGACCGAAGTTAGTTTGGAGTAGTCTAGTGTCTGTAGAGGCTTAATACAATGTGTATTCAATCTGGACTAGGTCCCGAGGTTTTTCTGCATTTGCGGTTTCCTCTTTAACAAAATTCTGGTGTCTGTGTTATTTCTTTTCCGCATTATATTTCGTTATATAATTGAAATATCGCAGGTTGTGCGTTGTTCAATCAATTAGAATATCCGACCTTTTGGTTGTTGATTTAAATTGATTGACACTTGGATATTGGTCTTTGGTACCATCCAAGTTTGTCTCTCTTGTATTTAAATTGAGACTCGCATTTTGCTTGAGTAAGATTTAAATCGAGGGATAGAGATAAAAACTCTTTGATATACTTTTTATCTAGATTGAGTCTGACTGTCTAGTTGATTCTCTGGAAAGTATATTGTAGTTTTTCCATACAGATTCCTAAGCGAAATATTGGGTGTGGTTGTTAGACCCCCGCTTTTTTAGTCTAGTTGATTCTCTAGAAAGTATACTGGAGTTAGTCCATACAGATTGCTAATCGAAATATTGGGTGTGGTTGTTGTACCCCCATTTTTTCACGTACGGGTACGCATACTTACCCGAATTTCCAACAACCGCCAGTACATGTACGGATACGCATACGTTGGGTTCTCGGTTTGGACTTTTACACAAATGTGATAACATACTACGTTTATATCCAAACATGGTTACTTTTTCTAAACTCTCATTTCAATCATTGAAACTTTCTTAGAGGATGTTAAAATAGTTGTTATTCACAAACTATTTTCATCAGAGCGATTTTCAAGTTATTGAAATAATCAACATGAATTTCGTCACGAGTAAAGATGAACTTGGCTAAAGCGAAAGGTTACCAACACATATTTCGAAAAAAGATAAGCGAGATAAACTCGGCTCGAAATAGTAAATGTGTATAATTGAAGTCTATATATAATACGACCTTTTTCTCAAATAGGAGATAGAGTAGATAGACTTTTGAGTGATAGATAAGTTCAAGTCTCCACATACCTTTTGTTGATGAAGTTCCACAAGTTACCTTGAGTAGTTCTTCGTATTCAATCGATGAACGTCGTGGAGTCTAAGGCTCAACTACACTTACTATCCTAATCCGAGACTTAGCTATAAGTTCAATAGAAATCAAGACTTATAGTTTTGACAAATAAACTTGACAAACAAGCTTGAGATAGAAACGCTTGCGAGTTCGACCGATCAATGCTCTAACAAGTCCATTTAATTCAGCTAATTAGATAAACTACCAATTAAAGAATCACGATGGAGCTAATAAGATTACTGAAACTGTAATGCATGAGATAATATTTAAGAAAGCTTATTAGGGCTAGCATATGAATTTTTGAAGCGATTCAAGACTATAAGAGAGAAATTTAAAAAAGAACTGAAAAGTTAAGCTACCCAAGAGAGCAGAATGAGTATACAACTAGGCAATAACACTTAAAGGCCACTAGAAATGAACAAATTAATTAAAATACACCAAGATGTTTACAATGAACTAAAATATAAAAATATTAAGGATAAGACAAGTGAACTAAAACCAGTTTAAGATAACTAGGGAGCTAAAAAAGTAACTAAAGGAAACAGAAATACTTAGAAAACTGAAAGCAACAAATTAAGACAGTAACTAACAAAAAATACCAAAAGAACAAAGCTCATAGACTCTGATGACTGTCCACAAATGATGATCCCATAAAAATATAACTGTTGTTTCACCAAGTCTTGATTCTTAGCTGTTTTAGAACATTTTTACCATTTGCATTTGAAGCTTCTCCTTTATACCATGATGGAGATATACATTAGCTGAGATGGATGGAATAATTTTATCGATTCCCTAAATTTTTTCAGTGGCTTGATCAGATGCATGGGAGTTTAGTGTGAAAAAGCGAGGGTACCTAAATATACCTCAAGCTAAAACTTTTCCTACCTATAAGTCCTTTTTCCGAAAGTGATTGTCTATGGACTGAGTCGAGATAATATAACTAATGGGTTCACACTTCGTGTGATCGTCTATGGTACGAGATCGAGACAATACAACAACGAAGTATGTTTACTTGATATAAAGGTTCGGACTTAACCAAACACAATAGGATTTCTTATCAAGTAAATAGGAATTAACGTTTGTGTAATTTACTTTAATTATAATAAAACAATTATAATGCGGAAAATTAAATTAAATGACACAACAAGATTTTGTTAACGAGGAAACTGCAAATGCAGAAAAACCCCGGGACCTAGGCCAGAATCGAATACTCTCAGGATTAAGCCGCTACACAAAATTACACCTAACATTGTATAGTTGAGACCAAGTACCTAACTCTATAGTATACCTAGTTCCATCTGTATTCCCACGCCTCCGACTTGTGAATAAGTCACGTACTTGGAAAAATCCCTTTGGTTCGTATTCCAAACAGTAAAGGAACAAGAAAACTGTCTAGTATCAACTCTATTCAACCAAGTGATATGAGTCAGATAAAGGCTCTTCCGTTTATCTCAACATAAACTCTTTCGTCGGGTCTAGATCTATCTTATGTTAAATTATCCAAAGGTAATCGGTTAAGATTAAGCCAACAACACCTTTAATCCGAAGAATCATGTTGATGCCGATCTACTCAATTAATCAATCCAATCTACCACAAGGATAAACCTATTATTAATTGGATCCTATTTTCCCAAACAAGTATTGTGCACACGAAAGATTATAAAACCCAAGTAAGATCTTCAATATCTTCTTTGTCTTCAAATCTTCTTAAATCTTCAATAAACACCTGCACACAATCACTTGAATCTCTTGTGATCAATCACGCACAGAACGGAGTCTGTTAACAATGGATTATCACAAGATCGTCTTTAGAACTAAAACAGTCTAAAGATCCCTATCGAAACTCTGAACTAGTTTGAGTGAATCTTATATCAGAAGAGAATATTCTCAAGAATAAACAAACTAGGTGCAATCAGATTTCAACCACCGTTAGTCAATCAAATCAATCGAAAACAAAGATAAACCGCAATTATCTAGTTTCCCAGCAACCGGTCGTGCTAGAGCTTCTCAATCCCAAAGAAGAATTTAAAATGAGAGGCCGTAAGATATTTCACCTAATTAGATTACTCTCCTCTCCGGTAGGAGGCTACACCAGTAACAAAGACAAAATAGGAAGTCTGTTGTTACGAAGGATTAGTTTGCTAGAAAGGCAAACTTCGTGTATTTATAGACAAGGAAGTTTGGACACCAAGGAATTTCCAAAACCGAAAATATTCTCAAAATATTCATAAATTCACAGATTCGGTTTTCATAATTCCTGGAAATTCTCAGTCCAAAAATACAATCGAAACCTCTCGGAAAATCTAATTAGTAAATGCACATTACTAATCCATAATTTACCTACAAAGTTAAATTAATAACCTTAATTAAAAGATTCTTAACTTACTTATGTTTCGATCCTGGGATTCTCTTCCCTTAGCCTTTAAAGAATATCTTTGAAGAATTATAGAAATAAACATCACAGCACGTGTTCAAAGTTTGTCGACATCTTTACTTTGTAAGTTCTCTTTCACACTTACAACCTTGAAACCGATTTTCCACACTTCAAACAAGTTTAGAATTGGTTCATATGATTTTCAAGAACTATGTGATTGATCAAACCAACATTCAATCATAATCATGTGTTTACGGTTCTACCTAAACAAGTTTCGGTTCTACCTCCATGTGATTACTACGCATACTCACACTAGCTTCCCAAAGATTCGGTTGACTAGGTACTAGGATCGGTTCCCCACATATATATGCTATTAAACTCATATGTGTTGCACATGTCCACAGGATTGGTTCCCCTTTCTGTTATAAACCTTGCTGCACCCCATACAAGGATCGGTTCCCTATTGCACTGCACCCCTTAGGTTCGGTTCCCTTTCCCTCACTAGGATCGGTTCCCTACCCCCAACAAGGATCAGTTCCCTTTCCCCAACAAGGATCGGTTCCCTTTCCCCAAGGCACATACAATCCGATCATACCAGGTGATTACTTAAGATTGGTTTTACTAATAAAATTTATACCAATATAAAATTCAGGACTTTGTGAATAGTTCTACCAAGAACACAACAAGTTATGAACGATTATACTCTATCACACATATTGGTTGTTCATAAAATATGCAATGAATTACAAAACCAATAACTCCCGGCAATTTCCTTTTCGATCCACAAACAAGTTTATTAACTTACTTCCTTAGAACACATGTAAACATTGTTCCCTAGGATGAAATCCTCACCTTATACCCATACATAATCACAATAGCATTCAAATGATTATGGTGATGTATTATCTACAAAGTTTAATGGTTAAGAAATAAACCTCGTGTTGTATTCCTTAATACTATGTCTATCTAGAGTTCAAATATGCTTCGCAATTATGTTTTCAATATGCACGACTTGAAATATACGTTAGGGAATGAAACAGTTCAAGTCAAATATCACTAACCTCAAGTGGAAGGATGATTGTTGTCATTGTAGCTCCTTGATTCTTCACATCTTCAAGACTTCGCAATACTTGTGATGTCTCATACCCTAATACATTCAAGCTAACCTATATGAAGTTTAACTCTAGTACATAATGAAGCGACTCTTAACATGAGTTTTGATTCACTAAAATATGACAACCAAACTTGACATACCAACGCTTGGTGGGTTCAACCGAGCAATGCTCTAACAATCTCCCCATTTTTCAATTTTAATGACAAAACTCTTACATCATATGGATAAAAAATTACAAGAATTCATTACACTCCGCTTGATTCCCGATTCAACAACACAGTAAAACTACTTACATTCAATCCTTTAAAATGTCGTTGTTGACATTATAATAACAAAGCTAATACCCCCCCTAAGGAAGATACGTAGATATTCAATCCGCACGTCTTTGTTATACCAATCAATATGACATGTTACTCCCCCTTAGTCTGTGCTTTCACTCTTTCATTAGATATAACATTCAAGCACCAATGTTCTTTTCCTTAGCGATACCAATTAATTTAAAATCAGTGCCAGTATCACTTGTTTACTCCATATATTTCTCCCCCTTTTTGTCACAAAAATGACAAAGAAACTAAAAAATAAAGGACAACACGAAAAGAATCTTACAAATCTCAGAATAGACTTGCAAACCTGTAGAGTTAGGCACGAGGGTTCCACACATCACGTTCTGATAACCAATATCAAAACCGAAACTACAAGTAGTCTTATTTTGATATGTTACCAAGGAAACAATTGTCTGAAACACTTTTTTTCCCATTTAGTTTAGCAAACCAAAAGCAACTAATCACATTAGTCCCTTTGCTAAACCGATTGTTCAAGAACAACCTCTTAATTCGATAAGACCAAAATAAAGATAAAATCCATTTTTCTCATCAGGTTCTAATTATGCATATACTTAGACCTTTCAATTTTAAACAAACCAAACACTAGGTTAGTTAACTAGCATTTCTTTGTTTAGGCATTCGATTAGACTTGAATAACCGAAACCTCACTTTGATAAGACAAACTAAGATCATAATTAACTTAGTTTCTTATCCGGAATCGAATTGGACTAAACAACTCATCCCGTACACATATTATTTCGTTAAGACATAAATAATTCATACAAACCAATATAAACCAACTTGCAAAATTATTCACCTCAACCGGAAGCAATTGAATCAACATAGACATTAAAAGCACCGCAATTGCACCATAATTTTGTAAGCCTAAACCATTGATACTATACTAAAGCAAAATACCAAAGGTATTTCTTAACCGGAACCAATTGAATCACACACATCAATTGTACCGAAATTTTGTAAGCCTAAACCATTGAAACTATACAAAAGCAAGCTAACAATAGTTTTTCTTAACTGGAACCAATTGAAATACACATCCACACACTCATCATGGAATAAATATCAATTGAACCTAAATATCGTTAAGCAAAAGCAACAAATATATATAATATAAACTCAAGCTTTTCTTAAACAGGAAAACAATTAACTAACAAGATTGTTACCTCAAATTTCACATCCACTTCTCCAATATGATAACATCTTCGTCCAGGGAGAATTGATATCGAAATATCCCACGTTGTCATCCTTATGCGTAAACAAAAGAATAACAACATACCTCAACCTTTACCAGAGAAAGGTTGAAAATCGGTTTTAACTATTGAAAGCAAAAGTTGAAAACCGTTGAAACACATATGCTTTTATGCTAAACCAAAACCGATTCAACATATTGTGACTTTTTCACATACTGTTTCCATTAGAAACCCTCATAATCATTTGATAAATCCTACCTACTAGGTCTAGAACTTAATCCCGCTAAATCAAAAAATCACCCGAACCATGAGGGTTCACAATATGAGATCGAATATTAAGGTAGTAAAACCGAAAACAAACATCCCATAAATCACTTTGCAATACGCCATAAATATTCAACATAAAATCAAGTATTGCAATTAACTCAATTTTGTAGGAAATTGAATTATCAAAACAACGCAAAAAGAATGAGTTCATTCGGAGTTCGGACGAAGAAGTTATGGGAAAAACAGTTTTACACTTCTTCGTAAGGGGACCTCTCACTAGGATCGGTTCCCTTCCATGACATGGTACTAGGATCGGTTCCCATGAGGGTACTAGGATCGGTTCCCATGAGGGTACTTGTAACAGATCACAACACTCGACTGTTTTTGACATAACTTTTGCATACGATGTCCGAATTCAGTGATTTTTGGCTTGTTTTGACCACAAAAGCAAGATCTACACATATATGATCAGTAGATATCAACATAATCAACTCAAAATTACCGTTTATATCAAAATCTCAAATATAGATAGATAAGGTATGAGTATAGAAGATTAATCTCCCCAAAGATCTTAATTAGTCATATAATAATCGAGAGATCATGTGCTAAGTTTTTCATGTGCTTCCTCACCTTTAAAAAGATTGATCACTAAGGTGAGCATGCACATTCTAACACAACTAGGTTGTGTTAAGTTGATCCTTGTCTTGTTCATCACAAATGAGTAAGATATAATCATCATTCCTGACCTATTGCTTGGTTTGTTTTATCTTGTTCAATCTCTTGTTTTTCTTTCTTGACTTGTGATTAAGAGAGTCATTATCACAACCATTACTAGTACAAGATATTTCAGACATAATGTCTTTTTTTAGCCTTTCAAGAAGACTCTTGTAATTATTGTCACCAACAATTAACAGCTGAGAGTCATTCTTGTGACTGACTTTTGGTCCCTTCTTGGCTATGGAGGAATTTGGGACCCATATAGAGTTGGGTTTCGCAAGAGCAACTTTCTCATTCATACCATTAGGATCATTTCCCTTTTGAATACTTTGTGAAACATCCTTTCTCCAATTTGGAACATCAGATCTTGTCTTTGCATTTAAATAGTCATCTCTCTTTCTGTAATTAAGTTCTTGTGAGATGACCTTGTCGAGTGATATGCAAAATTTGAACTATCATCACAATAATTATTTTGCCTAAACTTAGGAAAATAACGATCTGAGTTCTTATGAGGAGCAAACTTAGCCAATTCATTTGATACAAAAGAAAGTGCATCTTGCATCTTACGAACTTTGCATCCCCATTGCAAGTGTCCTATATTACCACAATAATAACAATTCTTAGTATAAATATACGAAGTATGAGTTTTAATGTTACCTTTTTGTGGATCCTCTTGCATTGGAGCTTGACGAGTTTTATTCTTCTTCTTCTTCTTCTTCTTATCCTTGTTCAACGTTGTTGCCTTCTTGACAGACTTCTCTTGTTTACAAGAAATATGAGCATCTCTGTCATCAGTGGAAGCCTCTGATTGAGAAAAATTTGTAGCTTTAACAAATTTTACCACTTTGCTAATATTTGAAGCATATATTCCCTTATAGCCCAATCCTCGTGTATCACGATGATTTCTACTTGCTTCTAACATTGAGGTTAACTTGTTTGAGATTTCATTGGATTTTTTCAGTTCCAAATTTTCTTCTTCCAACATCTTGATTTTATCAAGAGCACCGGCTAGATCAGCCTCAAGGTGTTTTTCTCGTGATAGATATACACGATCTTTCTCTTCAAAACTCTTTTGTTGAGAGTTAATCCTTGCATCAGATTTAACAAGTTTCTCTTCCAACAAGTGAATTTTTTCAAGAGCAACATCATGCTCTTTCTCTAGCAAATTTGTTTGAAAGAGACTAGCACTGGCTTTTTCTTCAAGACCCTGTACTTGTCGGGAACTAAACATTGCTTCCGATTCAGCACGTTTCTTTTCCGACAAAAACAGTTCTCTTCGAAGATTTTCACATTCTAATTTCTTAGAATTTAGATCGTTTGTACGATCTTTAAGAAGATAATCACAGTTTTGGTAACCAATATAATATCCTTGAAAAACCTTCTTCAATTTCTTGTTCTCACGACAAAGAGGAGTTATAAAACCAAGAAAATCTGAAGTTCTCAGCTTTTCATTTTTCAAAGGTTCCAGCAGTTTAGAGTATTATGAGATATCCTCTTCTACTTCTTGTTCAAAATCTGAGTCATCATCATCGGAAATTTCATCTAACCCTTCTTGTAGACGTATTTTCCATTCGTCATCGGTTTCTACATTATTAACAATATTAACTTGTCTAGTAGAATCTCTAGAGATGATTTCTTCAGATATTACATCGTATATGCCATCATCAAGTGTTAATTCACAACTCTTGATTTCTTGATTTACGTTAACTGAATCATTCATTAGATTCAATTCTTATAGGTTGGATCGCACCAAACACAGATTGTTAGATCTTTTCGTGTTTGCCTGCTCTGATACCAATTGAAAAGGCGAGGGTACCCAAATATACCTCAAGCTAAAACTTTTCCTACCTATAAGTCCTTTCTCCGAAAGAGATTTTCTATGGACTGAGTCGATACAATACAACTAATCGGTTCACACTTCGTGTGATCGTCTATGGATACGAGATCGAGACAATACAACAACGAAGTATGTTTACTTGATATAAAGGTTCGGACTTAAACAAACACAATAGGATTGCTTATCAAGTAAATATGAATTAACTTTTGTGTAATTTACTTTAATTATAATAAAACAATTATAATGCGTAAAATAAAAGTAAATGACACAGCAAGATTTTTTTAGCGAGGAAACTGCAAATGCAGAAAAACCCCGGGACCTAGTCCAGAAGTCACGTACTTGGAACAATCCCTTTGGTTCGTATTCTAAACAGTAAAAGAACAAGAAATATGTTTGGTATCAACAATATTCAACCAAGTGATATGAGTCAGGAAAAGGCTCTTCCGTTTATCTCAACATAAACTCCTTCGTCGGGTCTAGATCTATCTTATGTTCAATTACCCAAAGGTAATCGGTAAATATTAAGCCAACAACACCTTTAATCCGAACAATCATGTTGATGTCGATCTACTCAATTAATCAATCCAATCTACCATAAGGATAAACCGATTAGTAATTGGATCCTCTTTTCCCAAACAAGTATTGTGCACACCAAAGATTATAAAACCCAAGTCAGATCTTCAATATCTTCTTTGTCTTCAAATCTTCTTAAATCTTCAATAAACACCTGCACACAATCACTTGAATCTCTTGTGATCAATCACGCACATGACGGAGTCTATTAACAAAGGATTATCACAAGATCGTCTTCAGAACTAACAACAGCCTCAAGATCCCTGTCGAAACTCTTAACTAGTTTGAGTGAATCTTATATCAGAAGAGAAGATTCTCAAGAATAAACAAACTAGGTGCAATCAGATTTCAACCACCGTTAGTCAATCAAATCAATATAAAACAAAGATAAACCGCAATTATCTAGTTTCCCACCAACGGGTCGTGCTAGAGCTTCTCAATCCCAAAGAAGACTTTAAAACGAGCGGTCGTAAGAGATTTCACCTAATTAGATTACTCTCCTCTCCGATAGGCGGCTACACCAGTAAAAAAGACAAAAGAGGAAGTATGTTGTTACGAAGGATTAGTTTGCTAGAAAGGAAAACTTCGTGTATTTATAGACAAGGAAGTTTGGACACCAAGGAATTTCCAAAATCGAAAATATTCTCAAGATATTCATAAATGCACTGATTCGGTTTTCATAATTCCTAGAATTTCTCTGTCCAAAAGTACATTCGAAATCTATCGGAAAATCTAATTAGTAAATTCACATTACTAATTCCATAATTTCCCTACAAAGTTAAATTAATAACCTTAATTAAAAGATTCTTAACTTTCTTATGTTTCGATCCTGGGATTCTCTTCCCTTAGCCTTTAAGGAATATCTTTGAACAATTATAGAAAGTTTGTCGACATCTTTACTTTGTAAGTTCTCTTTCACACTTACAACCTTGAAACCGATTTTCCACACTTCCAAACAAGTTTAGAATTGGTTCATCTGACTTCCAAGAACTATGTGATTGATCAAACCAACATTCAATCATAATCATGTGTTTACGGTTCTACCTAAACAAGTTTCGGTTCTACCTCCATGTGATTACTACGCATACTCACACTAGCTTCCCAAAGATTCGGTTGACTAGGTACTAGGATCGGTTCCCCACATATATATGCTATTAAACTCATATGTGTTGCACATGTCCACAGGATTGGTTCCCCTTTCTGTTATAAACCTTGTTGCACCCCATACAAGGATCGGTTCCCTATTGCACTGCACCCCTTAGGTTCGGTTCCCTTACCCTCACTAGGATCGGTTCCCTACCCCCAACAAGGACCGGTTCCCTTTCCCCAAGGCACATACAATCCGATCATACCAGGTGATTACTTAAGATTGGTTTTACTAATAAAAGTTATACCAATACAAAAGTCAGGACTTTGTGAATAGTTCTACCAAGAGCACAACAAGTTGTGAGCGGTTATACTCTATCACACATATTGGTTGTTCATAAGATATGCAATGAATAACAAAACCAATAACTCCCGACAATTTCCTTTTCGATCCATAAACATGTTTATGAACTTACTTCCTTAGAACACATGAAACATTGTTCCCTAGGATGAAATCCTCACCTTATACCCATACATAATCACAATATCATTCAAATGATTATGGCGATGTCTTATCTACAAAGTTTAATGGTTAAGCAATAAACCTCATATTGTATTCCTTAATACTATGTCTACCTAGAGTTCAAATATGCTTCGCAGTTATGTTTTCGATATGCACGACTTGAAAGATACGTTAGGGAATGAAACAGTTCAAGTCAAATATCACTAACCTCAAGTGGAAGGATGATTATTGTCGTTGTAGCTCCTTGCTTCTTCACATCTTCAAGACTTCGCAATACTTTTAATGTCTCATATCCTTATACTTTCAAGCTAACCTATACGAAGTTTAACTCTAGTACATAATCAAGCGACTCTTAACATGAGTTTTGATTCACTAAAAAATGACAACCAAACTTGACATACCAACGCTTGGTGGGTTCAACCGAGAAATGCTCTAACATAGTGCTAATTCTGTTATTCTTGGTCTCCTAGGAATTGGTAATGCTAAATCCCAATGAAAATAGTTCTGCATGAGGTTCCAGTTCTTCATGTAAGAAGTGATGTTTGTTGATGATTTCTGAGAGGAAGAGGCATCATCCCACAAACCAGTTGTGAAGTTAAACAATTGTCCTGGTCTAGCCCTTTTAGCACCTACCTTCCACGTGTAACTATTTTAATCTTAATAACATTATTGTAATAGGAAGGAGAAGATGCATTAAGGCTATTTGAAATAAAATTCTGACCTGGAGAAGGCATATCTTCCTTGTCACTCTCATTATCAAGTTCTTTCAAATGTTTAGTGTATGTTACCTCTGATGCAGCTCTTTCTGATGAAGCACTTGAGTAACTGTCCTTTGAGAAAACTATGTCTTGTTGCATCATTTCTGGAACTTGTTGTGGGACATGTTCATGTGGATCAAGAGCTTAATTCATGGAAACTAAGACAACATCTACATGATCTTGTTGAACCTCTGCTTGTTGTTGATGAATGCCAAAGTGAGCACAATTTTGAAGCTTATGGCAAATGAGGTCATAAAAACCACAAAAATTATTTGGGAAATGGTGGAATTCAAATTTGACCTCATTAGTAAACCTAATTCATTTTAAGACATAACTATGAATCTCAATCTTTCTTTATATCTTATGCTTTCTCTAACAGCAATGGAGTAACTGCCATTAGACATAAGTACGAGATACGAGAAAGAAACAATATTACCCATGCAAGTCAAATATCTTGAGTTTTACACTGGTTACTTGTGTTGGAGACGGATTGTGCACAATGATAAAAAACAGTTTTTCATCTGGATTCAAAGTAACCAAATTGTTAGACCTCTCCCGTTTCTTAATATAGAAAAGATCACCAAATACTTTCCTAGTAGCAACGGATAACACTCCGTGCATCTCATAATATCTTATAAATCTAATCATAAAGACCCGATCACTTCCTTTTTTAACTGATATACCCCCTTGTGTTTCCCATTGAAATAACAAGGTATTTATAACATCCGATCTATTTTGATCTACAAGTTCAACGAATCTTCCTATCATAAGGTAGTCCACAACTAATCATTGTTATGATATCTTTGAGGTATAATCTCTTCAAGGTTAAACTGTCTACATTACTCAAATTCAAGGACTGTTGAAATTTATTTGTAAATCGTGAAAAATTTCCATGCCAAATAGCATACATGGTGATTCAGAGACCTCAGCTTGTAAGCTACTAACTTGGGTTCTGAAAATTATAATAAAAAATGGGAAAGGGGTTTTGATAGTTTGCATGTTGTAGAGAGCACAACTGGTATGCATAGAGCTTCATCGTCCAAAATATAAATAAATGAAAAAATTCAGGGTTTTGATTAAAAAAAATCTAATTTTAAATTCCAGAGAGGAGAAACGATAAAAAAAAAATCATGATATCCAGCTTGAGTGGGTTTACGATTATAGGGAAAGATATTGAATCAGGGTAAATCAATCCAGATGTAAAGATTTGTGAGAAGTTCTTACAAATGAAAAGTTCTTCATAATGACAATAGTCAGCCATTAGAAAATCAGGAGAAATATATACAAAACCTGAATCTAAAATCCATGTAACACAAGGATATGTTTTATTGAAAGCATAAAAAACCTAATTTAAATGTTACCCAAATTTACCCTAATGAGTAAATCTAGGCAACACACAATAATCTAATAAAGAACTGAAGTTTTAAAAGAAACTGAACAAGAACATAGGTGGTTTGAGTTTCCTGAAATATTCAGTTATGCGGAGCACCAAGAGAGAGAAAGTTTGAGTTTTTTTTTATATTGACTTAGGCCCACCAGTGGATCACTGAAAAGAGTTTTATGTCCAGATATCGGATTTAGCTATGCGTATATAAGTGTCCTAAAATATTTTTGTTCTCTGACCGACATCCTTATTTTCAATTTCGCGAGAGAGAAACCAGATCTCACCTAAAACCAAAAATTCAAAACTGATTCAAAACCAAAACAAATTCAGTTGCAAAAACCAATCAAAAAACTGACAACCAAATTCAAAATCAATAATCGATTGATCAACTGATTACTAGTGTTAGCGCATAGCTCGGTTGAACTCAACAAGCGTTGGTATGTCAAGTTTGGTTGTCATCAAAACTCATCTAGAGTCGCTTGATTAAATACTAGAGTCAACTTCATTTAGGTTAGACTAGAAAGTCTAGGAATGTTGAGAAGTACAAGTGTTACTTCGAAGATCTAAAGAATGAGAAGAAGTAACGACTGCAACGAGGACATCATCCTTTCACTTGAGGTCAGTAATACTAACTTGACTTGTTTCCATTCCTAAAGTATATTTCAAGTCGTATTATATTGAAAACATAACATGAAAATCCGTATATATATAATACTCCAGTGATTATACTTGGTCATATCATTATGATCAAAATTTCAAGGAATCTATTATTACGAAGTATAAATGCTTATCTTTTGGAACTTCGTAAATATGATATCAACATAATCCTTGTATTTAGTTATTTGATTATGTGTAAGCTATAGGTGTTGAATTCATCCTAGGAAACAATGTTTTATAATATTTGTTTAAAGGAAGTACATATACAAACTTATTTCGTAATCGAAAGGAAATCACGATTAGTCAGGTTCTTTATTGAAATATCTTTTGAATGACCAATACAAGATTACTAGGTAGAACCTATCTTAACTTATGTTGAGAATTGTGGTTTAACCGGTCATAGCCTATAGTGTGTAGCAAGTTCTAATTGGTCACAATATACTTTGTGAAGCAAGGTGTAACCAGTCACAAGCTACATTGGGAGGTTAGTTGTAATCGGTCATAAGCTACCTTTTGAAGCAAGGTGTAACCGATCACAAGCTAACTCGGAAAGGTGTAACTGATCACAAATTATCTTGGGAAGTAAGGTGTAACCAATCACAATCTACCTTTGAGAAGCATGGTGTAACCGATTACAACCTACTTTGGGAAGCATGGTGTAAACGGTTACAACCTAGTTAGGAAAGCATGGTATAACCGGTCACAACTTACATTGTGAGTTATGGTACAACCGATCCCAAAGAGAAAAATAGAGTTTCCAATATTAACATATCTCTTTATGTTTTGTCTGAACTTTGAATTAGGGTTTGCCGAGAGAAACTTTTAGATGTCGACATCATTTGAACATGTACATAATTCTTATCATTAGTTGTTCAAAGATATTATTTGATGCTCAAGGAAATCCCATACCGAAATATTAAAAAACATTGAATTATGATCTTTATCATATATGTTTTAATTACCAACAATTAAATCATATCCCATGTAAAATATTATTAGTTAACGTGCTACACTAATAATAGAAGTTTTCTATGAGAATTTTCGAAAAATATGGTTTGGCATTTAAGTGGAAATAGGAAAACCTAAATTAGGTACTTTAATGTTAATATCTTGAGAATGTTTTCGGTTTTGGAATTTCCTTGTTGTCCAAACTGTTAGAGCATAGCTCGGTTGAACCCACCAAACGTTGGTATGTCAAGTTTGGTTGTCATATTTTAGTATCAAAAATCATATAGATTCGATTGATTATATACTACAGTCAACTTCGTTTAGGTTAGACTAGAAAGTCTAGGAATGTTGAGACATACAAGTATTACTCCGAAGACCTGAAGAATGAGAAGAAGTAACGACTACAACGACGACATCATCCTTCAAGTTGAGGTTAGTAATATTGACTTGATATTATTTCCATTCCTAACGTATCTTTCAAGTCATGCTATATTGAAAACATAAAATGCGAAGCTATATATATTATATATATCATACTCTAGTGGCGAGACTTGGTCATAATAGTATGATAAAAGTGTCAAGGAAAACATATTACGAAGTATGAATGCTTTTCTTTTGGAACTTCGTAAATACGACATCGACATAATATATTGTATATAGTTATTTGATTACGTGTGCATTATATAGGTGTGATTTCATCCTAGAAAATTATGGATCTTTACATGAGTTTAAGGAAGTAGATGTATGAACTTGTTTTCATAGTCGAAAGGAAAATCATGATTGGTCTTGCTATTCTTTGAATATCTTTTAGAGACCAATGGAAGATGACTCAGCTAGAACTTATCTTAACTTTGCTGAGACTTGAGGTATAACCGGTCATAGACTATATGATATAGCTAGTTGTAATCGGTCATGAGCTACATTGAAAATCAAGATATAACCGATCACAAGCTATACTGGAATGCAAGTTGTAACTACTGGATTTGAATCTTCGGGCATTGAATACCTCTTGGAATATCACATTAGTAGATCATTAAATATCATGCTTCAAAAATAGGGAAATGAATTTGCAGAAACCTAATCCCGGATAAGAAGTTAAAATGTGAACATAACAAAATGAAAGCACAAATCTAATAGGAAATTGAGGTCCATCCACACAGATCGTCATGTTAGCTGGTATGCTATATTGGAGGTATCAAGATAGATTTTGCTTCTGTTGGCATGGATGCAACGTCTATTAGAGTTGCATGGGTCGATAGTTTTGGTGGAATTCGTCTTAGCATGTCCACCGCTGCATGATGGTGTATAAAATATGGTTGTTGAGATGCGTGGTGTACATGATGCTTATAATATGTGGTAACTGCTGGTACAACTATTACTACAGCATCTGGCTTAATCATGCAAGATTCCATTTGGTGGCGCATGAGAAATATGATGTTGTTCCTTTTGTTTTAGGCGCTGTAGTTCTCATTGATAGTTCTCATTTTCGTACTTATTATGGTGTTTTATGTGTGTAGGTATTTTTGGCCAATAAATATTTTTGGAAAAATCGGCTCGAAAAGTTGTCTAAAAGCGCCTGGATGACACTTGTTATTCGAACTCTCAGCATGGATAAGGGGAACCCTCGGGACACCCCAAGGCAGCTGCTAAAGGCACCCCCACTCTGGATAGGGGGCGCATCTTCTTCTTCACAATTTGAATAGGAATTCGGCAGAAAAAACGGCAGCAGTGGTGAAGGTTTGGAATTGGATTTCGCAAGGGATTCGACTAGATTCGATTGCAGATATTTGTTGGGCTGAACTTTCTGGATCACAACAGGGCTGGTAGATTGATTGGACTCAACCAATTGAGGCCGGATAAGTCGCGAGAAGAAAACAGAGGAGGAAGAAGTTTTCGGGCTCTGTTGAGATTATATTTGGCAGTTACGGGTGATTTGAGGGAAGATAACCCTTCCTGAGATTCATATCAATCTAATAGAGGAGCTGGAATGACCTGTACAGCTCAGAAACGCGTAGAGAAGAGTTTGGAAAGTGGAGAAGTCCGAGACTTTCTGCCGAAGAAAAGAGAGAATTGAATCGAGTATTAGGGTTCCTGTTGGCTATAAAAAGGTTGCTTCAAGTCACAGAGGAAGTCGAGACTTTGGGGTGAAGTTAGAGAGGCACGGGAGAGCTAACAAAGATCTTTGCTCGGAGAAAGAAAGTTGCAGAGTCGTTTCTGCACTTTCAGGGAAGAGGAGGAAGAAGAAGAAGAACTGACGCCCTAAGTCAGTCGCAGAGAGGTGTAGTTTAGTTACTGCAACAAATAAGTATCGTTTATAAGGCAGTCTTGTATTCTCTGTAGTCCTTTATAACAGTCATTCTGTAACGCTTATAAACGTTGCAGTTGATCTGTTTTATCTTTTTCTTGTATTTTGACTATCAAACACATTGGAGCCATGAATAAATATTTTGAGCATGTTTTCACCATGAAGAGGTAAAACCCAATATTGGGATGACGGAGGAAGCCTAATATCATACATGGGTAATTATATTTAATTCTTATATGACTTTTGTATTATTTTAAATTGATTCATGATTTTGATTAATTAGTTGTCATCTCGTTTGATGGGTCATGCTTGCCTAGATGTTTTGATGTCCCATGCTTAGGATTTACAACTAATCTTTTGAGAATCTTCCTTAGCAAAAATAAGAGTCCATGTCTTTATTTATTGAGTTATAATTGTTTAAAGAATTAACATATGAACCTTATGTTATGAGTTTGGTGGAATCCTGAGTCCCAGTTTCTCTCGATATTGTGACAACTTTTGTATATATTTTTTAGTATTAAGTCTGAAATCAAATCTTTACAAGTCTTTGAACGAACTTTATTTACCACTTGAAAAACTACATCAATTTTTGGCGCCGCCGACGGGGACTTGTAATTAGATTTGTTTTAGGTTTATTTTTATTTTTATTATTTTTTGTTCTTTTTTACGCGTTTTGGTATTTTTCGATTATTTTCATATTTGGAGCGAAGATACAAGGGAAGAAAAAGTGTTATAAAAGGAAAGCATCGCCAAAGAAGGAAAGCAAAGAGGAATCCGAAAGGAGTGAAAAAGAAGATTTTGTATATAGTTATTTTGTTTTATTTTTAGAAACTGTAAATAGGGTGTTGTTTTTGTAATTTTTCTTTTCCTTTTTGGACATTCTTGGACATTATTTTTTAAACCCTAAGGAAGGGTCAAAATTAAATATCAACTGTTTGCAGGGAAGGACGATAGTTACGATACTGTCTCGGCCCCTCGGGTTCGTACACTGACATCGGAGTCGGTGGCCTGAGTCGACTTCAACGGTTCATCGCCCGTCTAGTACGGGAGGTAAGATTCTATCCACCCACGAATCCCCTGTCAGTGGGTTTTATTTTGTGTGACAACTCACACCCCTGCAATAGAATGTCGAACTGGTATTACAATAGCCAATACAACGAATATCAGACTGAGTTTCAAAATGGACGTTACTACTTTGACCATAGCGTGAATAATGGTTTGGAACATCAGCCTTTTGAAGGTTATGGTCCATACCATGGTGAGCCCAATTACTATCCACACGCCAACCAGTCATACGAGCAAAATTCCTCTCTACTAGAGTCAACACATAAATTAGCTGAGTCGACACGTAAGTTAGCAGAAATGAATAACTTAGTTATGGACGAAAGCAATGCAACGAGTGAACTTTCTTTCCTAGATTCAATCAGGAAGTCATGTAAGTCGACTCAAAATATTTTGTTAGAGGCCCAGAACATAAGTGCTCTTAATTTCCAATATGTGTTTCCAATAGTACCTTTGAAAATGAAGATAGTTATTCACATAATCAAGATGACGAGGATAAAATTGGTAACACTACTTGTTTAGATGAGGTTCAACCATTTTCATGTTATTATAATGATGATTATGATAAGGATAGTATTGATGAAGAATTTGAAATAAGTAGGCATAGTGATCAGGAATTTTTTACTCCAATTGAGCTTAATAATGATAATGTTTCTAGTTCAAATCCAAATAATTTTAACAATTATTCACCTATTCAAAAGGACGAGGATTTAACTAGAGATACCCCCATTTTAGATGATGTAGTATTTCCTTTTGATTACGAAGCTAATAATGGTTTAGAGGAACGAGTTTTTTCTGAGAATATTGTTTTAGAGTCTAGCGATTTAGAAACATTAGTATTAGACAAAGAAAGTGAACTCGTAGAGATGAGTGAGGATGAACCATACTTAGAAGAATCAATTGACCATTTTCAGGAATCTAATGACCTTGAAATTAGGGAAGTTGTGACTAGTCTTTCTAGAGACACTGAAAACTCTAAGTTTGGGGGTGATTATCATTCTCCATGTGCTTTAACTATTAGAAAGGTCCCTCACTTGGGACATGACATATGTGCCTCAACCATTTTACAAGATTATCTTCATACACGTTTTCCTGAACCTAGTGATGTCCATAAGGAAGTTCAGTTGTTAGAAACCCATCCTCTGGTTGATGTGGTTTACCCAGGCTATGATATCCAGATTGACTTTGTTTTCCCACCAAATATTTTTCGACCAATTGTGGGAACGTATAAGTTTCATATGTGTCAATTATTAAGTTTTGAGACTAAACCTAATTACTTTAGGAGATTAGGGTCGACACATTTGTTTAAGGAAGACCACCACTCTCATTGTGGTCAGCTGTGTGAGTCAAAACTGATTGACTTTAAGGATCCACAATTATTCAGGTTATTATTATGTGCTTCTAAGTTTTTACTTGAGTTTTTCCAGACTATAATACCTGAACCGGACCTTAGCTTTGAGGAATTCCAGCGCATGAAAATATTTTATCTAGACCCTTTCATAGAGCCTGAACCTGAACCACAGCTAGATGTAGTTGTCTTAAACATGAAACTAAACAAGGGTGCGCTTTATTTGTTAATTTTCTTGGCATGTTGCAGATTCCTTTTACTTGTGATAGCTCTATTTGGTTTTGATGACCCACAGATATTTCGGCTATTAATTTATGATACGAGGTGATTAATCCTTTCTTATGTCTGGATGAAGACGTTAAACTTAGCACTTCTTGGGAGGTAACCCAACCTCATGCAACACGGTAATATCTTTCCTTATCTCTTTTGCTTCAAATGGTAACAATTTCTCCTTGTTCATGCTTTTAATTTCATCTTTAGAACATTGAGGACAATGTTAGATTTAAGTTTGGGGGTATGGGAGAAACTTTTTAGTTGCAGTATGAATAAATAAACTCCAGAGCTTAGAAATTTATGCCTATTGAGGATTGCACTAACTAATCTAAGTGGATGGAAGCATTTTGATCGTAGGAGTTGAGGAACCAATCTGATTATATGGAAACATCTAAAGAGTCTATTCATAAAAGCACAGAGCTCAGGTGTTAGAAATAACATGGTAGTTTCGTCATATCTCGTTGAGTCCTTTTCACTTCTGTTTTTATTTTTCTTTTTAAATATGTTTCTAAGTGATTTGGTGGGGCTCACGATTCAAGTTGTTACTAATGCTAGGGTGAATTAGAGTGATTGAGTTACCATGAAAAAAAAAAGTTGAAAAAAACAAAAAAAAGTTGAAAAAAAACAAAAAAATAATAATTGAGACCAGACCATTTGACCAAAAGGAATAAATTCAATAAAGTCGACCACTGGTACCCTTGTATATGCCAGTTGTGTTGACCTAGAGTTAGGTTATCGACCACTGGTTCCCTTGTATATGCCATTTGTGTTGATATTAGTCAGACTAGTATCTCAATCCATTAGGATAGGTTCATTTTGGCGGAGGCCTTCAGACAGATATGAGAAACACCGTTCACTTAGTAAACATCAAAACCATCTATGTTTTTCTCTATATCCATCTTCTTGATCTATCCATGTGATTAGTTTTGACTCCGGATATTGATGTCCATAGTGCGACTATCTGAGTAGAGCTCTGTCACTTATATATGAATTTTAGTATGCTTGAGTGCAAACTCGTGTACAACAATTGGAATTTCGCATCAGGGTACTTCCTCCTGTAGTCAATAAATATGCCAACCAAGGAGATTCTTTAGTGCTTTCCAAGGTTCTGTGTAGATAGCTAGGGTCTGGAGTATAAAGGTTTTGTGGGTTTATCTCTTGTAAGCCCTCCCGAGACTATAACTCGGCCACTAGGGCCACCTAGGGGTTTAAAGGCTTATTGCATACGCTAAATGCAATCGACGATGCCTGCGACAGTGAGTTAGGATTTTATTTTCTATTTCAGTTTTGCTCGAGGACTAGCAAATAATAAGTTTGGGGGTATTTGACAGACACATTTTTGTGTCTAATTTGTCTCGATTCTATATTGATAGTTCTCATTTTTGTACTTATTATGGTGTTTTATGTGTGTGTAGGTATTTTTGGCCAATAAATATTTTTGGAAAAATCGGCTCGAAAAGTTGTCTAAAAGCGCCCGGAGGACACTTGTTATTCGGACTCTCAGCATGGATAAGGGGAACCCTCGGGACACCCCAAGGCAGCTGCTAAAGGCACCCCCACTCTGGATAGGGGGCGCATCTACTTCTTCACAATTAGAATAGGAATTCGGCGGAAAAAACGGCAGCAGTCGTGAAGGTTTGGAATTGGATTTCGCAAGGGATTCGACCAGATTCGATTGCAGATATTTGTTGGGCTGGACTTTCTGGATCACAACAGGGCTGGTAGATTGATTGGACTCAACCAATTGAGGCTGGATAAGCCGCGAGAAGAAAACAGAGGAGGAAGAAGTTTTCGGGCTTTGTTGAGATTATATTTGGCAGTTACGGGTGATTTGAGGGAAGATAACCCTTCTTGAGATTCGTATCAATCTAATAGAGGAGCTGGAATGACATGTACAGCTCAGAAACGCGTAGAGAAGAGTTTGGAAAGTGGAGAAGTCCGAGACTTTCTGCCGAAGAAAAGAGAGAATTGAATCGAGTATTAGGGTTCCTGTTGGCTATAAAATGGTTGCTTCAAGTCACAGAGGGGGTCGAGACTTTGGGGTGAAGTTCGAGAGGCACGAGAGAGCCAACGAAGGTCTTTGCTCGGAGAAAGAAAGTTGCAGAGTCGTTTCTGCACTTTCAGGGAAGAGGAGGAAGAAGAAGAAGAACTGACGCCCTAAGTCAGTCGCAGAGAGGTGTAGTTTAGTTACTGTAACAAATAAGTATCGTTTAGAAGGCAGTCTTATATTCTATGTAGTCCTTTATAACAGTCAGTCTGTAACGCTTATAAACGTTGCAGTTGATCTGTTTTATCTTTTTCTTATATTTTCACTCTATTCAAACACGTTGGAGCCATGAATAAATATTTTGAGCATGTTTTCACCATGAAGAGGTAAAACCCAATATTGGGATGACGGAGGAAGCCTAATATTATACATGGGTAATTATATTTAATTCTTATATGACTTTTGCACTATTTTAAATTGATTCATGATTTTGATTAATTAGTTGTCATCTCGTTTGATGGGTCATGCTTGCCTAGATGTTTTGATGTCCCATGCTTAGGATTTACAACTAATGTTTTGAGAATCTTCCTTGGCAAAAATAAGAGTCCATGTATTTATTTATTGAGCTATAATTGTTTAAAGAATTAACATATGAGCCTTATGTTATGAGTTTGGTGGAATCCTGAGTCCCAGTTTCTCTCGATATTGTGACAACTTTTGTATATATATTTTCTTTGTTTTTATTTTTAAGTCTTAAATCCAGTCTTATCAAGTCCGAGTTGAATGAACTTTACTACCACTTAAAAACTACATCAATGATGCTTATAATATGTGGTAAATGCTGGTACAACTATTACTACAGCATCTGGCTTAATCATGTAAGGTTCCATTTGGTGGCGCATGAGAAATATGATGTTGTTCCTTTTGTTTTAGGAGCTGTAGTTGGATTCCCACTTAGTTGGGCTCATCAATAGTTTATGGAAAATGGATAGGAACAAATGTTGGCTTATAAATCTACGTTGCTAGATAGGAGAGAGGAAAATAGTGGGTTAGGGTGCCATTGATAGGTCTGAGGCATCGGAAGATCGAAATAACATATGCAAAAAGAAGGTTATATCCATAAGAAGGAATGAAACAGAGACGTGAAGCAACTTGGTGTCATTTTGAAAAAGTAATATGGCTCACATATAAATATTTCTCCTAGTGCAATGTAATCTCTAGATTACGTAATCTAGGAGTCGATTTTTTATTATAGCATTATTATTATTATTATTTATTTATTTTTGTGAATAAGATATTTCATTAACAAACTTAAGACTCTAAGGGAGTCTGCGTTGCAAAAGTAGTAGATCCATATAATATGGAGATTTGACCAACCTCCTAATATTAGATTTATCTACCGATATATGATGTCGAATACAAGTTGGAGGGGTAATCTCCCGGTCTAAAGCTGAATTTAAAGTCCTAACAAATTTAGCTAGAATCAGCAACCATATTTCCTAATCTAGGAATACAATGAAAACCTCAAAAGTTGGTGCATTGACTTGCTATACTATTTTCTTCATCCACTACAGCTTTGTTGCGCCAAGAAATGTTCGAGTTCTTTCCATGACGATAATTCAAAAGGCTTTCACGATCTCCTTCTATGCTAAAATCCCTGAGCTTCTTCTTCTTATCCCCAACTGCTTCTTGCAGGATTCCTATAACTTCTGCTTTTTGAATGTCTATACTTGTTGAAGGTCATGTTCTTCCTCCTGCAAATGTCCCTGCATCATTTCTTGTAATTAAAGAAAAACTGTATGGGAGAATTTCTGAGACCCATGTTGCATCCACATTTATTTTTAAGGTACTTTTTTGGAGAGCCACCTTAGTAGGATTAGATGTCTTCTGAGTAGCCTTCTATTTCTTATTAGTTTTACATTTCCTCTTAGACCAAAAAGAAAAGTGTCTCTGAATTTCTAGGGCCACATCAGAAGGAGTTTTAGCTTTATCTTCAAAAACTCTTTTGCACCTTTGCTTACAGATGAACCATGCACATCTTGGTAAGTATTAATTCTATGAAAATTTCTTGTCTAGGGTTGTTGAACCAATTTTTACATAAGTCAAAAATCTTAATGGTATTATCTAGATTCAAAGAGATTAGGTTAGGTGTTGAGTTTCATACTTCCTTAGCATAAGGGCAATGGGAAAAAAGATGTTCAGTAGTTTCAATTTCTACTCCACACATAGTACAAGATGGATCTACGTCTTTTACCTTTTCAAAAAGCTTAGCATTCTGTAAACATTTCCATAGAAACAATTTAATTCTTTGATGAACATCTAGTATCCAAAAAGACAATATTAGTTCCTGGTTCATTCAATTTATCATACAAATATTTTACTGTGTATTCTCTAGATTTGGTTAGGGTTCATCTCAGTTGGTTCTTTTTTGGGACATTATCCGAAGAAAGAAAGATATTTTTAATTTTAGATGTGATATCTTCATATAAGGTAGAATTTATAAGAGAGATATTCCATGTATGAGAAATAAGGTCAATTAAATCTGAAACCAATGTAAGGTGAGTGTTAGTTGAATTACATAGGGTAGCTAAGGTATCAGTTAGAACATAAATTCGTTTATCATGCCAGATATATTAATGCTTTGTACATTACCTATTTCCCATATACTAAATTTATGAATTATTTATAAACCTTCACTAATACATTTCCAAATCCAAGAGCAATTGGCTATATGTATTGTTCTAAGAGGAGATTTTGATCTAAAGTATTTAGAACCTATAGTTTTTGCCCATAAGGCATCTGGTTCCTTATTTAATCTCCAAGCTACTTTTGCTAGCATTCCTTAGTTAAATTTATATGCATCCCTAAAACCTAAACCCCCATTCTGAATTTATTTACATAGATTTGACCAAGCTTTTGGGTAAAAACCTTTTACTCCAGAGTCTTTCCCTACCACCAGAAGTCTATTTGTATTGCCTTAGTTTTTTTTTTGTTATTTGCTTTGGAAGAACAAAGCACCCCATTTGAAAGGTTTGTATACCGGACAAAACTGCTCTGTTCAGTACTGATTTACTAGGTGAGAGAGAACAATACCTTTCCAGCCTTTAGATTGGGGATGTGCAACGAATGCGGATTAGGGATCACCCGCGTCCAATCCATCAAACTTACGGATTTGGAAAATCCAACCATGTTCGGCCCAATCACCCGTGAATTTGACATCCCGAATAGCGGGTGGTACGGGCTGGATGCGGATTAACCGCGAATTTAATAAAAAAACAAACAAACAACATAGACAAAAGTCGACGTCATAAACAAAGCAGAATACAGCGATAGAAAAACAAATGGTAAAATAGAAAAGATATAGCGCAAGAGAGTTAGCCACATGTTCCCTTCTCTGTAAATATGGCGGATGAATTTGGAAAGTTGGTGAGAAGCTCCTTTGATTCAGAGATCATGCCTAATAAGTATCAACTCAAATCCCGAATTTGTACAACAACTCTAGTAGAGAATAATAATTCCCAAGTTTCAGCTTGTAGCGATGTTGGTGTTCTCAATGGATTTGCGACAGCTTGAAATACCCTTTCAATACCTAAATTCCTTGGTACTTGATAAACATAAGAAATTTATATATAAAACTGATACTTCCAATATAATTTTAAATACTTCTGTTACTTTTCCTTATTGTTCTATGGTGCGGGTGAATCCGCGGATTTTAAAGTCCAACCGCAAGTGCGGATTTGGAAAATTCAACCATGTCCGGTCCATAGATCTTGCAGATTGGGTTTTACCCGTAATTTTGCGGACGGATACAGGAGGAATCCGCGATTCCCAACTTTTTGCTCACCCCTACTTTAAATTCAGCTTTCATTCTTGAATCTATCCATGAAAAAAGGAAGCTCCTAAATATGGGTATCTAAGATCAATGTGTTCCATTTTTAGGAATTTGGACATCATTCTCTGATTGTTGGGTTCCACTTTCTTATTAAAGAAAACTCTAGACTTATCGAAGTTGATAAATTGATTTGAAGCCTTACCGAAGATATCTATTGTTTTTAGTAAATTCCTACATTCCATTAAATCAGCTTTCACAAAAAACATGCAATCATCTAAAAAGAAAATATGAGAAATATGATCACTTATAGGAGTTATTTTAACATCATGTAACAGTTTTTTCTTTTCTCAAGAAAGAAGAAGTCTAGAAAAAATTTACATGCATATTATAAACAAATAAGGGGAAACAGGGTCACCTTGGCGCAATTCTCTGGAAGGTTTAAAAGCATCCCCTGGAGATCCATTTGAAAGGACTGAAATAGAGGTTTTATAAATGCATTACTCAATAAGTGAGTAGATATCCAAACCCAAAACTTTTCAAAGCAGAAAGAAGGAAATTCCAATTGACTATATCAAAAAAATTTGACACATCGATTTTTATCCCTAGACTTCGTATTCTTACCTTTTTTTTTTGAAAAGAGTGAATGATCTCGTGAGCCACTATAATATTATCAGAAATCCGTCTAGAGGAGAAAAAAGCAGACCTATAAGGAGAGATTATTTTTTTCCTGAAATGGTTTGATTATGTTTGCTAAAATTTTCTCTATCACCTTATAAATGTGTTACAAAGCCCTATTAGTCTAAATTGACTAGGATTTTTTGGTTGTTTTATTATAATATTTCCTATTCATTAGGTTTGATCTTTAACTGAATGCGAGTATCTACATGATTGGATTTCTATGAAAAATGGGTGTTATGATATTACCCAACATGGTAACAACATGGTAGTTCCAAATGTTTGGTTGGTCAGCGCACATGTTGTCGACTTGAAGGAGTAAAAAGTCTGGTCCAGTGAGATCGAAAATCAGACCCATTATAGGCTATAGCAGCCATCATTTAACGTAGAAAGACTTATAACTCTTTCACAGACCCCATGAAGTCCGGTTCCTATAGGTGGGGTGGCTAACCCAGTCATATGCATGTTAGGTGTCCAGGAAAAATGGATTAGCTACTATGGAAAAATAGTTAAGCGTTCGAGTATCTACCGAGTTTCGACCGCTACCGGTTTAGTCTCGAGCGCTAGAGGCTCATTCTCTATCGCTATAAAAATGTGAATTTCAAACACAAAATTTACACCAAAATAAAAATGGTTATTTTTTTTTATCTTTTCTTCCAAAATAATTCAAATAGAAGAATTTGAATCCCAACTAGACTTGGCTTGATTTGTCGTGAGTGGTGATTGAAGCCGGTGTTAGTAAGATATGTGATAGTTATAAAGAAATAAGTATAAACGAAAGAAGTATAAAAGTTTTGGATATTAACCAAATCAAACCTGCAACTAAGAAAAGACAAAGAGAAGTTCAAGAAAAGGAAAATTTGAAGGCAAAGAAGAATATAAATAAAGGAAACTGTTAATGATCCCATTAATTGAAAGTTTGGTGAAATGAAGAAGTTATTGTCCCTGATTTTTATTTATAAAGTATTTATTGTAAGTTATGAATCCCTAGTTTATATCTAATTATCTAGATTTATGAAAGAGACACTAATGTAAATTAAAATTCGAAAATTAGATTATGAACTTAATGAAAGATGCATTAGATTGTATCTTAATATCTTAAGATTTGACAATACAGTAAAAACTCCATATATTGATACTCCATATATTAATAAACTCTATATATTAATAAAAAATTGTAGTCCCAACTTGGGCTAGTTATAAATAGTAATAACCTCCACATTTTAATATTAATAGATTTTTTCGGTCCCTTCATAAGGAATTTACCTCTATGTATTAATATAACCGTCATTATTGTAAATTTAGAGATCTTGTTGCATCAAAATTTAAGATGAAATAAAATACTTATGTATAGTTGTTTGAAAGAAGGATGTGACTGTTTGGATTGTTATCGCATTTTTTGATTTGCGGATCTGCAAGACCTCATTATTATGGGTACCTTCTTGTTGAAGACAAAACATTCCCAACTTGTCGAGCATATTTAGAGCGTCTTGGCATGAAATTTTTGGTATCTCCATAACATCGTCATCAGGATTATCTCCCGATGCTTCTTGTGTAATTCCATCTATGATTTCTTCTTCGGTCAAAGCATATACGGCTTGTTTATTTAGATGATTAATGAAGACATCCATATCATTTTACATACTTTGAATTAGCAAAAAAAAAACATTTTTTTGGTATACCTTCCTATATTAATAAACTCCATATATCAATAGTCTTGGGAAGTCCCAAGACTATTCATATATGGAGTTTTTACTGTAACTTTAAAATAAAATGCATCATACAACTGTTAATCTAAATGAATTATATTTGGGCAACACTCTCAAGATTTGATAACAACTATCGGATTAAAAATATTTTCCCCCTCTGTTGCGTCATTCAGCCCGACAAATTCGCTCCACATCAAATTCGTTTTGACCGTTTACTCGGTTTCGATTGCTTTCAATAAGCGCAGTAACAAACAAGATTGCATACTTGTTGATTACTTGGAAGCTATGACACAAAGAATTTGCATCTCGATTATTGAGGTTCAATGTTTCTTATTGAAATCTCTAAAATATTTTTTTCTATATGATAAGTGCATAATTCATATGATTTTAGTGTCCATTCCATATTTGTTTTAGCTATTATTCTTGCATATTTTCGTATTATTACTCTTGTTTTCTCTTATTTGCCTCTATTAGGTGAATCATCCAAAAAGGAGATACAAAGTGCTGAAAAGAGCTAAGAAGAGAAGTATTCCAAGTATCCAAGTACCCAAGTCCAAGAGAAGTGGAAGAAGTGCGACGAAAAGGAGGAAAACGCTCAAAAATCAAGACACGGGCCAAATACCGAGATTAACTCACTCAAACTAAGGATTTATCATCGCCATCTTGAAGATAATTGAAAGATAAAAAGAACGCAAAAATAATGAGGTCATTCCGAGTTCGGGCGAAGAAGTTGTGGCCAAAACGAGCTTTTATCCAATACCGAATACAGTAAAGTATGCAAACAGGTGCGCAAACTGTAATTCCGAAAATTTCTGCTGGATTTTTTAGTATGCAAACTGAAAAAGCGGGGGTCTAACAAACCTCACCCAATATTTCGATTAGCAATTTGTATGGACAAACTCCAATATGCTTTTATGAGAATCAACTAGACAATTAGACTCAATCAATAGAAAAGTATATCAAAGAGTTTTATATCTCTATCTCTTGATTTAATTATTATTCAAGCAAATCTGCGAGTCTTGATTAAATACAAGAGATATAAACTTGGATGGTACCAAAAATCAATATCCAAGGATCAATCAACTTCTAATCAACAACCAAAGGTTGGATTTCACAGTTGATCGATACAACACACAACCTGTGATATTTCAATTATATAGTAAAATATAATGCGGAATAGAAATAACACAGACACCAGAAATTTTGTTAACGAGGAAACCGCAAATGCAGTAAAACCCCGGGACCTATTCCAGATTGAACACCACACTGTATTAAGCCGCTACAGACACTAGCCTACTACAAGATAACTTCGGTCTGGACTGTAGTTGAACCCTAATCAAGGTACAGTTGCGCTCCTTACATCTCTGATCCCAGCAGGATACTACGCACTTGATTCCCTTAGCTGATCTCACCCACAACTAAGAGTTGATACGACCCAAAGTCGAAGACTTGATAAACAAATCTGTCTCACACAGAAAAGTCTATAGAATTGAATAAATCTGTCTCATACAGAAATACCCAAGAGTTTTTGTTCCGTATTTTGATAAATCAAGGTGAACAGGAACTAATTGATAAACCAGTCTTATATTCCCGAAGAACAACCTAGTATTATCAATCACCTCACAATAATCTAAATTGTACGGTAGTGAAACTAGATATTGTGGAATCACAAACGACGAGACGAAGATGTTTGTGATTTTTTTTTATCTTGCCCTATCGGAGATATAATCTCAAGCCAATTACTCAATTGAACTCGTACGATAAAAAATGGCAAGATCAGATCGCTCAACTACAAGAAAATTATTTTCTTCTAGCTTCACAATCCCAATGAAGTCTTTCAGTCGTTAACCTACAAGGTCTTGAGAAGAAACCTAAGGTTAAAGGAGAATCGACTCTAGCAAACCAACTAGTATCACACAGGAGGTGTGAGGATTAGTTTCTCCAGATGCATATGTCTCCTTTATATAGTTTTCAAATCAGGGTTTGCAATCTAAGTTACCTTGGTAACAAAGCATTCAGTATTCACCGTTAGATGAAAAACCTGATTCAACCAAGCTAATATCTTTCAACCGTTAGATCGAAAATTAGCTTGTCACACACACAAATGAAATGTATTCATTTAGGTTTCAGTAACCGTACCTAAACGTGTACACTTAGTTGGTTCACAAATAGTTAACCAATGGTTAGCCATATAAGCACTTTCATATTAACTGTATTCATCTTTCTCATAACTAGTTCAAATGACTCATAAGAACTAGTTGAAGAGTTGTTCAATTTCTTAGGTCTTTATTCAAAGACACAATTGAAACAAAATCGGTTTGATCCACTTGAATCAATTCATGAACAATATAGCCACGGTTTGCAAAGATTGCATTCCTTATAATTTATTGTTTTAAGTTCATGAACTACCGATTTGAGATATCACCAGCTTGGGTACGCGACGGGTATGCGTACCTTAGCTACCGGATTTGAGTTTATAAACTCAATAGAAATTTTCGGTTCGAAAACTTCTGTGGGTACGCGTACGGGTATGCGTACCTAAGGTGACTGATTTACTAGCTTGCAAACTTACAAACTCCAGCAGAAATTTTCGGTATGAAAACTTCCGTGGGTACGCGTACTCAACCTATCTCCTTCACCAATAACGCATGCACACATATGCATGCACTTGGCTTCCGAAACATGTATTTATACACTAATGTACGAAAACACTATATATTCTTATATCCATAGATGGTAATCTCAACTCTATATTTCAATCATTGAAACATTCTTCTATAATGTTATAACAATCGCTATTCACGACTATCGTCATCAAAGCTATTTTCAAGATTGAAACGTTACCATGACTTTCGTCATGGACTCACGGGTAAAGATGGAAATGGTTAAAGCGAAAGCTTACCAACACATATTTCGAGAAAAAGATAGGCGAGTAAACTCGGCTCGAAATAGCAAATGCGCATGTATGAAAACTATCATACTTATACGACTTTTTCTCATGAGTAGAAGATAGAATAGAATTTTGAGTGATTGATAAGTTCAAGTCTCCACATACCTTTTAGTCGGATGAAGTTCCACCGGTTTCTCGAGTAGTTCTTCGTCTTCGTAAGATGATCGCCATGGAGTCTGGAGCTTCAACTACACTTGACTATCCTAGACCGAGACTTAGTCATAATTAAACTAGAAATCAAGACATATAGTTTTGATCACTAATACTGACAAACATGCTTGAGATAGCAAGGCATGCGAGTTCGACCGACCAATGCTCTAACAATCTCCCCCTTTGTCAATTTAGTGGCAAAACTATCAATACATATGGATTACAAAATAGATAAAAACTTTATAGCTTCTCTTCCACATGCTTGATCTCCTTGGTGCTTCAACATTACTCGAAATCTTCGTCACTTCCAAGTACTCCAATGATTCCAAAGATTGTAAGTTTAGCATCATCTTTGTTGAAGTTCCGTAGCCATAACAATGAGAAAACAAATGCTCTCGATCATTGTTATACAGTGTCATAGTATTATTACACATCATCAAAGTTCTCGTATCACAACTTTGACAACAATACTATGGTGATATGTATCACTCCCCCTTAGTCAATACTTCGTCTCAACACGAAAACCACTCCTCCTTACATAATGACCCGAAAACCATATGTATTTGTAGTGTGAACTACATATTAATTCTCCCCTTTTTGTCAATAAAATTGGCAAAGGTACGAAAACGGGATCCTAATGAAATTCTCATGGAGACACTTCAAGACCAAAGAAAAGTACATATCAACTTTGTTTTGATGCAATCATAAAGCCGAAGCTAAATGCATTCATCACGGAGTTTATAAAGATACAAGATAACTCCTCAAATATTCCACAACCGCACTCCCCAAAAAGATATGGAAATTAAGCGCAAGTTCAAAAGAACTCTCCCCCATTTGATGATATTCCTGAAAGAACAATAAGAGCGACCTTACTTTTACGAGAAAAGAAGGATTTCTTTGGATACCAAAAACCACAAAATAATTTTTTTATCCAAAATTCTCAATTAAAATAACCACAAGAGAACCCATGATTAATTTAATCGGAATACACAACCAAAATAATCACAAACGAATCTGTGATTTGTTTAGTTGGAAATGCTCACACAAGAAGACTTATGGAGCCGCACAGTATATACATAAAATATGGATCAGGAAGGATCAATACTGCGGAATATACAAGGATTCATTCTATTTTCCATCACTATTTGCACAATGACATACAATAGACATAATCCTCGTAAACAAAAGATTTTAACCTATCTTCCATCAATAAATTGACATAATAGGCTTAACTTTTGTTTGTAAAAAGTTCATTCATTCTTTTATCAATACATGCATATCAACATATAAACGAGATAACTTTTGACATTGTATGGGACAATAATAGTTCACGGACGCAAACACACATATCCCATAGCATATTGCAATATATAAAACCATAAAGATTAATACTGCAAACATCAATCTTTGTCCTTAGAAGGTAGAATCAATCTTTTTCGCACGAATTTACACCAAGAGTGGTTACCAAAAGCGTATAAAAATATCTTCTTAACAAAGAAGAACATACAAAGTCATTAAATACCATGCATCATAGTTCACATAAGATGATTGTGAACATTCAAGAATCCCATAGCAATGCGTACTACTGTCCATTCTTGAATTTCCTTCTTTGTGATTCACCAACATCATTCTTGTAAAATCTACAAATGAGCTTAGAAGATAATTACTCCAAGAATCCAAGTGCCCAAGTCCAGTAGAACAAGTGCGACAAAATGGAGCAAACCACTCAAAAACAATATACGGGACAAAGACCAACCTCAACTCATTCACATTTAGGATTTCTCATCACCATTTTAAAGATAATTCAAAGAGTAAGAGAATGCAAAAATAATGAGGTCATTCCGAGTTCGGACGAAGAATTTACGACCAAAACAAATTTAGCGAATATCGACGTCAAGTATGCATACGGGTTTGCAAACGAATTTTCGTATCGTGGAGCAGTATGCCAACGGGTATGCGTACATAAACCCCTGGATTTTGATTTTTAATGATGTTATGCATACCTGGTATGTGTACCATGTAGTCCAAACATCCCGAACTATTATTTTCAAACCTAACATTTAAGAACCTTAAACACAGATCAAGTTAGGTAGAAAAGAACGATAAGAAAGGTACGTGAATCATTATAAGCTCTCTAAGAAAATAAAAGCATAAATCTTTCTCAAGTTTATATACATACCTTTTTAGATGAATCCAATTGAATTCTATAACCTTTCCAAACATAATCTGTGCTCCCCAATTTTCGTGCTTCCCTCACCGTATACATAACAGGGCATTCCTTGGTGAGGATGCACTTAAAACACACTCAAGTTGTGTTGAGATAAACAATGTCTTTCTCACCACAAGTGACTTTTGGATTATCATGAAAGATATCACTTTTAGAACCTTTCACATCCAAATCCATCTTTCCAAAGAACTCTTTAAGTTCCAACATCATAGATACTGCCTTCTCCATAGTCATGGAATTTTCTGGAAGATCCTTACTTTTCACACTTAAACTGTCATTGACTTTCTTTGGAACCCACTTATGAGTGCGTTTAGAAATAACCGGAACCTTCTTCCCGTTACTCTCTTCAAGATTTCTCGAAAGAGGATTGGATTTACTATTCTTTTGCAAGTTAGTCTTTCTTCAACTGGAAACATCAGATCTTGTCTTCGTCTTTACGAAGTTATCCTTTTCATAAACATTACGATTGTGAAAAGGATTCGTATGACGTTTATAGGCAAAAATAGGTTTATTATAACACTGATTCCTTTGCCTAAAGGTTGGACAGTTAGAACCTGTAGCATTAAGGGGATTAGCCTTAACATATGATCTTGGTTTTACAACTTCTTGGGATGCCCAAACAAGAACATCATGAAGTTTCTCATTCCTTATATGGAAACGACATCTCCTTTCTAGGTGACCTTTATTTCCGCAATAGTGCCAAACATAAGGAATGTTCTTACCTCGATCCTTATGTGCTGACTTTGGAGGTTGATATACTTTGCTCTTTCAATCCTTAATTGTCGGTGAAGGTATTTCACTTTTGCCATCAGTGGAGACCTTTTGTTGAGAAGAATCACTAGCCTTGACAAATTTCACCTCTTTGCTAATACATGGAGCATCTATTCCCTTATAGCCAAATCCTCGTGTATCACGATGATTTTTACTTGCTCCTAGCATAGTGGTTAATTTGCTTGAACTAGTATTGAACTTTTTCTATTCATCTTCCAACATCTTGATTTTGTCAAGAGTAGCAGCTAAATCAGCCTCAAGGCGTTTTTCTCGAGCGAGACAAGCACTCTCCCTGTCATCAAAACTAATTTGTTGAGAGTTAAACCTTGCTTCAGATTCTGCAAGTTTCTCTTCCAACAAAAAGTACTTTTGATAAAGATTATCACATTCAAGTGACTTCATACGTAGGTTTTCCACAGAATCCTTGAGGATCGATTCATTAAAACGATTTGAAAAATAAACACCTGCGTAACATCTTCTCAATTTCGTGTTTTCTCGACAGAGAGGAGTCAGAAGAGGTGAGACATGAGAAGTTGTAATCTTCTTCATATTCCATGAATCCAAAAACTTAACATACTCTGAGACTTCCTCATCAACATCTCTATCAATATCTGAATCACCTTCATCATAAAGTTCATCCAACTGTTCTTCTAGGAGAGTTTCCCAATCAACAGTTTTTACATCAAGAGAATGTTTAGATATTGACTTAGATGTGACAGTTCTCTCAGGTGAATCCAATCTTTTAGAATCCTCTGGTAATTTCTGAACTGGTACGTTATTAGAGATAGACTCGTCCATAATCGTATCGCTACAAACACAGACTTATAAGGTCTTTAACGTGTTTTCCTGCTCTGATACCAATTGAAAAAGTGGGGGTCTAACAACCTCACCCAATATTTCGATTAGCAATCTGAATGGACAAACTCCAATATACTTTTATGAGAATCAACTAGACAGTTAGACTCAATCAATAGAAAATTATATCAAAGAGTTTTATATCTCTATCTCTTGATTTAATTCTTACTCAAGCAAATTTGCGAGTCTTGATTAAATACAAGAGATATAAACTTGGATGGTACCAAAAAAAAATATCCAAGGATCAATCAACTTCTAATCAACAACAGGTTGGATTTCACAATTGATCGATACAACGCACAACCTGTGACATTTCAATTATATAGAAAAATATAATGCGGAATAGAAATAACACAGACACCAGAAATTTTGTTAACGAGGAAACCGCAAATGCAGAAAAACCCCGGGACCTAGTCCAGGTTGAGCACCACACTGTATTAAGCCGCTACAGACACTAACCTACTACAAACTAACTTCGGTCTAGCCTGTAGTTGAACCCTAATCAATATCACACCGATTCAAGGTACAGCTGCGCTCCTTACTTCTCTGATCCCAGCAGGATACTACGCACTTGATTCCCTTAGCTGATCTCACCCACAACTAAGAGTTGCTATGACCCAAAGTCGAAGACTTAATAAACAAATTTGTCTCACACAGAAAAGTCTATAGAATTGAATAAATCTGTCTTCCACAGAAATACCCAAGAGTTTTTGTTCCGTCTTTTGATAAATCAAGGTGAACAGAAACTAATAGATAAACTGGTCTTATATTCCCGAAGAACAACCTAGTATTATCAATCACCTCACAATAATCTAAATCGTATGGTAGCGAAACTAGATATTGTGGAATCACAAACGACGAGACGAAGATGTTTGTGATTTTTTTTTATCTTGCCCTATCGGAGATATAATCTCAACCCAAATATTCAATTGAACTCGTACGATAAAAAATGGAAAGATCAGATCGCTCAACTACACGAAAAATAGTTTCGTCTAGCTTCACAATCCCAATGAAGTCTTTCAGTCGTTAACCTACAGGGTCTTGAGAAGAAACTTAAGGTTAAAGGAGAATCGACTCTAGCAAACCAACTAGTATCACACAGGAGGTGTGGGGATTAGTTTTTCCAGATGCTATATGTTTCCTTTATATAGTTTTCAAATCAGGGTTTGCAATCTAAGTTACCTTGGTAACAAAGCATTCAATATTCACCGTTAGATGAAAAACCTGATTCAACCAAGCTAATATCTTTCAACTGTTAGATCGAAACTTAGCTTGTCACACACACAAATGAAATGTATTTATTTAGGTTTGAGTAACCGTACCTAAACGTGTACACTTAGTGGGTTCACAAATAGTTAACCAATGGTTAGCCATATGAGCACTTTCATATTAACCATAATCATCTTTCTCATAACTAGTTCAAATGACTCATAAGAACTAGTTGAAGAGTTGTTCAATTTCTTAGGTCTTTATTCATAGACACAATTGAAACAAAATCGATTTGATCCACTTGAATCAATTCATGAACAATATAGCCACGGTTTGCAAATATTGCATTCCTTATAATTTATTGTTTTAAGTTCATGAACTACCGATTTGAGATATCACCAGCTTGAGTACGCGTACGGGTATGCGTACCTTAGCTACTGGATTTGAGTTTATAAACTCAGCAGAAATTTTCGGTTCGAAAACTTCCGTGGGTACGCGTACCTAAGGTGACTGGTTTACTAGTTTGCAAACTTACAAACTCCAGCAGAAATTTTCGGTATGAAAACTTCCGTGGTACGCATACTCAACCTGTCTCCTTCACCAATACCGCATGCACACATATGCACGCACTTGGCTTCCAGCACATGGATTTATACACTAATGTACGAACACACTATATATGCTTATATCCATAGAGGGTAATCTCAACTCTACATTTCAATCATTTAAACATTCTTTTATAGTGTTACAACAATTGTTATTCACGACTATCGTCATCAAAGCTATTTTCAAGATTGAAACGTCATCATGACTTTCGTCACGGGTAAAGATGAAAATGGTTAAAGCGAAAGATTACCAACACATATTTCGAGAAAAAGAGAGGCCAGTAAACTCGGCGCGAAATAGAAAATGTGCATGTATGAAAACTATCATACATATACGACTTTGTCTCAAGAGTAGGAGATAGAATAGACTTTTGAGTGATAGATAAGTTCAAGTCTCCACATACCTTTTAGTTGGATAAAGTTCCACCGGTTCCTCGAGTAGTTCTTCGTCTTCGTAAGATGATCGCCATGGAGTTTGGAGCTTCAACTACACTTGACTATCCTAGACCGAGACTTAGTCATAAGTAAACTACAAAGAAAGACATATAGTTTTGATCACTAATATTGAAAAACATGCTTGAGATAGCAACGCCTGCCAGTTCGACCGAGCAGTGCTCTAATACAAACGAGTATGCATACTTAGTGTTAGAGCATTGCTCGGTCAAACTCGCATGTGTTTCTATCTCAAGCATGTTTGTCAATATTAGTGATCAAAACCATAAGTCTTGATTTCTAGTCTACTATAGCTAAGGTCTCGGACTAGGATAGAAAGTGTAGTTGAGCTCAAGAACTTCATGACAATCATCATACAAGACGAAGGACTACTCAAGGAACTGTTGGATCTTCATCGACTAAAAGGTATGTGGAGACTTGAACTTATCTATCACCCAAAAGTTTATTTATCTCCTATATTGAGACAAAAGTTGTTTTGCTATATAGACTTAGATTATACCGCATTTGGTATTTCGAGCCGAGTTTACCTCGCCTATCTATATCTCTAAATATGTGTTGGTAAAGCTTTCGCTTTAGCCAAGTTCATATTTACCTAGTGACAGAAGTCATATTATGTTTCAATCACTTTGAAAATTGCTCTGACGAAAAATGGTTTGTGAATAACAACTATATAACATCATCTGACAATGTTTCAATGATTGAAATGAGAGTTTAGATTATATAACCATTTGGAGGATATAAGCATTGTTGTGGAAACACATATATGTATAATTCCTTATTGCTTGAACTGAAGTTTGCGAACTTTGTATATCAAGTGAACCGGAGAAGTGCGTGAGCTAAGTCCGCGAAACCAGTCCGCGATCTGGCGAAGTTTTGAAACCCGAAAATTTCTGCTGGAGTTTGTGAACTCCATCCGGGAACTTAAGTCCGGGAACCCAGTCCGCGAACTTGAGTAGGTTATGTCTAAAAACGATGTTTAGTGAACTTATCTTTATAAGCTAAGGAATGCAATTGAAAACCGTGGCTATAGAGTTCATGAACCGATTCATGTGAATCAAATCATTTTTGCTTCAATTGTGTCTTGTGTAGTACATGAGATTTCCTTGCAATTGAACAACTCTCTAACTAGTTCATTTGAGTCATTTGAACTAGTTATGGTGAAGAAGAATATGGTTGGTATGAAAGTAATCATACGGCTAACCATTTGGTTAACTATTGTTGAACCAACTAATGTACAAGTTTGGGTATGGTTACACAAGCCCAGGAACGTGCATTTCATTTGTGTATAACAAGATATGTTTTCGATCTAACGGTTGATAAATATTAGCTTGAATCTAAATCAGGTTTTCATCTAACGGTGAATATTTAATGCTTTGTTACTAATCTAACATTGATTCTAAACCCTGATTTGAAAGACTATATAAGGGAGAACTCTAGCAACTGGGAAAACTAATCCCCAGACATTTTATGTGATACTAGTTGTGAGAAGCTAGAGTCAATTCTCCTTTAACCTTTGGTTTCTTCTTCTAAACCAGGTTAACGACTTAAAGACTTCATTGGGATTGTGAAGCCAGATCGATACTACTTTTCTTGTAGTTGTGTGATCTGATCTTGCTGTTTCTATCGTACGAGTACAATTGTAATAATTGGATTGAGATTTCTATCTCCGATAGCCAAGATAAAAATTAATCACAAACATCTTCGTCTCATCGTTTGTGATTCCACAATATCTTTTTTTGCTGCGTCGATTAAGACTATTGTGAGGTGATTGATAATACTACGCTGTTCTTCGGGAATATAAGACCGGTTTATCAATTAGTTCCTATTCACCTTGATTTATCAAAAGACGAAACAAAACTCGTAGGTATATTCGTGGGAGACGGATTTATCTATTACCATAGACTTTTCTGTGTGATACAGATTTGTTTATTAAAATCTTCGACTTTGGGTCGTAGCAACTTTTAGTTGTGGGTGAGATCAGCTAAGGGAATCAAGTACGTAGTATCCTACTGGGATCAGAAACGTAGGAGCATAACTGTACCTTGGATCAGTGTGAGATTGGTTGGGGTTCAACTACAGTCCAGACAGAAGTTAGTTTGGAGTAGGCTAGTGTTTGTAGCGGCTCAATACAGTGTGTGTTCCATCTGGACTAGGTCCCGGGGTTTTTCTGCATTTGCGGTTTCCTCGTTAACAGAATTCTGGTGTCTGTGTTATTTATATTTCCGCATTATATTTTTTATCTTTATAATTGAAATATCACAGGTTGTGTGTTTGGTTCAATCAATTAGAATATCCAACCTTTGGTTGTTGATTTAAATTGATTGACACTTGGATATCGGTCTTTGGTACCATCCAAGTTATCTCTCTAGTATTTGATAAAGACTCGCAGATTTCTATTTGCTTGAGTATAGAACAAATTGAGATATTTATATCTAGATTGAGTCTGACTGTCTAGTCTGACTGTCTAATTGAGATATTAACTCTTTGATATACTTTTATCTAGATTGAGTCTGACTGTCTAGTTGATTCTCTAGAAAGTATATTGGGATTTTCTCCATACAGATTGCTAAGCGAAATATTGGGTGTGGTTGTTGTACCCCCGCCTTTTCACTTAGCCCCTTGGTTTCGTGGTTCACATACTTGTGAAGGCCAAAATTCACGGTTTGGTGTAAAAGGATATCACATCAAGGGATCACAAAATTGTAAGGCTTGGAGAGAAGAAACATCACACGGAGAGATTCTCAATCGTAACATTATCTCTTTACTTTTCTCATATGTATATCATGGATGTTTCTACATCCAGCTAAACACCTATTGATTGAGGATGAATTCTAAGATGTAAACTTGATTTGATTTAATATATGAATATATTTTGATTTCTTCATATGATTATCGTTTGTTTCTACTATGAATAGATATTATGATTGATTGATTGTTCTAGGTGGCCAACTAAATCAGTTTATTTATTAATCTAAAGCTAGTAAAGGGTTAGGATATCCGTGTAATTGTTGAATAACCCCTACACAAGTAGAAAACGTGAAACCTTGCAGAGGGATTCTGTGGAGCAATCACGTGTAGAAACAACACTAGAAAGTGGACCTTGCGCTAAGAGTCTAACTACTAGGATCAACCTAAGTCACAAAACATAAAGCATTCGACTAAGCTACACCTTGAGTGCGCTACTACTTGGTGGTTTGGATGAATAGAATCTGGTATTCGAGCGCTTCGGTACCAGTGACCAAAGGACTTTAGAGAATAACACTGCTCTAGCTGCTTTTCTATGGTTGGTGATAATCTATGATTAATGACGAATAGATGAATATATTAACTCATTGACGGTTTACATACAAAGAAGGATTCCTCGATCATATCTTTCTCTATTGCTTACAACTTAATATTTGCAATTACTTTAATTACTTTGTTCAAAATCTAAAACAGAACCCCTCTTTATTACACTTTGACAACTAAAACTCACCGTTCTTTGTGGGAACGATCCTTACTTCCATTATATTACCAAATAATTGTGTGGAAATAAGATTATTAATTTGTTGAGCCTACGACATCCATCATCATACAGTAAGTTGTTGTGCACCATTGACCTGATTTTGTGTAACAAGAACATAATTTCTGCAAATGCATTCATCTTCAGCTAAGGTAAATCTGCGACCGCGAACTGACATATTGGATTTTTAGAGGTACTAGGCCTTAACCCATGCCGTAACGGCACGGGCATATTTTTATTTTTGAAATTAATTGACATTAATGGCAATCCTCCGAGCAATATTTCCCTGTGCCAAAACTAAACTGTTAGACCGTAGATGGAAACAGCAACACCTAATGGTGTAAATTGAGGTAAGCAGCTGTTAAGAATCAAGACTTCTGTGATGCATTGCAATGCATTTCGCAAGTAATAAATCAAACAACAAACTGTAAGATGCCTTCTGTGATCAACAAATTTGTAAAGGTGGTTCATTTAACAAAATTAAATAGGGGGATTGAGAAGTCATGAAAGATTTTTATGATAATATGTGAAAATGTCATGATTTCTTGTTCCAGAAAGAAAATACAAAACTTGGGAATAGTCATATTTAATAATTTAGCATTTGGGTAGCTTTTGTCTTGCTTGCCTTTCTTCACCCTCTTTTCTTCCCTGTATACATGAGTAGTATAAGTAAGCAGCAGTTAAGAATCAAGACTTCATACATGTATCACTAATTAACTTGATGATTACACGTACATGAGGAGAATTATAGGGGAATAGTAAAGATAGAAAAATAAAAGTACCTGCACCACGTCCATTCCTTTCATAACTCTATCGAATATAGAGTGTTTATTATTCAAGCCATGGTGTTGCTACAATGTTATAAAGAACTGAGCGGCATTAATACTTTGTCTCGCATTAATTAGCCATGGACAGTGTGAAAGGGATATCATGCCTTTAACCGCAAATTAGAAAAAAGTAACCATTCCTCGTATGTAAGCTTTTTGTATCAAATGAGATCCTGAGGCTGGAATGCACAGATAATGATAACAATCAAATGAGATCCTGAGGCTGGAATGCACAGATAATGATAACAATCTTAGACGGGGAGGAATGACAGAGAACTTAGCCATAATAAGCTTATAATTATATGACCCTAGAAGTAAACCAAATTAAATTTGTAACTGACTATTGTAAATCAGCAATAAGAGAACTTTTTTAGAACTCATCCTCAAACTCCCCACCCCAAATAGACCTCCCACCATCGCTGTCTCCCAGAGGACCTCCAGTCTATATCATGAAGCCTTTCATAATTAACCAAATGGAAGATTAGAATAATTTAATAACAACCATTACGGCCTTCAGTCAGTGTGAGGTTCTCCAGAATATCCCCAAGTGATTTGTGCATAATCTGATTCAAAAAGCCAAAACATGGATAAACCATAAGTACTTAACCAAAAAACAATACAGAGAATATGACCACAGTAGTGTTTAAGACAAAGGGAACCATAAATATTTATACACGGAAATTCGGAGATATACCTTAATGCCAAGATGAATTGACCATGCCATATACAATCCTATAAGAGATATGGTAATGCTACAATTGGATTAGCATTGAGACCTAAAAGCAACCCCTAATTTTGAACTAACGGACATATCTCTGAAAAGGAATGTAGCTAGGATCAGTTAATCATAAAAAAAAAAAAAAAAAGAATAGCCTAGCTTCGAGTGCTAACGTACAGAAGTATGACATTGACATAAGCACAAATTCTACACTTTTGATAATTGGCACGTACCTGCAAAAGGTTTGTATCAATGATGAAAAATTGTAGTTAGATACACACATCTACAGTTCAACAATGGGAGATATGAAATGGCCAAAATGGAGAGATACCTTAGAAGCCATTCTGAGAATATTATAGGGCAGCAAATAGAAATTTGGAGCTCCAAAGATGCTGAATCATTTGACATGAGCTTTACAATCTTAAAGAGAGCGTTGATTGAAAATGAAAAACAATAAAATACCTGAAATCCAATAACAAATGAGATGGGAAATAAGAAGAAACCCTTACACTGAAAACATAAACAGTAAGATAAAACCAAAAGTCGAAGATGTCGTAAGCTAATAAATCTGTGTTCAAAGAAAATAATCACTATATGTTTTGCATTCATAAGCCTTTCGAAACCATTTGTGTCAAAGAGTTCTTTACAACACTGCTTAGAAATAAAGCATAAGCCAATGAACCAGAATAGCTTAGGTGAATTGCAGGTTTAGGGTAACCAAACTATGATCTTTAACAAAATACTGAATAAGCTATGTAAAAAACGTCTTTTATGTCCAGTTTACTCAAATATTTGGCACTGTTGTGAACTCAGTGGCAATACAAACCTTGAATCACCTTGAGCTTCTCTTGGTTTCCTCTTAAAAATTTTATCTTCCTAACATTGCACGTTGTAGCCACGATAACATTCTAGTAATTTAATTGCATGCTCTGACTCAGTAATTAAGTTATCCCTTACGTTTCAACGGGTAATACGTATCTTTGCAGACAACTAAGATTAGTCATTAGTGAATCTAAGATGGAAAAGAAATAAAATAAAAAGGTCATATACTCACTTTGAATCCAAATTGCCATCAGTACTCGATATATCAGCCGTTTCCTAGAAGACTCGCTAGGATAAGAAGACGAATCATAACTATCTTCATTATCCAAGCTATAACATCATCACCACCAATACCATCAATCTCACACGGTCCAGGACCATCAACTGTATTAAGATCATGTAATATGCTACCTCTTCTCCGCTGTTTGCTATGTGCTCTATCGTGCTAGGAATCCGATTGGAAATGGAATACAACGAATGGGAATTCCAGTTAACAGTAAACCAAATTCCTCTCATTGAATGAGAGTTTAATCCTGAACTACAACATGAAACATGGAAAAAGTAAACATCAAGACAATAATTATTACGCATGAAAGTCGAACGAAAGAGCAATAGAACATCCATGGGAACTTCAAGAAAATGAGTTTGAAGCAAATGAAACCTGATGTAAACAAAAAAGAATTCGAATCCATAAACAAATATAGCCCACACTGCAGCACAACAAATTCCACAGACCTGAAAATCAGAATTGCAAAATCTTTAGCATAATATACAATGAATCCCGCACTCCATAAACCAATAAAAAATCTGTAATTACCATAGAAATCTTCAAGGCCTGACAATTTAGGTTCTCCAGGAAACACGTCTCTACAACACATATCTTTCTAAATAGCCAAACGACATTTCAACAATCCATTGACATAATCAATTCCTTCCTGAGATGATTCCTGAGTCGATCTGAAGCCAAATCTATGATAAATATGGTTTTACCGAACTTAATCGGAAGAGGATGACGACAACTAAAAACGTTAGCATTCAAAAAAATAAATAAATAAATAAATAATAAAGGAATTACCATTCACATGTAAAATCAAAAAATTCAAAAATAACCATCGGTTCCAGAAACCCTAAGTAAAATCAAAAATTGAAGATAACTTTAAATAAAGGAGTTTGTATAACAAAATCAAACTTACCCATCAGAACATTCTTCTTCATCTTCACCTTCTAACCTCAAAACTATGGGTTTGGTATCTAAAACCAGCCTTCAAATCAGTTTACTGACTGGGTTCTAAAAATGAGGAAGCGAGAGAGAATCAGGAAGATCAGTATGAGTTAAACGAAATCTGGACAGATGAATTAATGACAGTTCAATGAGTTTAGTGCTATAGGATTTACCACAGCCGTATATTTGTCTATTGGGAAATTAAATATTATATTTATAGGGTGATGAATTGATGACCGTTAGATTAGATGCAGCTATCAGCCAAGTTTACACCGCTGGTAGTCGACTATTGACCGGCCAAGTTTACGCTGCTGGTAGTCGAGTATTGACCATCCGGTGTAAGACTCGACCTGACCTGTTAAAGTGGCGAATTTTGGCACTTTACCATGCCCATAATGGGTGCAAAAGTGGCATACTTGTGGCTTTGCCTCCTCCATATGAACCGTCCTAACAACACCACCCCAATCCCACAAAGATAAAGGTCTCCAACATAAATGATCTATGGAGAAGGATACTTATACTTTCTGTTTGATGGTACACATACATTTGCATTTATTCAAAAATACCAAACCGACATGATCAAACAAAAGTAGTCTGAAGCCAATGACAAAAGTTTGGCAAAGGGAAAACTGTCAAAACATCTCATGGGCTGAGAAAATATAAGAACTCTTGCCAGTCTCAATAAAGAATTGATGAAGAGATGACTGAGTGTGATCTTATCCTCAAAATTGCCCTAAATCTATGTTTAACATACAATTTGGTTCACTCATCATGTGAATTACATTGAGTTTTTCCAATAAACTCAACAAGAGTCAAAATTGTTATTCACTTCTCTTTGGCTTATTAATCTGCTTCACTCTTGAATAAAGGAAGACTCCCGCAAGAGCAATCCCAGTTCCTGAAATAAAACCAAAAAACCCCATATTTAAATCTCAGTTGGAAACATGGGCAAACATGGGCTTAGTGAGTTGCGGGTGGGGAAAGTGAAATAAAATTTACAGGACGGCTGAACATTATGTAGCACGATTGAACCTTTGTAAATAAACTTTTTACCTATAGAATTGATGGGTGAGACGGGTGTTTTAAAAAAGAGAACTGATGACACAATGACTACTACTCGTTTCACACAGTTTCCAACTGAATGGGTGACAGGGGATACCCTCTGCAATATCATATAAGCAATCTGCAATAATGGAAGATTTAATAGGATCAGCTTTTTCTCTTTTGAGAAAAGAAGGTTATATTAAAATAAAAAGATAGAAAAATGTACAAAAACAGAATACAACTTCACATCATACTACAAATGCAAAGTTGTTTCCCAATGAAAAAGAATTTGATTTACGCTTAACCCTCTAAACACGTCCTTTTCAAAAAACCATAAGATCAGAGTTCGCTTAATGCGCAAAATCAACTCAATGGGATCAGCTCTATTTGCTCTTCCTTTTTTTCTTTTTTCAAGAAAATGAATAGAGAGTGTAAAATAAGAAATTAAGAACAGAGTCACAGACAACATCATAGATTGGAAAAGACAACGTTGCATTGCATGCATGCAACAACTGAACAACAAAATCCAAATGAAATAACTGAGTTTGAAGTGTGCAAATTCTAATAATTCCAATCCGATAGTCCGGCACTATAACCTTATGGTATTAATCACTGAAAGACTTGATGCCTGGATACGCCTATTTTCAAGAGAGACAGTGCCATTCCTAGTCGCTATTTGTTCTAACAAGCAAGTTCACACATTTTAATTTATTTTATTTTTCAAATGAAGAGAATGTAATAGAGAAATAATGAGATTAGCACTATTGGGGAAACTAAAATTTTCTAAACTTTCCATGTTTTGCCAATATCAATTTCAAAGGATTCTGCAATGATAACAACCTCGAAGTACTAGTGTGAAACGTTGTGAGTTGGAAAGTTAAAATGATGCTCAAAATATAACAAGTACAAGCGTGGACCTGCAAGGGACTATCATTCTCCATAATATTAATACAGACTACGTCCATTTGATCCTAATCTAACAATAGCGTAAAAAACAAAACTTGAGTTAAATTCACCTGTTGATGAGCGTGGAAACAAAGTCCAGATAGAAGAGTCCTCACGCATAGTTCTCGAACATCTAAGCCCTAGCAGGGTAGAAGAAAAATGTAAACGAACAGATTCCTAAATGATGCTTTAGGGAAATATAGATTAGTGATGTGTTACATTTTAACTAGCGTGTAATACTTACAGCAGACTGCAGGAATGAAGGAGAAAACTTAACACCTTCCATGCAAAGCGTCAGGGGGACATTCAGTGCAAAGGATAAGATTGTTATCATAGAGAAAAGAGTTATGTTGTCCAGAGATTCCTGTTAAAGATAAAGTCAAGACAAGAAGTAATTAAGTAAAACTATAGTTGTTGAGCCAAGACAAAACCTAAAGTGCATGAAGTACAAGGACAACTCCGACACCTATTAGTTAGGAACATTCAACTGATAGAACCACAGATTTTGCACGGAAACAAAAGAATACTTGCATCACTTGAGTATGTAAACTACCTCTTTCTTAACCATGAATTGCTTGCTGAATACATTACGTGATTGATTAGCCAAGTTGGATCCCATTGCACTCCAAAACCCAACCCTGTCATCACAAATCAGAATATAGGCCATTCCTCTAAGCTTGAGTATTAATAACTCATACTGTACTTTACGAAGAAATATCTATGAATAGAACAAATGGGATCTATGACTTTTTATCATAAGACTCAGATATGTTTCTTACCAATCGAATGAGTCTTCAGTAAGTGAAGCCATTGCTACTCCACCAACAACTGGAACAAGGGAGGAAAGTACCCAAACTGTTGGAACCTATGCAAAGAGTACGATCAAACTAGTCTTCAATCTCAAATGAAAAATCCATAAGAAATTAAAACATACTGTAAAAAATAAAAATAAGAACAAGTGCTTGATACAATACCTAGATAGTCAGCAACAAAATTGGTTGAAAATCCAAAGCAGCAGTTTACAATCCGTAATCATTCAAAAGTAATATAGAAATAAGAATAGATATAATGGTATACCTCTCCCAGGAATAACGCTGAGATGATAACTGAGAAGAAAGGCTCCAAAGCTTTAACTGTATGCGTGAAAGAAACGGACACCTTCCCAAGACTCATATTTGTACAAAGGTTTCCCATTGTGTGCACTATCGCCAATGGCACAATTGCCACAAGCTGCACAGCATCCACAAGCAAAAAAACAAAAGTAATGGCAACTTAGATCACAACTTAAGAACATGAAATGACACCAAGTATTTGAATTGATTACTAGGTATAACGAATAGAAAAACGGAAACAAAATTGAAAATGGAATTACCTGTGATTTAGTGATGTTAGGTCTTTTGTACAGATTAAACGACCACATGATTAGAATAAGAAGCGTGCCTATGGCGAACTGAATTAATGAAATGGTTACTGGGTAGGGATAAACCTTCAACACCTGTTTATTAAAAATGTTGAAGTAGATATTTGAAACATACCATAAACAAAATAATACTCCAAGCTCCAATCTCTGACTCAAACTATTACTAGACGATGATGATGATGGTGATAGTGGTGGTGGCGTTTCATGTATACTTTTAATTGCGTCATTACATCTAAAATGTCTACCAGATTTAGATGTATTAGTATTCCATTTACAAGAATTAGAATACGCAGATAATGATGAATATGTAAGGGAAGTAGTAGATGATGAAGGAATAGAAACTCCATGAACGGATTTTCTTTTGGGCGGAAATGAATTCAATCTAAAATTAGGGTATCGATGTATGGAATCTGTGTGTCTAAGATACCATGTTGATGAGGAGGAGGAGGAGGAGGAGCAATGGGGAGGAGAGAGAAGAAATGCGTTGCTCTGCATTTTATTTTTATTTTGTTTTTGATTTTTTTGAGAGACAAAGAGAAACACAGGGGCGGCTTCTTGTATGCTATCTAATTAGTCATCTAATCACTAACTAGACCCGCAAAGATTTTGTTGTTGATTACTTTTCCGCAAGTGTAGAAAGAATATTTGACGAATCTAGCCGTCGGATGTATAACTATCCTTCGTGGGAAAGTGAAGTTTACGGTTTAGATGTGGGGACGACTGTACCAAATGGAATATAAGATTGAATACTCCATCTCGGATATCCCAACTGAATCTGTTTTTAGACGAGATTCCGTCCCCATGAGCTAAAAGCCCAGGAGGGACCATCATTTTGTTTTCATGGAGTAGGTTGTACTTTAGTTTGTCACTGCTAATATGCCGTCGAATTCTCAAAATGGATGGTCATGTCAACACGATACTCCCTGAAATTACATAATGGCAACGTTGCCTGATACTTTGTAGAATAAATGCAAGCGGTTTCTTTATCTTTAAGAGCTTTTGTTTTCTTTCGAGTTCATACTGATTTCGGAATTTTGTTTTCATTTCTAAACATGGATTGTGGTATTTGCTGATACATATCCGTATCTGGGGTATCGTATTTGTATCTGTTGACCATGATGTAAGATTTCCAATTTAACTACATATCTTGTCTGGTTAGGGGCGATCCCAAAAGAATTAGAGGCGACACATAAGATAAAAAAGGGTCATCCAAATCTAAAATGTAGCTATTCCTTACCTCTCGTTTTTTTAATGGTCAAACTACCCTTTACAATGGGCAGATAACTTTACAATCGGAAAGTTAATCCATAATCGAGAGTCAATTTAGTTTATATAACTTCCGAATATAAAGTATCCCCAAAATAAAATACTCTATCTTTTGAATTTTGATTATCATATAATCGGTAGTAAATAAAGTTATTTTGACCCCCGATTAAAGTAGACCTTTGGCAAAAATGCTACTATAATCGGTAGTGTATTTAGGTTATTTAACTCCCGAATATAAAGTAGCCCCAAAATGAGATTTTGCAAAAATTCTCTATTTTTTCAATTTTGGTTGAGCCTATAACCGGTAGTAAATGAAGTTATCTTGACTTCCGATTATACAGAAATCCTACCATAATCGGTAGTCAAGATAGTTCTTATAACTACCGAATATAGAGTAGTCTCAAAATGAGATTTTGCAAAAATTCTCTATTTTTTGAAATTTGGTTGAGCCTACTATATTCGGCAGTAAATGAAGTTATCTTGACTTCTGATTATACAGTAGACCTCTTTACCGAAATCCTACCATAATCGGTAGTCAAGATAGTTCATATAACTATCGAATATAGAGTAGTCCCAAAATGAGATTTTGCAAAAATTCTCTATTTTTTTAATTTTGGTTGAGTCTATAATCAGTAGTAAATGAAGTTATCTTGACTTCCGATTATACAGTAAACCTCTTTGCTGAAATCCTACCATAATCGGTAGTCAAGATATTTCATATAACTACCGAATATAGAGTAGCCCCAAAATGATATTTTGCCAAAATCCTTTATTTTTTGAATTTTGGTTGAGCCTATAATCTGTAGTAAATGAAGTTATCCTGACTTTCGATTATACAGTGGCTCTCTTTGCAAATATCCAACCATATTCGGTAGTCAAAATTGTTCATATAACTACCGAATATAGAGTTGCCCTAAAATGAGATTTTGCAAAAATCCTCTATTTTTTGAATTTAGTTGAGCCTATAATCGGTAGTAAATGAAGTTATCCTGACTTCCTATTATATAGTGGCTCTCTTTGCCAATATCCAACCATATTCGATATCCAAAATAGTTCATATAACTATCGAATATAGAGTTGCCCCAAAATGAGATTTTGCAAAAAACCTTTTTTTTTTTTTGAGTTTTGGAGTATCCTATAATCGGTAGTAAATGAATTTATCATTAACTTCCGATTAATAGTAGCCCCAAATACACATTTAGCACAAATTCATATCAATCGGTAGTCTCTGTGTGTTTTTTAACTACCGATTATATTACCAATAATCGGATTTTAAAAACAATTATCTTACTTCCGATTACTAAAGGGCATTAAGGTATTCTACTAACATTTAGGACATCCCATAACCTTGTCTATAGGTTGGGAATAAAAAAGTCGTCCATAATTCTTTCGGGGTCGCCCCTAAAAATGCCAGGATATCTTAGGGTATCCAATACGGATAAAATCTATGTCATATCGACCCTATTTGTCGATAATGTTTTCTCTCTCATTGTACGACTCCTTCTCTCTCCTATTCACCCGAAGTCTCCCTTTTCACCTGATTTCTTTTTACATCTGGCTCTCCTTTTTACCATTATTTTTATCTGATGTGGCTTAACGACTCTTTTCTCCCGGACTATGACCGGAAATTTCTCCGATTTTACCAATCTCTGATCTCCCTCCTTGTTTTCTCTACTTCTTCATGGATACCAGCAATCACATAAATCATTGTCTCTGTGTCTGTAACTTCCTACCTAAAACCATTGGAGAATCAATTAGAAACAACATCACCTGCTACAACCCTATCAACTCTATTAATTCTGATATCACAAACATCACATATAACAAAATCATAAGTACTATCACAAGCTATGTCAAAATTGAAAACTTCATTCACACCAATTTCAATCAGTAACAAATTTGAGCAATCAATTACCAATTCTCAAGGAAATAAATCCTACAACTGTAATCAAAATTACACCCCTAAATGCAACGTTAGCCATAACTTGAACCTTTTACACCTCCAAGCTCCCAATTTCTATCATGCTCACAAATTTACCACTATACAACCAAACCCATTTGTAAAATTTTCATGTTTGTTCATAACCTTAGACCACCAAATATTTAACTACTCTCAGTTGTTTCTCTACCAAACTAGTACTTCCTGTGACTGGAGTTTGAGTATCAAAAAAAAAACAAAAAACACTTTAACCTTCAATATCTTGTTCAATTTTGCACACTTCATCATATTACCTGGACTATCTATACCATCACATTAAAGGTAGAAAACAGGCTTTGAAATTGTTGTGGACTAAACTCTTATGGCTTCAACAGGTAAATCTTTCTTTCACTACTAAGTTGGTTACCTTTCATTCTAATTCGCATAACAATCCTAATATCTCTATTACTAGTAATCCCATCTATATTATTTATCTTAAAATTATAATTTGTAATCATCTACCTAAATATTTACAACACAATCATTATGACTTACTCATAATCAACCATTCATATATGTTTTTCACATCTATCCAATTGTACTTGTATTTCATCAACATAATCCCCATGAGTTTTAAAATTCAAAAAACACAAAAGGAAGGAAAGGAATTGTCTTCTTTGTTTAATACCAAAAAAATCTTAGTTCTTATCTTTCAACACCTAAAACATAAGATTACCTGCTTGAGCATTTCTTGGGGTGGCCTTGAACAACGTTTCGCATGCCTTGGCTCTCCCGAATATATTGTCTTCTATTGGATCATCCTGGACGAGCATGAGGATAGTCTCGCATGGATTTGGCTCTTGTAGGATTTGGAACTGGCTCTGGTACTGGTGCGACTGGCTGCTGCTGGTTCTGTTATTTCTGGTTGATGCATCTCAGGTCCCTGTTCTGGTGGATTCACCTCCCCATAACCAGCATTAGCTACAGCTGCCACCTCTGCTGGAATCTATCCAACCACTGGACACAATATATCAAGCTGGGGGGAAATAACTGCTTGAGGAGGAAGAGGGAATGTTGCCTGCCTTCGAATCTCAGAACGTGTCGGTGCTGGAATCACATCTGAATATAACCCTTGGCGTACCCCACCAGTAACAACATAGAGATCTCCAACAAGCATTGTACCTTCATTCACTATATATTAACCTATCTGAGGATGTATTGCATATATCACCCATCCCTCTGTTGCACCCCAAACATGCCCTCTTCCGCTACCGGCTGCCATTTGTACGGACCCATCCTCTACACATTCATCTGGAATACCATCCATATTCCCAGCACAACCACTACCAACACCATCACTACCTCCACCACCAACTGCACTAGTACCACCATCACCACTACCACTGCGCAGCTCATAAGTATTATTTTGAAACACCCCTCGAAATGTACCATTACCTCTTCCATCACTCCCACCTCCACCACCACCACCACCACTACCACTTCATATCTCATAATTACTATTCTGAAACATTCTTATACCCGCACCATTATTACATGCTTGAACCTGTTTCTTTACATGCAACAATGAATAAGTAAATTTCAATTCATCACAAAACACTCTTTAATTTAAGACATAAAATCAATTACTTTCGCTTGAATTGGGATGCTAGAACTCTATTGCACCGTTACTCCACCACACCCTGGTAGGATCTGATCATACATCTTCTTTATCTTGACCTTGTGATTGTATCACAAATTCTCCCAATGCCAATTAAAATTTCGGGTATAGTTGATAGCCTCTCACCCATTTGGAAATGCAATACCATAAGGAAAACTGGATATTGGGTAGTTAGGATTGTACCAACTCAGTGTATGCTCTTGCAAGATTTCTGGAGTTTCCTTAACAATCCCACCCTCACTATAAAATATTCGAGGCATGATCTCTGTATTTTTCTGAAGAGTAAGATTTCTAATCTCTATATTTTTTCAGAGAAGAAGAAAGAAAAGAAAATGAAGAGTTGGCTCTTCGTATCCAATTTTATATTGGAAGACAGAGTGAAAGGCTTACTTTCTCTACCGTCAAGAGTTAATGACTCTCTTAACTCTGGCAAACCTATCTCTATACGGTACTTCCAACTGACTTTTCCCCTTTCAGTCATGTCTCTTGACTGCAAAGGGCATCATTATGCTGCTAAACCATCTTTAATAGGATATACTACTCCACTTGAAAAGCCTATGCACTATGCTCCCAATAAACTAGCAGTTAGTGTTGTTTGCAACCGTACCTCTTTTGTGTGCCATTCTCTTTGCTATTTGGAAAAACGGTCCTTGGGCACGCTATTATTGGGCACTCACAGACCCAACATAATGTCAACACCAAGGTGGGTCACAAAACCTCAACGGACTATCTCTCTCCAATCACAAAAATCTCAAGTCTAAGGTACATACTTTAATTATTTTATTATAACTTAATAGTATCACCAAGACATCGTTTGTTGCATTATCTATTCTGACTGATACTCACGGGTCTATTATCCTAGGCTTGGTAGACAAGATTGGACTATAAATACTTGGCTTTAACCATCCAGTTCTATAATCCGAACCCCTGGTCTACCTACATGTACTTTCCCCTGCTACTTGAATATTATAACTCTAAATTATATCTTCAGAAACCCTCCTATAGCCAACTCTAGAAAGATATAAAATTCCATCTGGCGAACCCTGTTTAGGATAGATATTTATTTTACCTATGACCAACTGAACCATAGCTCTCAACATGTTCATAAAGTACACAAAGCACCTGGCAATAAGCTGAATAAAGATAAAAGATTAAATCACGGGAGAACTAACCTTATAATCTTATTAGTTCAAAAGTTGTGTTTCATCATAGACATGCCTCTCTCACAAGGCTCGATAGTAGTCATCATCATCAAGTGTCAATAATAAAATCTATGGTGGACTCACTCAGTCGGCACATGGTACTTGTACCTTGATAAAGACTGACATTGGTTTATTGGCTCCTACTCTATCTATTAGGCTAGCCATGGGCACTTGTCCTTCCTGATCCTTGAGAAAGACACTATCAAAATTCAAATTAAAGTTCCCAACTTTTTGATCTCCTTCACTGGGACTTCCTTCATCACTACCGTCGACACCCATTCCTTTTACCGCACTTATACACATGACCTCCACTTCTGGCACCAAACCTAATGATTCAGTGGAAAATCTTGTTGATCAAATGAACTCCTCTATAAACATTCCGGGAGACCTCTTCCTCAAAGTGTTTATCAACTCTGAAAAGATTCTACCCCAAAAGGAAGTCAGCTGGAAATAGGTTTTCATTGGAAGGTTTTATAAAAAAATCTCTCATGAAACCAGAGTTATCTCAAGGTTCATGAACAACAATTGGTAACTTAGAAGAGATATTGAAGTTTCTCTGTGGAATAAAATAAAAAACTATTACTCTATTAGACTTGGAAGTATGGAGGATTACAGAATCCCCCTTGGACCATATTATATAGATGAAGCTAATTTCTATGTTGTTAATATTTGGGTCCTGGTTAAAAGAATTCCTAAACATATAATCCTTGACATCCGGAGCATTGTCAAGCCTGCATGAACTTTTCAAGAAACCAAAAAGCCTTATGGAAGATACGAAGATGAAAAAAACATGGAAATCCTTCTAAACATTGATATTACTGGAGCTCTCAAGTATGGAATCAATGCATATAAAACACCCACCATCTCTCACTGGCTAGAATTTTCTTATGCTCTTCCTGGGTTAGAATTCTGCAAAGTTTGTAGGATCTTGGATCATCCTGGTCCTCTCTGTGAAGAAAAAGAGGAAACCAACTTTCATCCTAACCACAACAACCAACCTCTCACTACCAATTCCTTCAATACTTCACCCAAGTATCCCATTACTATCAAGAGAAGTTTTTATCCAGACAAGGATGTTGCTCAAGAGTTTGCAATCAAACTAAGACAATCCCAAAGACATATTTCTCTACAAAATAGCACAAAAGAATTGGATGGTCCAACTGATTTTATCATCTTTAAAGATGGATTGCAAGGACCTATAGTGGGTGATATCTCAACTAGAAATCTTGAAGCTTTAGATTGCCAGAAAAAACATAGGAAAATTATTGAAAATTACAAAGCTAAAGACCAAACACAAAAGAAGAGAGGCTTCGACTTCAAAAGTGTTTCTAGAAGGAAAAACAACATCAATAACAACAATCCTGAAGTTGTCATGAATCCCGATTCTACATTCCCAAAAACTCCCCTTCACAACCCCAATCCTTATACTTCCATTCCCTCCCTTTCTGATATCCAACACCAAATCAATGAGGAGTTCAATATGCAAAAGAAATTATTATGAGAAAGAAGAAAATCTAAGCTAAAAACTAAAGGTGCAACTTTCATCAACAACTATGGCCTTCTAGACCCAAAAATAAAAAAAACCAGACTGTCTTTTGTGACTGACCATATTCTTAATACCTTGGATCCAATTCCACCAACCAAAAAGAGTAGTGCCGGAGCTAAATATCTTGAAAATGAGCATTTAACTGATATGACTACTAGTGACCTTGTGGGAGCCAATCCATTCTTGAACACTGAGGTAAATTCTCTTGCCAATCTCATTGTAAATTATTTTACTCATTTTCTTATACATGCTAGTATTTTCATAACTATAATGAAGCATTCATGTCTGACTCACCCCAAGTTAAATTACCATTATGTCATATACACATAAACCACACACATCACTATAGACTCTTACACTAAGGATAACATCATCTATTTTATCCTATCCTAGTGTTGATGGTGGTTTTTAGTTCGGGGCTAAAATTGTAAAAACCTGTATTTAATGTGCCGTCGTTCTGCAAAGAAATAGATCCATTTAAAACTGATGAGTGCCTATGCCTCTTTACTTACATATGTATTATACAATTCAGTATACTTATATATGAAATTTATCCAGAATAGTGCATGTAGCAATAATCCCAAATATTCTATAAATTTTATCTTCCACCTGCATTATTCACTAATGCATGGCCTGTCGAGTATTCATTCTATACTATGTTCCCCAGCTGAACTCTTGATATTGACATGACATGACATGACAATTAATGTTCGCTCGCAGCTGAGTAGCATGAATTTCCCGAAGTTTCAGGATTAAGACGTGCGTAGAAGTACTCAATCAGAGGCACGCAAAGTTATGCTACCCTCTGAGATAAAAATTAGTGATTTTTGTATCAATGAGCAAAATTCACCAAAATTAATTGATTTTTTGGCAGCTCACAAAATTCAATTTTCCTAACCTAATTTTATCAATTTGCAAAAGTTAGGTTTTCGCGGCCTGCGTAATATCTCGAACCCTATTGCTCGAGACCAAACCTAGGCGAACTAGGAAATTGATCCACCATGGAACTAGTAGGAGCAAACCCTATCAAAAATGAGAAACAAGAAGAAAGAGGAAACTGCGACCAACTGGAGCGATGGAGGAAAGGGCTTGGCCGCGACCCTTGGCCGGCCAATTTGCCCTAACTCAAGCTTCCTTTGGCCGGCGCTCCTTCTTTTATTGTGTTGGCTGCCGACCCCTGTTTCTCACCAACCAATCAAATCACTCTAAATATGCAGCCTACACCTTTAATTAGAGGTAGAAGCTGGCTGGTCGACGCGCTTAAATTCCTTAATAAACTGAATCTAGACTGTCCATGTCAGTCTTAAAACAATCACGGACACATGATTTGGCCGGCCGATTTAACGAGCTTGGCCTCCTCCCAGCATGACCAAACAAGCTCCATGGTGTTCATCGTCGGGCGCACTACTATTCCAACCAATCAGAATTCTCCTAATTCGCCAGCAAAAACCATAATCGCTAGCCAAAAGTAAACTAGTCGCGCTGTTGAAAAAGGTTTAACGAGTTAAGACTGGTCATGGCATTCTCAAATTCATCGCGGCTGTCCAAATTAGCCAGCCTAGTTGGATGACTTAGATCCAATTTTAGCCGGCCAATGAAGTGCCAGTACGCTCACCGACGACTCTCCTTCAGCCCTGACCAATCGAATTGCCCCCAGCCTGCAGCTAACGCCTCAAATCGTTAGCTCAAAATAATTTGGTTACACGGCTTCAAAATCTAAAGGTCGACCAACGGCAGTACATAACCGCCGCAAAGCAATCTCGACCGTCTAATTTCGCTAGCCGAATCGACCGGCCAAGATGTGATTTCATGCAACTAGCAAGGCGCGTCCATGTTCATTGGCAGCTCAACAATAGCTCCGACCAATCGCATTGCTTCAAATACGTCAGTAATGCCACAAATCGATCAGTCAAAATTAGACAGTCACGCGGCTTTAAAATCCTTGAATCGAATCAACGATAGTATGCAACTGCCGAAAATCATCTCAGCCATCCATCTTGGATATCCAAATTGACTGGCTTAGATTTAATTCTGGGTGACCAATAAGGTGTTGTCGTGCTCACCGGCCGCCACTCTTCCATAAGAGCCGATTGACCTGCCCTCGACCTGCCCAAGCGGTTCCTGGAAGCTTCTCGAAGATGGCTGACCGCGCTCCTTTTAAGACATTAGGTTCCCGACCGACCAAGACGGGCTCTATACAACGATGCTTCATGAGAATCTATTGTTTTGAGCTTCTTGCTTAAAGCGATGCTTTTTATGCATCGATTACAAACGATATTTAATAAATATCCATTTCATGAATAACTTATTTATTAAACTTAAGAGCATTGCATGCTATTTTTTATGGCAAGTCTCATGATTTGACCTGTTACAAATGACTGCCCGCCGCATAACTTGCTCGTGATTGGTCAAAATAATTAGGTCTTGCAGACAAGACCCATTCAACAATTTGCTACAATATTTTCTACAAAATACTCGAGACATCAAGCATGTCACAAATTGGGGGATGTTCATCAGGGTATTGGTCTGGCGGTTTACAGCGTGCGGCGTGTAACACGCCCATTTTGAGAAAGTGTCAAGCAAGGCGGGCGGTTAATGATGATAGGGAATTAGTGGGAATGAAACCAACCAGACTCCCCCTCATAATAGGGACGTGGAATTCAACATATTACACGATCCCCACTTCTCCATCACTCAACTACTTCCACTTACTATGAGATCGGGGTGCGTTCAACTATGACTTGTATAAATAGGTTTTTAACCTATTTTAACCAACAGTGGATTATCAACACAAGTATCTAGAAAACATAAGAAATAACTTATAGATTATATTCCGCAAGCAAGTTCCACATTCTGATACAAGTAATAAAAAGACCACACCTTCAGAGCTAACCATTCTGATCTCAACACCTTCTTCGCTTCCCTCCCTAAGATCAACCCTTCTCCTTCATTTTGTGATCGAAGCAAGACTGGAATGGTCATTTCTTGGTTTAGGCCAGGATTGTACAGATTGATCTCTCGAATCTAAAGTACTCCTGTGCAGTACATTTATTTAGGGTTTAGACTTTGTTTCTCGGCGGCATACCCAAATTTACCTTTTCCAGCAGAATCAGTTCTTACCCCAAAACACCTAGAATATCCTATTTTTGGAAATTCTTTACAATTATGACTTGGAAATGTCAAGGGATCGGAAAACACAACACTAGTAGAAATCTCAATCCATTTTAAACAAGCAGAACCCTGACATTTTTTTTTTATTTCTGAAACTAAGCAACGCTCCAAAAACCTTAAACCTATTGTGAACAATATATGTGTCACCAATTATTGGTTTGTGGAAAGGTTGGCACAGCTGGAGGGCTAGCTCTGGCCTGGAAAAATAATGTCAACTTCTCTATTATGGATTTGTCTAACAATCACATCAGTTCCATTGTTACTCCTAGCAATGACAGCTCTTGGCTATTCACAGGATACTATGGTAGTCCTTACATCACTAAAGATAAGTTGGATTCTCGGAAAATGATTGAAAACACTGATAAAGCTATCTCTCTGCCTTGGCTTATTATGGGAAACTTTAATCTTGTTCTTCGTGAACATGAAAAATTTAGTCGACACCCCATAGATTCCTCTGAAGCTTATATCTTCTTACAAAAAATTGAGGAAGCTAACCTAACTGATTTGGGATACACTGAGTGTCATTTCACCTGGACCAACAGAAGAATGGGGGTTTATCTTACTGAACAAAGACTTGATAAAGGTCTAGATTCAGAATCCTCGCATGATATTTTTCCCAACACTGCCATTTCAAATCTACCAGCCATAAGGTCTGATCACAATCCCATCTTCCTCAACACCAATTCCAACTGGAAATCTGGTCACATTCCATTCAAATTCTTTGGCCCCTGGTTAGACTATCAAGATTATACATATATTGTGGTTGAACGTTGGAATAAGAGACACTCTGGATCTTCTGCTTTTTCTATTGTAAGAAAACTGAAAGATGTGAAAGTTAAAATCAAACAATGGAATAAGGAGGTTTATGGAAACATAAAAACCAACCTGGAGGAAATACTTAAACATTTGGACTGGATCATTAAGAATAAATTTGACATCAATAAAGGTGAAACCATCAAAGAAGCTAAGAAAATTGTGGAGCAGTGGCATGACATCCAATAAACTTTATGGGAAACTAAAAGGAGAGACCAATGCATCAAGTTGGGAGATAAGAATACTAGATACTTTCATGATTCTACTTAGAAAAGAGTTAGAAGAAACAAAATTGATTCCATACAAAGGTGTTGATGGTGGTTGTTAGAGCATTGCTCGGTCGAACTCGCATGCGTTGCTATCTCAAGCATGTTTGTCAATATTAGTGATCAAAACTATATTTCTTTATTTCTAGTTTACTTATGACTAAGTCTCGGTCTAGGATAGTTAAGTGTAGTTGAAGCTCCAGACTCCGTGGCGATCATCTTACGAAGACGAAGAATTACTCGAGGAACCAGTGGAACTTCATCCGACTAAAAGGTATGTGGAGACTTGAACTTATCTATCACTCAAAAGTCTACTCTATCTTCTACTCTTGAGACAAATTCGTATAAGTATGATAGTTTTCATACATACACATTTGCTATCTCGAGCCGAGTTTACTCGCCTATATTTTTCTCAAAATATGTGTTGGTAAGCTTTCGCTTTAACCATTTTCATTTTTACCCGTGACGAAAGTCATGATGACGTTTCAATCATTGAAATATTCTTCTATAATGTTATAACAATCATTATTCACGACTATCGTCATCAAAGTGCGTTCATATATACCGGAAGCCAAGTGTATCATCTATGGATATACGCATGTGGCGCAAGCCAAATGCGTGCATATGTGTGAATGCGGTATTAGTAAAGGATACAGGTTGAGTACGCGTACCCATGGAAGTTTTCATACCGAAAATTTCTGCTGGAGTTTGTAAGTTTGCATACTAGTAAACCAGTCACCTTAGGTACGCGTACTCACGGATGTTTTCGAACCGAAAATTTCTGCTGAGTTTGTAAACTCAAATCCGGTAGCTAAGGTACGCATAACTGTACGCGTACTCAAGCTGGTGATATCTAAAATCGGTAGTTCATGAACTTAAAAAAATAAATTATAAGGAATGCAATCTTTGCAAACCGTGGCTATATTGTTCATGAATTGATTCAAGTGGATCAAACTGATTTTGTTTCAATTGAGTCTATGAATAAAGACCTAAGCAATTGAACAACTCTTCAACTAGTTCTTATGAGTCACTTGAACTAGTTATGAGAAAGATGAATAGGGTTAATATGAAAGTGCTCATATGGCTAACCATTGGTTAACTATTTGTGAACCAACTAAGTATACACGTTTAGGTACGGTTACGCAAACCTAAATGAATACATTTCATTTGTGTGTGTGACAAGCTAAGTTTCGATCTAACGGTTGAAAGATATTAGATTGGTTAAATCAGGTTTTTCATCTAGCAGTGAACATTGAATGCTTTGTTACCAAGGTAACTTAGATTGAAAACCCTGATTTTAAAACTATATAAAGGAGACATCTAGCATATGGAAAAAATAATCCCCACACCTCCTGTGTGATACTAGTTGGTTTGCTAGAGTCGATTCTCCTTTAACCTAAGGTTATTTCTCGAGACCCTGTAGGTTAATGACTGAAAGGCTTCATTGGGACTGTGAAGCCAGGCGAAACTACTTTTCTTGTAGTTGAGCGATCTGATCTTGCCATTTTCTATCGTACGAGTTCAATTGAATAATTGGCTTGAGATTATATCTCCTATAGGGCAAGATAAAAAGAAATCACAAACATCTTCATCTCATCGTTTGTGATTCCACAATATCTAGTTTCGCTACCATACGGTTTAGATTATTGTGAGGTGATTGATAATACTAGGTTGTTCTTCAGGAATATAAGTCCGGTTTATCAATTAGTTCCTGTTCACCTTAATTTATCAAAAGACGGAACAAAAACTCTTTGGTATTTCTGTGGGAGACAAATTTATTCAATTCTATAGACTTTTCTGTGTGAGACAGATTTTTTTATCAAGTCTTCGACTTTGGGTCGTAGCAACTCTTAGTTGTAGGTGAGATCAGCTAAGGGAATCAAGTGCGCAGTATCTTGCTGGGATCAGAGATGTAAGGAGCGAAACTATACCTTGAATCAGTGTGAGATTGATTAGGGTTTAACTACATTCCAGACCGAAGTTAGTTTTTAGTAGGCTAGTATCTGTAGCGGCTTGATATAGTATGGTGTTCAATCTGGACTAGGTCCCGGGGTTTTTCTGCATTTGCGGTTTCCTCGTTAACAAAATTTCTGGTGTCTGTGTTATTTCTATTCCGCATTATATTTTGTTATATAATTGAAATATCACAGGTTGTGTGTTAAGATCAATCAATTAGAATATCCAACCAAATTGATTGACACTTGGATATTGGTCTTTGATACCAGTTCAGAAATTACCAGATGACTCTAACATCTTGGATTTCCTAAGAGAACTGTCACATCTAAGTCAATATCTAAATATTCTCTTGATGTAAAAATTGTTGATTGGGAAACTCTCCTAGAAGAACAGTTGGATGAACTTTCTGATGAAGGTGATTCAGATATTGATAGAGATGTTGATGAGGAAGTCTCAGAGTATGTTAAGTTTTTGGATTCGTGGAATATAAAGAAGATTACAACTTCTCATGTCTCACCTCTTCTGACTCCTCTCTGTCGAGAAAACAAAAAATTGAGAAGATGTTACGCAGGTGTTTATTTTTCGAATCGTTCTAAAGAATCGATCCTCAAGGATTCTGAGGAAAACCTACTGATAGACACATTTTGTGTCCAATTTGTTCTCAATACTATATATTGTTGGCACTCGATTTTGTACTAATTTTGTTATTTTATGTATTTGTAGGTATTTTTTTGGAAATAAATATTTTAAGAAAATTCGGCTCGAAAAGTTGATTTTGGCACCCGGAGGACACGTGTTATTCGGACTCCCAAGTTTGGATAAGGGGTAACCTAATTACTAAGGGGCACCCCCAGGTCACCCCAAAGCATCTGCTATTCGCACCCCAGTCTAGGATAAGGGGCACCTTCTTCAACAATTTGAAAACTGAAAATTGGCGGGAAAATGTTCACAGTTCAGGAGAATTTTCGATCGAAGAAATGAAGTAGTGGTAGGTCGATTCAATGGCTGAATTTTGGCAGAAAGATGTGATTTAGCCTAAGGAAGATATTTTGGGTGTCGAATTTGATCGGAATTGGCTGGAAATATCGATTTAATTCTCGAGCTCAAAACAGAGCTACACGGAGTGAACACGACCTGTACACGGTGTTGTGTGGTTTTGGTTGTGCATGGAAGTGTTTTGGAGGAGTTGGATGACTTATGAGGCATGTATAAGGCTTACTAGAGCGTTCAGGATCAAAGTTTACGTGTGAAATTCTAAATCTGGTAAGAAAATATTCAAAAATAATGTTATTCACTGCCGAGTAAAGACGAATTATTTGGAGTTATGGCGAGGGATTTCAGCGTGTCTTTGAGTATAAATATGATCTTTGGGCCTACTAGAATGGTTGTCGAGAGTTTGGGGAGGTTTGGAGGCGAGCAGAGAGGCGCAGGAGGAGTTGCAGAGAAGTTACCTGCTGCTGCTGCTGCTGCCATTAACACGCCTGAAGAACACGAAGAACACACTTACCGGAACAGTCGTTTTCTAGCAGTCTTAAAACAGCAGCGACAGCGACAGTGGAAGCTAAGTATCGTTGTTTCTGTTACAGCAGTGGTAAAGTATCGTTGTTTCCTGGACGCCTTATGTTGGTCGCAGATTCACTGTTTTAGTTCTTCTTTACCTTTTAATCAACTTTTTGAGCTATAAAAATGTATTTTGAGAACATGATTAATATGAGTAGCTAAACCCCAACATTGGGATGATGGAGGAAGCCGTTCTTTACGCATATGATAATTATATTAATTCTTTTTGACTACTTGCACTTTTTATTAATCGATTTATGATTTTTCTTAATTGGTTGTGATATCGTATGATGATGTATGCTTGGTCGTAGTGCTTTTGATGCGTCATGCTAGTGATATACAATAAATATTCTAAAAATCTACCTTGGCAAGAATGAGAGTCCTTATGATTTGAGCTATAATCGTTTCGAATAAATATATGAATTGTGTGAATGATTAATGGTGGAATCCTGAGTCCTAGTGTCTCTTGATCCTGTGACAAAAATTTTGTATATATTTTTATTTTCTAAAAAAAATTATCCTTCACAAGTCCGAGAGTTTGAACCTCATTACTACAACCACGAAAAATATTTAATCACCTACGTATGAAGTCACTTGAATGTGATAATCTTTATCAAAAGTACTTTTTGTTGGAAGAGAAACTTGCAGAATCTGAAGAAAGTTTTAACTCTCAACATATTAGTTTTGATGACAGAGAAAGTGCTTGTCTCGCTCGATAAAAACGCATTGAGGCTGATTTAGCTGTTACTCTTGATAAAATCAAGATGTTGGAAGATGACTTTAAAAAGTTCAATACTAGTTCAAGCAAATTAACCACTATGCTAGGAGCAAGTAAAAATCATCGTGATACACGAGGATTAGGCTATAAGGGAATAAATTCTCCATATATCAACCTCCAAAGTCAGCACATACGGATCTAGGTAAGAACATTCCTTATGTTTTCCACTGTTGCGGAAATAAAGGTCACCTAGAAAGGAAATGTCGTTTCCGTATAAGGAATTAGAAACTTCATGATGTTATTGTTTGGGAATCACAAGAAGTTGTGAAACCAAGTGTAGATGGGGAAAAACGATTTGCTAGTTTTTACGGAATTGAGGAGATAATCGTGCGGAGAAGACTCCTTGAACTGAGAAAATGCTCAACCTCACACAGATGCACTGCAGAAGGGAGTGCTTTAAGTTCTAGAGATCAATCTGTAGGACTCTGGCCTAAACCAAGACAATGGTCGTTCCGGAGTCAATTCGGTCACAAGAGAAGATGGGTTGATCTGAAAGAGGGAAGATGAGAAATGTGTGAGATCAATTGTGATCGAGATTGTAGGCGTGTTGTGTATTCTGTATAAGAAAGTTCTGAATGATTGAATTTACTCAGTTGAGAGTGATTTCTCATACGATGAGTTCGTGTAGACGAAAGATTGTCTGTATGAACTTGTCGAGAAATTCTTGTCTGTTTCAATCATGATTCAAAGGCCTTTCATATTGCTGGAATTGTAAACACCTTGATCCCATGAAGTGTGACAGTTGCTGGAGTCAAAGAGTGGAGAAGTGGAAAATCGTGTCAAAACCAGTTGCTCATCGTGCGGAGACTTGGTTAATTTTCCACCCACAACTTTGCTAACTCCTCCAACTGATTGCACGAATTGCTCCCATTCTTGTCGTGTGTATGAACACACGTGTCGTAGATCGCCAGACCAAAACCTTAGTTAATATCCTCTATATGACACGATTGACATCTCGTGATTTGTGGAGTCAGTTGCTGACTTTATGTGACGATGAGTCCTTGTATTGCCGAGTTGAACGTGATTTGCAAATATTCTGAGACTCATGAATTGAACATGCCTGCTGAGACAAAAGTATATTGTCGAATAAATGTGGATAACCTGAGCAAACTGTGCTGCTGAATCGTTGAGTATTGATAGTTGAACCAATATTCCTTAGTCTGAGTAAATATTACTAGTCTGATCAAATATTGCTCATCTGAGCAAATGTTGCTCATCTGATGAATTATTGAATATTCATAGTTGAACCAACATTCTTCAGCATGAAAAAATATTGTCCATTTGAGCTTATTTCATCATGATGAATTGTTGAATATTAATAATTGAAACAATATTCTTTGGTGTGAGCAGATGTTGCTCATTTGAACAAATGTTGCTCGTCTGAGCAAATGTTGATTTAAGATGCTGGCATCTGAGCCGAGCATAATTATTAAAATGTTGACCACGAGATCAACGTAAAATTGTTAATGTTTGAATCTGCTCAGAATTATGTTTTTTGTAGAGCTCTGGATTCGAATTCCTAATTTTGATCAATTGCTGAATTGATGATTAATTGATGATTTATTGAAAACCGTTCATGATATGAAGGAGGGACCGGCTACATGAGATGATGAATCGACCGTGTAGCTCCCAGATGCTCAAGTGAGCAAAATACCAAAGTCTCTTGAAGACCAGTTGGTGAAAAGATGATTAAATGCTGGTTTAATCATTTATTAAAATAGTGCTCGTGTGAGCGTCAAGTAGTAAAACCTGATTATGGAGAGATGAGGGGCCGACCAAAGGGGAATGAGACCGACCCTTGGTGATCATAGGACCAGCTGATGGTCGTTTGAGCAAACTCCAATTTGTTTGGGAAGAGTTTGGACCCAATATGAGCAATTGAGCAAATTAGGTCAAAATTGTTAAAACACGTGGGACTGGCTCTTTGCAAGCCTTAGGGACAGCCTTGGTCGGTCAAGGAGACATTCCCGTGTCACCATAATGTCTGTGTCTCAGTCCTGAGAGTTTCGATATTTTCTGATGCGCGTTTGAGCAACATTTTGAGAAAATATGAAGGATTCAGGGTTTTGCTAAAATTGGGGAATCTTCATGAGATGATGAAAAAATAATTAATAAAATAAGGAATTGCAAGGTGTGGGACCGGCCACGGCTAGGGCATGACCGTCCAGCTAGCAAGCTCGGTCCCGAAACACCTTTCCCAATTTTATGTATTTTCCCTGATGTGAGGGAAATATCATGAAACTGAGGAATTTCATGAAGTTAAGGAATTTCCATGAGATTATGAAAATAATAATAATAAAATAGGGAGTCATGAAGTGTGGGACCGGCCATGGCCAAGGCATGGTCGGTCGGCCAAAGAGCCCGTCCCAAGGCACTTTTCCCAATTTTATAATATTTTTCATGATTTTAGGGAAATATCATAAAATCAAGAGGTTTGTTGAAACCAAGGAATTTGTTGAAATCAAGGAGTTTCCATGAGATGAGGGAAACATAAAAGTAATAATAATAAAATAAGGGGCGTGTGGGACCGGATAAGGTATGATCGGACGGCTAGGGCCCGGTCCCACGAGTTTCCCAAATTTTATATTATTTTTCATGACTTGAGGGAAATTTCATGAATTTAAGGAGTTTTCATGAAACGAAGGATATTTGCTCAAATGAAGAGATTTTCATGAGATCAAGGAAAATAATGAAAATATGATAAAATATAAAATTGGGCGTGGGACTGGCCACGGCTCGACCAGCCGATCGGTGGGCCCAGTTCCTTGGCGCCTCAATTAATATTTTATTATTTATTATTTTCTTCCTATTTTGCATAGGTTCATCGTTCCTTCGTGTTTTGGAATGCTCGTTCGTGCATTCAGGTGCTCGTTTGTGCATTATTGCCGAGTACACTTGCACCATTTTGGTCGGGGCTTACTCGATAGCGGCTCAGATGCCCGTACGTTGAACATTTATCACTAACCCGTGGAATTCTGCTGGGAAGAACCACGAATTGAAGTGACGAAATATTACGAAGAATCGTAGAATATTCAGTTAATGATTAGAGATAATTAATTGATGGCTCTGTACTAGAAGGCATGTTGTCTAGAAGCATTAATTATCTGAGAATTGAGAAACATGAGCTTGTTGAAACTTCATATCTTTTTTATATAGTCAGGGAAAACCTTGTTGCATCCTGAAGACGTTATTGATCTATACTAGCAGGCAAGTTGTCTAGGAGCCGTCCAATCATAATGATTCTATACACGTGTCTTTTATATAGTCAGGGAAAACATTGTTACATCCTGAAGACGTTGTCGCTCTATACTAGCAGGCAGGCTGTCTAGGAGCCGTCCAATCGCTCGATTCTATATAAAAGTGATTACTGAAATTACTCAGTATTCATGAGATATGTCGTTCTCTCATTTGAGAGACTTCGGATCTGCATATGCTCTGAGAGACAGTATTCTCAGTCAGAGGTTCTTGCGGCATGAACTTTCATGTTTCAATGAGAGACATGAGCCTCAATACTCATCTGATTGCTGGATCAGGAGTATGTACAATTATGGTTTTACGATTTTAGCCTTTGTCGAAAATCCATCATCTATATTAAGTCCCCTGCTTAGTGAGGGACAGTCATGTTCCTCAGTCAGCACTGGATGGTGATTTTCTAGTCATAAACAAAATAAGTAATTGAACTTAGTCGTAAGATAAGATGTTACCGGATTTTCGATTGTACGAGCGAACCATGGTTTGAACGAAGATCCTAGTGGCATGATAGAGCATTGTCTAACGAGCATAAAGTGGTGTAGCACTGCTGATTTGGTGATGGAACCTTGGTCGGTTTAGGATTCACGGATCCGGGCCCAAGAAAGGAATCTGTATTAGCGCGGACGTTCGTTCATCAGTTTAAAAAACAAACAAAATAGACCTGAGTCTAATGATAAATTTTTGTCTATGAACTTTCACGAAAAAACAAAATTTTATTTTTTACATACGTGAGATTTCACAAAGTGGAATAAACTCTCGTTTCAAAGGTGGATGCTCGTACGTGAGAATTTTTTTTTGAACAAACGTGCGTCTGTTAGTAATAAAATTTTGTTCATGAGCTTTCATGAAATTTTTTATCTTCGAGCTTTCAGAAATATTTGAAAATATACTCTCGCCTCAAAGACAAATGCTCGCGCGAGGGAGCAAAAATTTTGTTCATGAGTTTCACGTTAAATATATATATATATATATATTTGTAAAACCAATGTTTTGATTTTGAACAACTGTTGAAAGTAGACAATTATACATTGTGAAATAATGTCTGTATGTAAGTTTTCACAATTGTAGAATGGACGTCTGTCCAATTTTTGAAAAACCAGTGGATGTTAAAATTCACGTGAGTTATTCACGGTTTTATGAAAATCAAGCCATGATTTTGAATATAATGAATTTTGCTCGTCTTTGCAGGTTTGAAGGAACGAGCAAGTTTTCGAAATTCTGACGTTATAATCACTATAGATAGTGAAATTGTAAATAGGTAAGAGTTGGATTGTTACCATTTTGTTACGCGTTTGTTATTGGTATATCCATGACTCCATGTCTTTCGCATCAGATAGTGGTGACTTCTGGTTACATCCACTCTTCTGCCTCTTCCGGGGAACGCTCCAGAAATACCAAGTCAAGGATCAGATGTTCATGCCGAGGTGAATCAACTTTTCAGAGAAGCTGAAAATAAGATACATTGTATGTCTCTCGATCATCTGGGAGTCGTCCGTGGTGGAATCAACGCTTTCTTAGCCTTGGCGGATGCAGAAGAGAAGCAGGGATGAGATGAGTTATTACTGAAAAGGAAAGCTGAAGATGAAAGACTTGCAGCTTATTAGCAAAACGCCGCCGGCTTCAGCAAATGAGACTAGTGGCTGAAGATGAAGTCTGATCCCGCGCGGAAGGCGTAGCTTCTGATTCATATGTTGATGAATGAAGAATTTCGTCATAATTCGTCATCAGGTCTTCATTGAAAATGTTGTAGAATCTTCGTCCGATGTCGGATTTTCGTGATATACCCATATTTCTTCACCCTCAGAAAATTTCCAAGCTTTAATTGAGAAGATTTTCGGCTTTTGAGCATGTTTAAGGGCTTGAATTGACGAAACAGTAAACTTCCAGGAGATTTCCAGAAAATTTTCAGCTGGTATGTAGTCCAATGTTTTGGCCACATCTTTTTGCTTGTTTCTCCAATTGATATGAATTTTGGATATGTTGTAGTGGACATCCATACGAAGAGAATGGTATATAACACATCTCTAGATTCTTCACCAATTTCTCCCATATCTCTGCTTTGTACGTGACAGTGTAAAATCATCTCAGGCGAGCTTGTTGTAAAACACTCATGTTGTGTCTTTAGACCATTCGCTTGTGTCTGGAACAGTTGGTGAAGGATTTTAATGTCATTGATTCATTTGAGATCAGGACCCCTTGATTGATACATGAGCATGGTGCTTGTAGTGCCATCTTGCTTCTGTCAGCCGTAGAAACATCACTTCTGAAACCCTGATCACGAGACCATAATTGAGGTTGCTCTCAAGAGGGGGTGATGTAATGACCGTGGTTGCATGTCCCGGTGGTAGAATTCCTTTTATGATGAATGATTAGGACATGAGATTCTGGTGCCACGAGTCTTGGACTGTGAAACTTATCGTCATGAACAGTGGACCGTCAGTCCCTAGTATTTTGTTAAATCTCTCCTTTTCTTTTTCTCTTCTTCTGGCAAGACTTGGATAGAGGAACCGGGTAGAAAAATTGATGTAAAGACCTAGGTGGTCGAAATTAGAGGTACCTTGATGAAGTACTTAGTGGAAAGACCTGATGGACACCGATCGACTGTGGAAGTTATGAATCTCGTGTAAGAATCGCTGCTTGTATGTTGTATGCTCTGGAAGCTGTAGGAACCTCATACGACATCGGAATTCGATGCTTGACCTCAACTTATGAAGCTAAGAGACTGAGTTATCACACGAGAAAAGAATCACTCAATTTGGAGTTTTAGAGGTCAGTCAATGACGCATGCACATCATAACTTGTAATCCCGTGCAAATTTTCAGATTCTATAAACCTGAACGTGGAAGCCATATCTTTCTGCTCGTATGTCCGATTGACATGCCCTTTTGGTATGTTATATAAGAGACATAGACAAACATCTTTTATTGAGGAAGCATTGTACCATCCCTCACCCATTGGTACGTTTTTGTAAACCCATGGCCTGGAGTGTGTTGTATCTCATTTGTAGAGGTGATGAGAACATCTTGTAGAAGACTTTGGATTGTGCCCACCAGTCGTGAAAGCTTTAGGAAGACTTTCATGTGAGTATGTTATCATGTCTATACATCTTTATATGAATCATTAGTACTTGGAGATGTCCGCTTCGTCGAGCAATACTTTAGAGAATGGTTAATTGATGAAGCTCTGTCATGAGGATGTTGCTCTTGAGACCGTTGTTGATGCTAGATCACGATTGAAATTTCTCCCGAAATTCTTGTTGATGCTAAGACCATGAACGGAGTTCCTCCACATATCCTTTTTGATGCCGATACTATGGTTGGAGTTGCTCCAGAGACCGAAAAAGGATAGAACTATGATTACCGATATTGCATTTTCTCCTTCATCCAGTGAGCCTTTTACATTCACGAACTAGTTGGTGAGTTGAGCATTCATAATATGAAGATGTTCTAGGATTTCATCCCAAATTCTCCTGAATATGACTTTACTGTTAAGTGGCTTCGTCAGGGAATCGATATTGTTGTGGCAGATAACAGCGGCAGTCTCCATTCTGGATGTGAGGAGAAAAAGTTCCTTGGTCGTGCAAGGCTTGTGATGTAGATATGTTCCGTTGATAAAGTTTCATGGAATCACATCAGATTGCAAATTCCAATAAGATCAAGTCCCCAGTGTATGTTGAAGGAGTTTGTGTCATCCATGGATGAATGATGTTGCATCTGCTTCAGAAGTCTTATCATTGGATAATGAAGAATTAGCGATTGTAATTTAGTTACACTTTGATTGCGCTGGTGTTGAATCAGTGTGTCATCGTCGAGATATTTGTGCTGAAGCCAAATGCGCCATTATCGAAGGTGTACTCCTTGATTGGGAATACAACTTGAAGGCTTCTTAGATGCTTGAGCGTTGAAGCATACATTCCTTAATTATCGAATATTTTAGGGATTTGATCATCTCGCTCTGGAGTATCTTCTGTTGATTCAGCATACCATTCGTTGCGGTAGTGGGATTGGACACTTGTGCAGACATCAGAGCTTTCTAATTTTATGGAACACATGGACTTGCAGGAGAAACACCGAAAGTGTTCTTTGCCATGTTTGGACATCATCTCAGTAATGAATGTTTCGGTGCTTGATTCGTAGAAACGTCAGATTCAACCACTTGGTAAAATACTAATACTGTGAAGCTACCATTCATAGTGTCTTGCATAGTTTCCAGCAGAATTGAGTCCCCATGTAGGATAGCATATGAGGAAATAAATGACATAGATATGGAATGAGACTTTCCTGAGTGAGGAACTTCTTGATGAATGTCTATGCATCTTTTGCAGGTTCTTGCTTCAACCTCTTCAAAGTTTGAAAGTCCTCCAAGTACTCTGATGATGGAATGTCCATCAAATCTTCTGGATCAGAAATTTCTTCGTTGGAGAGTTGTGCAACCAAAGGAGATTTGTCAGTAGCCATCTTCTCAGCATGGATCCACGCTCGTCTGAAGAACATGTCATATCCTGGATTTTCCTGATTATGTGAAACTTGGTTTTGGTTGAACTTATGTTCACTTTAGGAGTGATGTATCCATAAGTGTTTCCAAGCGTTCCTTCGATCTCTCTGATAGAGATGGGATCACGAGTAACTTCTTGTCGAGTGATGCATGTGGATCTGAGGGTTTTTAGTGGAATGATGTTGATGGTGGCGTCAGCATCGATCAACATTCTTCTGAATTCATTTCTTTTGAGATGGACTGTGGTAAGCAGTCCCCAGTCGTGCATCTCCTTGTATGTGGATGAAGGTTCAAGGAGTATTTCCGAGATGAACAGGTGTCTGACACAATGTAATTCAGTGTTGAACATGTCTTTCCTTTGTACCTTAGACAGATAGAGCAATTCACAGATATGCTCGATCAACGATTGAACTGCTTCTTTGACTGGTTGTTCGGAGAGGGTAAAGGTTTTGATTTGGATAGGATTCTACTCCTTCATTCCCCAATTAAAGTTATTGTGGATCAACCTTCTCTTTGAAGATGTGCTTCAAAATATTGAAGTTACTTGTTGGATGATTGATGAATCTATGAAGGTGACAGTACCTAGGATTCTCCATTTTTCTTCAGTTGATTATTTCCTGATATATGGCAACTTGATTGCACCATCCTGGATCCAGACTTCTAACAATTTGATCACCTCTTCAATGGGAAAAGGAAAGTCGGCTTCTGCTTGATCAGCTTCCGTGCTGGGTTGGATCTTGTGCATTCCGAGTTTGATTAACCTTCCTTTGTGCTTTTGAAGGAGCTGAGGAAGTATGCTTGCATCGTAGCTCGGCTTTTCATTTGCTCCCTTATGCAATAACGTTTGTGGATGGTTGGAGGTTGTACTGTTTGTTGAACAAACATCTGCTACCTCGAGTTTCTCGTGGTTCTTAAGCTTTTGTAGCTTTACCTCTCTCCAGTAAAGTAGGTGCGGTAGTTGTTGATCTCTTAGCTGCTTCATGAAGTTCTGAAAAGGTTTGGAACCGGAGATTTTCCAGTAAAGCTCTGTAGATCGGGATCATTCCATTGATGCACAAGTCTGCAAGTTGCTGCTCTGTGACATTTGGATCATGACAGTCCAGGGCTTAAACTCTGAACCTTTTCACATAATCGTTAGGATGTTCTTTGCTCCTTTGAAACATCCTTACAAGATCAGAGAGGGTGATTTGCTCTGAAACGAAGAAATATTTTATGTAGAAAGCATTAATTATTTCTTCCTAACTGGTGATACTTCCTGGTGCGATGTTGTTGTACCAGATGTATGATCTGTCTGAGACTTTGAGAATTCCTTCAAACGGACGACATGATTGTGTTCATGCCTAATGATTCTAAGAATCGAGAGACATGTTTTCGAGCATTTCCTGTTCCGTTGTAAAGCGTGAACGTTGAAGAAGTGTAGCCTTTCGGGAGAGGAGTTATTTGTGTGGCAGTAGGATTTATGGAGGTTGGTGATGTTGGATAGATGATGTCTTTTCTTTTCCTCGATCCTCCGAAAAACGCTTCAGGTCTTCACGAGTGATGAGACTTGCAGGTTCCTTTGAAGACGTTATCGCTATATACTACCATGCAAGCTGTCTAGGAGCCATCCAATCGTTCGATTCTATATAAAAGTGATTACTGAAATTGCTCAGTATTCATGAGATATGTTGTTGTCTCAGTTGAGAGACTGCATATATGCATTTGCTCTGAGAGACAGTATTCTCATTCAGAGGTTCTTGCGGCATGAAATTTCATGCTTCAATGAGAGACATGAGCCTCAATACTCATCTGATTGCTGAATCAGGAGTATGTATAATTATGGTTTTACGATTTTAGACTTTGTCGAAAATCCACCATCTACACCAAGATCATATATTAAGGCTAATCCCCTTAATGCTACAGGTTGTAACTGTCCAACCTTTAGACAAGGAATAAGTATTGTGATAAACCTATTTTTGCCTATAAACGTCATACTAATCATTTTCACAATCATAATGGTTATCAAAAGGATAACTTCGTAAAGACGAAGACAAGATCCGATGTTCCCGGTTGGAGAAAGACTAACTTGCAAAAGAATAGTAAATCCAATCCTCTTTCGAGAAATCTTGAAGAAAGTAACAGGAAGAAGGTTCCGGTTGTTTCTAAACGCACTCATAAGTGGGTTCCAAAGAAAGTGAATGACACTTTGAGTCTGAAAAGGAATGATCTCCCAGAAAATTCCATGACTATGGAGAAGGCAGTATACATGATATTGGAACTTAAAGAGTTCTTTGGAAAGATGGATTTGGATGTGAAAGGTTCTAAAAGTGATCTCTTTCATGATAATACAAAAGTCACTTGTGGTGAGCAAGACATTGTTCACCTCAAAACAACTTGAGTGTGTTTTAAGTGCATTCTCACCAAGGAATGCCCTGTTATGTATACGATGATGGAAGCACGAAAATTGGGGCGCACAGATTATGTTTGGTAAGGCTGTAGAATTCAATTAGATTCATCTAAAAAAGGTATGTCTATAAACTAGAATAAAGTATATCAAGGAGTCTAATTAAATACAAGAGAGATAACTTGGATGGTACCAAAGACCAATATCCAAGTGTCAATTAATGTAAATCAACAACCAAAGGTTGGATATTCTAATTGATTGATCTTAACGCACAACCTGTGATATTTAAATTATATAACAAAATATAATGCGGAAAAGAAATAACACAGACACCAGAATTTTTTTAACGAGGAAACCGCAAATGCAGAAAAACCCCGGGACCTAGTCCAGTTTGAACACCACACTGTATTAAGCCGCTACAGACACTAGCCTACTACCAATTAACTTCAGACTGGACTATAGTTGAACCCTAATCAATCTCACACTGATTACAGGTATAGTTGCGCTCCTTACGTCTCTGATCCCAGCAGGATACTACGCACTTGATTCCCTTAGATGATCTCACCCGCAACCAAGAGTTGCTACGACCCAAATTCGAAGACTTGATAAACAAATCTGTCTCACATAGAAAATTCTATAGGAATGAATAAATATCTCCCACATAAATACCCAAGAGTTTTTGTTCTGTCTTTTGATAAATCAAGGTGAACAGGAACCAATTGATAAACCAGACTTATATTCCCGAAGAACAGTCACACAACTACAAGAGAAGTAGTATCGGTCTGGCTTCACAATCCCAATGAAGTCTTCAAGTCGTTAACCTACGGGGTCTCGAGAAGAAACCTAAGGTTAAAGGAGAATCGACTCTAGATATACAAATAGTATCACACAGGAGGTATGGGGATTAGGTTTCCCAATTTTTAGAGTTCTCCTTTATATAGTTTTCAAATCAGGGTTTGCAATCCAATTTACCTTGGTGATAAAGCATTCAATAATCACCGTTAGATGAAAAACCTGATTCAACCAAGCTAATATCTTTAAACCGTTAGATCGAACTTAGCTTGTTACACACAAATGAAATGTACCCTCATTTAGGTTTATGAACCGTACCCAAACGTGTACACTCATGTTGGCTCATCAAATAGTTAACCGAGGTTATCCACATGGTTACTCTCATATTAACCTTATTCATCTTATCCATAACTAGTTCAAATGACTCAAATGAAACTAGTTAAAGAGTTGTTCAATGTCATAAAGGATACAATCGAAATCAAATCGGTTTGATTCACTTGAATCAATCATGAACATTATAGCCACGGTTTGCAAAGATTGCATTCCTTGAGATTTAAATGTTTAAGTCCATGAACTGACCGATTTAATAAAATTACCAGCTTAAGTATGCGTACGGGTATGCGTACTTAGGTAACCGGATTTGAGTTTGTTAAGTTTCTAAACTCAGCAGAAATTTTTGGTTGGAAAACTTCCGCCAGTATGCGTACGGGTACGCACACTTAAGGTGACCAGTTTAGGAGTTTGTAATTCCCAAACTCAGCATATATTTTCGGTTCGAAAACTCCTACCAGTATGCATACGGGTATGCATGCTTAAGGTGACTAGTTTAGGAGTTTGTAATTCCTAAACCCAGTAGTTATTTTTGGTTCGAAAAATTCTACCAGTACGCATACTTATCTTGTCCCCTTCACCAATTTTGTATACACATGTATGCACACATTTGGTTCCCGGTTTATGGATTTATACACTAATGTGCGAACACATTATATATGCTTATATACAAGGATGGTTATCTCATCAACTCTTAATTTCAATCATTGAAAATTTCTTAGAGGACGTTATATAGTTGTTGTTCACAAACTATTTTTCGTCAAAGCGATTTTCAAGTTATTGAAATTATCATAATGAAACATTCCAATGCAACATCAAATGATTGTATCACACAAACCATGTTAGATGTAACTTGGAAATTTTCATATGATCTTATTCGGACTTTCATCACGAATGTAAGATGAATATGTCTAAAGCGAAAGCTTGCCAACACATATTTCGAGAAATATATAAGCGAGATAAACTCAACTCGAAATCTCAAATGTGTATAATAAAAAACTATATCGTAAAACGACTTATGTCTAAATATAGGAGATAGAGAAGAAATAGAATTTCCAAGTGATAGATGAGTTTAAGTCTCCACATACCTTTTGTTGATGAAGTTCTACAAGCTCCCCTCAGTAGTTCTTCGTCTTCAAATGATGAACACTGAGAGATCTAAGCTCAACTAAACTATCTATGCCCTAGTCCGAGACACCTATAAATAGGCTATAAATCAAGACTTATAGTTTTGATCACTAACATTGACAAACATGCTTGAGATAGCAACGCATGCGAGTTCGACCGAGCAATGCTCTAACAGGTTATTCTGTCATTCTAGAATAATTAAGTAAGCTTTATACTGCATCCGTCTCCTCACTCAAATTGTGGTTTCACGGGTTTCTCAACCTTGGTGTGTGAACATCATATGAAATCCTACATTCCTCTTGTGGGTCGCGGTTCATGAACGGATCCAAGCCCATTAGTGGGTATATGAAAAAGAAAGTACGCGTACCTTCTTCTTCATCTCATCAGCCCGCGTACATGAACTTTCTAGGGTTCATGAAATTCCTCTATTAAATTCTCAAGAGGAAAATAAGACAAAGGGGTATTCAAGGTTCATTCCACGTAAGTGATTTCCTCTGTTTTCCCTTCCAATTTCTAGATTTCATGATGAATTTCAAAGTTTGAAAAAGGATTTCAAAAAATTTGGGTTCTTCATCTTCTAGCATGAATCCTCCTATAGATCAAGATTCTGTTAGGATTAGATTTGTCAATGATTCTTGTGCTAGAGTTTTTGAAAGGATTTCATCTAATGGATTTATTCTAGAAAAGAAGTTGGATTTTTCTAGTGGTTATAAAGAGGATTTAATTTGTTTTGAAAAGTTTAAGCTTGGAAACAACTCTTTAACTAGTTTCATTTGAGTCATCTGAACTAGTTATGGTTAAGATAAATAAGGTTGATATGAGAGTAATCATATGGCTAACCTCGGTTAACTATTTGTGAACCAACCTGGTGTACACGTTTAGGTACGGTTACATAAACCTAAATGAGGGTACACTTCATTTGTGTGTAACAAGCAAAATTCGGTCTAACGGTTGAAAGATATTAGCTTGGTTGAATCAGGTTTTTCATCTAACGGTGATTATTGAATGCTTTATTACCAAGGTAAATTGGATTGCAAACCCTGATTTGAAAACTATATAAAGAAGAACTCTAGCAACTGGGAAAACTAATCCCCACACCTCCTGTGTGTTACTATTTGCATAACTAGAGTCGATTCTCCTTTAACCTTAGGTTTCTTCTCGAGACCTTGTAGGTTAACGAATTGAAGACTTCATTGGGACTGTGAAGCCAGCCCCAACTATTATCTTTGTAGTTGCATGATTTGATCTTGCTGTTTCTATCGTGTTGAGTGCAATTGAAATAATTGGCTCGAGATTTTATATCTCCGATAGGCAAGATAGAAAAGTAATCACAAACAAACTTCGTCTCATCGTGTTGAGTCGATTAATTTTATTGTGAGGTGATTGATAATACTAGGTTGTTCTTCGTGAATATAAGTCTGGGTTATGAATTGGTTCATGTTCACCTTGATTTATCAAAAGACGGAAAAAAACTCTTGGGTATTTATGTGGGAGACAGATTTATTCAATCCTATAGACTTTTCTGTGTGACGAAGATTTGTCTATCAAGTCTTCGACTTTGGGTCGTAACAACTCTTAGTTGTGGGTGAGATCAGCTAAGGGCATCAAGTGCGTAGTATCCTGCTGGGATCAGAGACGTAAGGAGCACAACTGTACCTTGAATCAATGGGAGATTGATTAGGGTTCAACTGCAATCCAGTCCGAAGTTAATTGGTAGGAGGCTAGTGTCTGTAGCGGCTTAATACAGTATGGTGTTCAATCTGGACTAGGTCCCGGGGTTTTTCTGCATTTGCGGTTTCCTCGTTAATAAAATTCTGGTGTCTGTGTTATTTCTTTTCCACATTATATTTTGTTATATAATAGAAATATCACAGGTTGTGCGTTAAAATCAATCAATTAGAATATCCAACCTTTGGTTGTTGATTTACATTGATTGACACTTGAACATTGGTCTTTGGTACCGCTCAAGTAACTCCTCTTATATTCAATCAGGCTCGCAGATTTCTATTTTCTGATTGCGCATTGAATTAAGAGTTAGAGATATTAAAGTATTTGATATACTTTATTCTAGATTGAGTCTGACTGTCTAGTTGATTCTCTAGAAAGTGTATTGGAGTAAGTCCTCTCAGATTGCAAAAAGAATTGTTGGTTGTGGTTGTTAGACCCCCCGCATTTTCAAACTCCACCAAAGATGAACTCGAAATTGTCAACATCGGAATTGAAGAATCTCCGCGGCCCGTCTCCAATAGGTCGGCTCTATGTGCAGATGAACGTGCAAAACTTATGAACCTTCTTAAGTAATATCAAGACGTCTTCGCATGGATATACGAGGAAATGCCTGGCTTGGATGAAAAACTGGTCACTCAACATCTACATATAATACCTGGATCCAAACCAGTCAAGCAATCTCCAAGGAAATTTAGACACGACGTAGATGAACAAATCAAGACTGAGAATCAGAAGTTACTAGCCACTGGTTTTATCAAACCCATTCACCATCCTACCTGGTTGGCCAATGTGGTTCCCGTAAAGAAGAAAAGCGGTCAAATTAGGTGCTGTGTCGATTTTAGGGATATGAACAAATGCTGCCCCAAGGACGATTTTCCTCTTCCCAACATTGATATGCTGGTAGACTCCACCAGCGGACATGGCATGTTCTACTTCATGGATGGGTACATCGGCTATAACCAGATAAAGATGTATGAGCATGACGCAAGTAAGACAGCTTTTCGAACTCCTCTCGGAAAATTTTATTATACTGTGATGCCTTTCAGTTTTAAAAATGCTTGTGCTACCTACCAACGCGCCATGATTGCAATTTTCCATGATATGATGCACAAGCAAGTCGCAGATTACGTAGACGACATAGTGGTCAAATCAAGGACTCGATCATCCCACACGGAGGTTCTGCAGCAAGTGTCTGAAAGGTGTCGTGAGTACAAACTGAAAATGAACCCTTTGAAATGTGCTTTTGGTGTCTCCTAGGGAAAATTTCTGGGATTCCAGGTGACTGCCGAAGGAATCAAAGTCGACCCAGCCAAGACCCAAGCCATTCTCACGATGCCTCATCCGCGAACTGTAAAAGAACTCCAGAGCTTCATGGCAAGGTAAATTACATTCGGTGTTTTATACCTGGTTTAGCCCATCTTATTACCACATTCACCTCCTTGATGAAGAAGGGAGCAAGTTTCATTTGGACCGTGCTACAACAAGAAGCATTTCGGAAGATCTAACAAATATTATCATCGCCAGCCATCATGAAATCTCCCATCCAAGGAAGAACATTGTGCATGTACACCTGTTGTTGGGGCTCTCCTCGCTCAAGAAGATGATGAAGGAATTGAACATCCTATATACTATTTCAGTCAAACTTTGAGAGATGATGAACTCAGATATCCTAAGGAAGAAAAAGCGTGCCTAGCCCTAATTCACTCTATTCAAAAATTTAGGCATTATCTGCTGTCGAACAAAGTTGTGCTGATAGCTAAAGCCGATCCTGTCAAACTTTTGCTCTCAAAACCGTCCTTGATAGGCAGGCCGGCCAAATGGCTCCTCCAAATGTCAGAGCTTGATATAGCATGCGCTCCCCCAAGAGATATTAAAGGGAAAGCAGTAGCAGACTTATTAGAAGCCTTCTCGAAAGAAGGTACCACCACGCTGCATGAAGACCTTCCCGGGGAATTTCCAGAGATCTCTTTTGTCAAAGAAGAAGCGTGGCTATTTTATTTCGACGGCTCCGCCACTCCTAGCAATATTACTGGAGGAGCGGGTGTAGTTCTAGTGTCTCCAACTGGTGAAGTCTTTTCGCACTCTTTCAAGATGGACTTTAAGTGCACCAATAATTCAGCGAAATATGAAGCTTTTCTCATAGGATTGTCGCTGTCCAAACGAGCAGGAGCTACGCACCTGGAAGTAAGAGGCGACTCTAAACTGCTGGTCAACCAGATGAATGGAGTATACTCACTAAAAGAGGTAACACTGGCTACATATAGATCTGAGGCGCAAAAGTTGTTGAATTACTTCACTGATGCGACTATAACTCATGTCGGTCGCAACAACAACAAACACGCGGATTGCCTAGCTACGTTAGCCTCGAAGCTGCAATTCGAAGGTTTGGAAGAGACTTTGACGGTAAAGAGGCGGACCGTGGCATCAACATGGCTTTCGCAGTCTAAGGATAATGAAACCAATGATTGGACAACCCCGATTATTCAAGAACTTAACATCTCGCTTTCCAAGGAAAGGTTAGTCTCAAAACCGTACAAAACTTCTTCATGCTTCACCAAGTGCTATACCATCTGAACCCAGATGGATCCCTGTCAATATGTCTCGGAGACGAAGAAGCACGGCTACAACTTAACCATATTCATGGTGAAATTTTTGGACAAACTTTAGTGGTGACTCTTTACCGTCGTCTCCAATTCCTTGGCTATTACTGGACGAATATGGAAACTCAATCCGATTGCTTCAAGGGGCTTTCCCCAACTGTCAAGCACCGCCACGTCAATTGGAAGTCTTTAGCGTTGGCCATGCTGGGGATTGGCGAGAGTCATACATCAGTTACCTTCGCAACGGTGTGCTCCCTACCAATAAGAAGGACGCAACCAAGATGAAGCAAAGAGCCAAAAGATTTGTATTTCATGAAGGAATCATGTACCGTAAAAGCTTTGGAGGTGATCTTCTACGATGCCTAGCAAAGGCGAAAATCCTAAATATGTTGAAAGAGACGCATGAAGGTGAACACCAACGGAAGAAGAAATTATTCCTCCAGAGACACGAGAAATATTACTGGCCAACTATGGAGGACGATGCAGCAGTGTTTTTTCAAAAGTGCCACGAATGTCAAATTCACGAGAACCTCATCCACGTACCTTCTACTCCCTTGCACTCGGTAAGTAGTCCGTGGATATTTAACAGCTGGGGACTTGACATCGTTGGGAAGATCAATCCGCCATCGTCAAAGCAGCATGAGTATATCATAACCGCAACGGAGTACTTTACCAAATGGGTTGAAGCCATTCCTCTATGAGGGACTACTGGAGCAACAATTGCAGCATTTATTAAGGGATACATCATTTGTCAGTTTGGCGTGCCTAAGCACATCATTACTGATAACGACACTCCCTTCGCCAACAAGCAAGTACGAGAGTTACTCGAAGAATATGGAATTAAGCAACTCTTCTCTACTCCTTACTACCCCCAAGGGAATGGGCAAGCCGAGAGCACCAACAAGACTTTAATTCGAATTCTCAGTCGAACAATACATGATAATCCTCGTACGTGGCACAAACAACTTCCCATGGCACTGTGGGAATATCGGAAAGCACCTAGAAGCTTTACTGGAGTTTCTCCCTACTCACTTGTCTATGGCACATACGCAATTCTCTCGGCAGAGATTAAAATTCCGTCGGCTAGGATCGCAGCGGCAAGTGGAGTCCAATGGAATGAGGCCGAAGCATCGAGTGCCAGAATAGCGGAGATAGATACTCTTGACTCCAAGAGAACTAAAGCGGAAGAGCATGCTCAGACGTACAGGAATAAGGTCTCCCGAGCATACGACAAAGCTGTAAAACCTCGAACTTTCCAAATAGGAGATTTGGTATTGAAGACTGCTAAGCACATTCATCAAGACATGTCCGCACCAAAATTTTCCCCAAAATGGGAAGGTCCTTATTTGGTTACAAAGGTTTATAATAGTGGGTACTACAAGATTTTCAAAGAGGATGGAGGAAAATTGGAAGCGGTCATCAATGGGAAATGGCTCAAGGCATACTACGCCTGACCATCACTCCACCCCTTGCCGTTTCATAGCACGACCATCCAGGCATTTTTCGTTTCTCTCATATCTAAATGATCAAAATTTCATTTAGTCAAGACATATTAATGAAAATTCCGTTTACCTTTTCCAAAACCCAATACAATTTAAAAAAAAAGTTCAAAACCCAAAAAGCCATCAGACGTTCTCATGGCTACATAATGAGAATGACTCAGAAAATACCATCCAATAAGTTTTAGTTCCTTGACAGCATCATATTCAACCTGTCTTGATACCTTTCAGTCATACTCTTCAAATTCTGTATTGCCTGTTCCACCTTTTCAGATTCAGCAGTTAGAGCCTTTTCCGCTTCCAAAATAGACTTGGTGGCAGGAACGACATTAGCGAGGATGCCGGCTCGATCAACTTTGAAAATGTCGAGACGGTGCCGCAGCCAACTCACATTAAACTCCAAGGATTCACAGGTAGATACCATGTTCTCCCACTTTTCAACAGTTGATTCAGCGACGTCGTGAATGGATGTGACTTCCATTTCGACAATCATGGGCAGGAGGCAGTTCACCGTGGTAACTAAAGCAGACGGGCAATGCCGCACCACGTTCCTAGTTGCGATGTGGCCATATCTCCTCCATATTTTTGCATACAAAGCCACTAACTCCTTCCGCACTAGGAATTCACCAACATTTAGGTAACCGGCCCATGATAAGTCTCAGGTTCACACGCCATTTTTTTGTGGCAAGTTCCATGGCTTGACTTGACAGAACATGATCATCCGCCACCTAGCCGGCGCACGATTGATCAGAATAATTAGGTCTTAGAAACAAGACCAAGTCAGCAATCTGCTGTACATTTTCCGCGAAAATACTCGAGACATCAAATATGTCACAAACTGGGGGATGCTCATCAGGGTATTGGTCTGGCGGTTTACAGCGTGCGACGTGCAACACGCCCATTATAAGAAAGTGTCAGGAAAGCGAGTAGTTAGTGGTGGCAAGAAGTAGTGGGTGTAAACTAACCCGTTTCCTTCATAGTGGGGACGTGGTTTCTAGCATTTACACATTACCCCACTTCTCCATCACTCAATCACTCCCACTTCCAATGAGATCAGGGTGCATTCAATTATGACTTGTATAAATAGGTTTCTACCTATTTCGACAAAAGGACAACAGAGTTTTGGTTAACAACAACACAAGTATCCATAAAAAACACAAAAGAACTGATAGCTTACATTCCGCAAGCCAGTTCCACATTCTGATACAAGTCATAAAATAGCCACACCTTCAGAATTAACCATTCTGGTCTCAACACCTTCTTCCCTTCCCTCCCTAAGATCAACCCTTCTCCTTCACTTTGTGACCGAAGCAAGACTGGAATGACCATTTCTTGGTTTAGGCCAGGATTGTACAGATTGATCTCTCGAATCTAAAGTACTCCCGTGCAGTGCATTTGTTTAGGTCTAAATTCGTTTCTCATCAACACACCCAAATTTACCAAAACCAACAGAAACAGTTTTTACCCCAAAACAAAAGGGAGGATGGCATCTGGTTGCAAAACCCCAAAGACATCTCTCACTGCATCACAGACCATTTTGAAAAGATGGCGAGTGCTGAAGACACATCCATAAAACAAAATATCATCAACCTAATTCCCAACATAACTACCAATACTGAAAATGATAGCTTACCCATGGTCCCAGATACCTTGGAAATAAAAAATATTCTCTTCAGCATGGCTGGTAACAAGGGTCCAGGTCTTAGTGGCTTTCCTCTATATTTCTTTCAAGCCAACTGGGAAGTGGCTGGTAAAGATATAATTGATATGGTGCAACATTTCTTTACCAATGGCTTCCTCCTAAAAGAAATGAACTCTACTATCATTTCCCTTATCCCAAAAATTGATAATCCCACCACCACTTCCTATTTCAGATCCATCTCCTTATGTAACACCACATACAAAATCATCTCTAAACTCCTTGCTCAAAGACTCAATCTTTTCTTCCCCAAACTCATTTCTCCTTTCCAACCTTCCTTCATCCATGGTATACAAATCTCTCACATTGTCATTGCCCATGAACTCATACAACACATGAATACCAGAAATGGAAAGAAAGGTTCTAAGGGCATTATGGGCTTAAAAATTGGCATGGCCAAAGCTTTTGATAAAGTTATCTAGGACTTTATGATAAGAATTATGACCTAGATGGGTTTCAATTCCAAATAGTGTAATCTTATACATCAATGCATCTCCACCACTAACTTGGATGTCCTGGTTAATGACACTCCAGGATACTTTTTTAAACCTTCCAGAGGGATTAAGAAGGGAGACCCCATATCTCTTTACCTATTCTTATTCTGCATGGAGGCTCTATCCAGAAGACTTATCAACGATGAAGAACAAAACCTAATCCATGACACTAAACTATGTGTTAATGCTCTTGATATCAACCATCTTTTATTTGTTGATGACTGCATGATATTTTTCCAGGCTAATATGGAGTCTTGCCTTTGGGTAGATGATCAACTTCTCTAAATTTGGAATTTTCTTCAGCAAAAATACTGCCCCTGATATTGCCGACTCTATCAGTTCTTATATGAAGGTCGAAAAAATTGATGTGAAAGATAAGTATTTGGGTTCACCTCTTTTCACACAAAAAAAGTAAGGTGCAAGATTTAAAACCTTGCATTCAAAAGCCAAAGTTTAGACTAGATGGATGGAAATCCACTATGTGTATAGCTGGTAAAGTAATAATGATTCACACTGTTACTTCTACTTTCAGTATCTACCAAATGAATTGCGTCAAACTCTCAAAATCAACCTGTAAGGAGATAAACTCTACCCAAAGGGACTTCTTCTAGAAAAAGAAACTGGACAAACCCAAAGGATTGTTCTACTTTTCCTGGGATGCAGTCAATAAACCAAAGGAACTTGGTGGGTTGGGCTTCAAGAATATGGAATACTTCAATAATGCTATGATCACAAAAATAACTTAGAGGCTTATAACTGAGTCACATTCCTTGTGGTCTAGTTCTATGAAATCTTCTCACTTCCCCAACCAGGAAGTCATAAGAATGGAGATTAAACCTAAACACTCTGATTCTTGGATTTGGAAAGGAATCCTGGAAGGTATTGCAAACATCCAAAATTACTATTGTTGGAAAGTTGGAAATGGAAACAAAATTCACATCTGGAAAGATAGGTGGTTCTTTGGTCAGGTGGCTATTTTAACAAAACCTGATCACTGCCCTCCTGACCTCAGAACTGTCAATCAACTCCTCAGTGATACTGGTGAATGGAATAAAAACCTGCTAAACGTGTACTTCTCTCAAGCTATCCAGAATGACATTCTGCTGACAAATCACAATATTGTTGAAGAGGATCAGATTATTTGGAGGTTATCTAGGAATGGAAAGTTCTCTGTTGAGTCCTTATATGACAAACAAATCTCTGACAGATATGCTAATGAGACTCATAATATTCCTAGGGGAGAAATATGGAAAATAGACACCACCCCAGCTATCCACCTTTTTATTTGGAAATGTGCTCATGGCATACTACTAACCAATGCCAAGACTGCAAGTATCCTCAACTATATTGATCCAATCTGCAAAATATGCAATTGTGCTAAGGAGGGTGTTACTCATGTTCTAATGTCTTGCCCGGCAGCTTCTGCAGTCTGGATACAACTTTTTGGGATACACCATCACATGTTTGGGAACTCCATTTCATTCCATGACTGGCTCAATAAATGGTTCATTTCCAACTATCCTCTTGCTAGCTGGAAAGCCAGCTTTGCCACTATATGCTAGTTCATCTGGAAAGCCAGATGTGATTTCATTTTCAGAAACACCACTCCTAATCCCAGTACTACTATTGATAGGATAACCAATCATCTATGCTCCTTTAACAGAGCGATGCACAATGCAGGGCACATTATAAACAATCTATATTACCATAGAAATCCTGATAATAGGGACAGCATACTTATAAAAACACATCAAGAAAGTTTGGGGTCACCACAAGCATTTGTATAACGGAGGTGTTCCGGAAGGAACTAATGGCGATAATTTTCTATATACTAACTTTGCTTTAATTGCCATGTCCCATACAGGGAATTTCATGGGGGGCAAGAAACTTCAAAGACATAACTGCTGGCATCAACAGAGCTTCAAGAGGAGCAGCTTTAGCTCTGGAATGAGGAAAGGAGATTCACGAATCTGACATTAGTTTTGAAGCTCAAGATGATCTTACTTTAAAAGCTATCCAAAAGGACTACTACAATGAAGTTTATGGAAGATTTCACCTAGGATTCCACCAGATGAAGGGAGGAAATTTTGATGCAGTTGATTTTGTCCTAGAAAACTTAACAAAAGTGGAACATCATCAAAATCTATCGGAAATTAGGTTAGCGAAACTTTTTATCCAGTCTGACCACCTTAAAAACTTAAACTGGAAGGGGTCGAACCTCCAACATTTACTAAGTTTTATCCAGTCTTTTGATATTTCAGACATTAAACCAAATCAAAGAATTATGTATCGTAATGAAGCCTTACATCTTGGTGATAACTCTATCCGATCTGAAGGTAGGATTTTTTAGCTTCAAGAGCTTTTGTTTTCTTCAGTGTTCATGCTGATTTTGGGATTTTTGTTTTCAATTTTAAACATGGGTTGTCGTATCGTATTTGTTGACGCTAATGTAAGATCTCCTATTTAACTAAATCTTCGGGTATCCTATACGGATTGTGTTTGTGTTGTATCACCCGTATCTATCGATAAGTAAATGATATCGAATGTAAGAGACATATAAATGTTAAAAGGGATTCTGTATAACATAGTCAGCAAGGATTCAGTCTTGGTAACTTACTAGAGCAGTGGGCAGTTGCAAATACATTCTCTAGCTGATGAAATTTAACCTATTTAGAATGTCGGTAACCCTCTCGTGTATGTGTAGATCAACATCATGGTGTTGGATAACAAGATCTATTTTTGCAGCGTAATAGGTTAGCTTTATTAGCTAACCTCAACAGTCAAGATGATACACCCTCTCAGTATCCACGCGATAAATCAAGATTTGGAAGTTAAAGCCAGCAAATGGATTCCATGTCATTCAGTGATCAATCTTTTTTCAGAATGGGAAATTCATGGAATCTTGATCAACAATCTCGGTATAAAATGCATGAGTACCAGGATAGACAAGAGTAATCCTTTGAAATTCATCTAGTTCCTAGCATATCCTCTACACATGGGATATCAGCTAGAAGAGCACCATATACTAGTTATTCAAATTTTGAAGAAGCTAACTCAAACTTCAATCTCTTCTCACATTATTTTTATGACAGATAATGACAATGAATATGCTTAGTCGCGTCTTATATAATATTTTTTTTTTAAATAATAATATTTTACAGATTCAGTGCTTCCGCTAGTTTTATTAAAATATTTAATTTATTTGAACGAATATTTGAACATCTAATATATATGCAAATATATACGATGGTGGACCAAAATGCCTTAATTAGACATAATACTCAATATCAGTCAGCATCACCGATATCGTCGCAATGTTTATGTACCTGCGAGGACTAATATGGATAACCTTATTTATAAATGATCTACACTTTACCAAAATTTCATTGTGTCTTATTTAATTTACCTTTCCTTAAAGACTAGTATTTTTATTTATTTTATTAAACTAAGGAGTTTTAATTTTTGTAATTCAAAATTATTTTTGGTTCAAAAGTTTATCAATTTTGAACAAGGCTTCTAATATTTAGTCTTGTCCCGCATTAGACTCAATGTTAAGATAATATCTAGTTTCCGTAACTATGAATTCACACACAAAAAAGTTAAATAATCTTATAACGATTTCTATTCATCTAATGCTAATTGTAAGTGTAGTTATCTAAAATTGGTTGGAGGATAGAAGTGAGATTTTAGGGTTTCTGAAAGTGAGTTACGGGAAGGAGCATGAACGGTCCTCGCCTAAAATTGTCGTACAATGCCTGCTTCAGTCACATGAGAGATTAAGGCTGGTCTTAGGGAGGAAAAAAAAGGAGAAAGATCATAGAATTTTAAGTTTTTGAAGAAGAATTACTCTGAGAGTTGTTGAGAAAGTCGTGTCCATATTGGTGAATAAATGACCTGTTATAGCTTAATTCTCTAATGTCATGTGACTCATATCGGTGAAAATAAGGATTACTTGTCGTTTGAGCACTTTTCCCTTGTTTTCAGGAATAGGGATAAACTAGGTTAAGTTTATTATTTTATTCCACCTCCATTACTCTCTTCTTCGGTGTGAAATAGGCTAAGTACTTCTCATACGTTGTAGACCGCCGAACCAAAATCCTAATTGATATTCCCCCATTTGAGTGTGACTGAGTCAACCTTTATTATGATGTGTCGATAGGGAGATATATTATCCATAGCCAACGTTCGCCAAGATAGAGAAATATTTTATGATTTGTGAGCAAGACTAGGACGAGTCATATCAGATGCAAATAATTCCTTAGAAATCGTGTGCAGAGTATGAGAGGAGTTGGTTGGACTTGAAAATGAGCGGGTACCAACACAAGTACACCACCAACTTTTTCATTTGGCAATCTGTATGGAGAAAACCTAATACAATTGCGAGTAGACCAACTTAAAGATCCTAGATAGTTTGTTTATAGAGTTTACATCTATATATCTTCACAATCAGAAAGTCAAAACAATATAGTCTGTGAACCTAATTGTATAGAAAGTACTTGGAAGATCTCAAAAATTAATATCCAAGGTCAATCTAGTTGTATCCAAATAATTGAATCTGAATTTTTCCAAGTATGAAACTTGTTATCTATCTTTCAGGATACAAATTCTACAAGAACGAGTCTCGTAATTGATCACAATTTATATGAAATTATCTACTAAAACTGATGATGACCACTTATTTATTCTTATTATAAAGATAAAATAATATAAATACGGAAAGGGAAAAAAACAAGGAAATTTTGTTAACGAGGAAAACCATAAAAACCCTTGGACCTCGCCCAGATCTGAACATCGAACTGTATTAAGCCATAACATGCACTATCGTACTATCATACTTCAGACTTGAATGTAGTTGACTGAATTCACCCTCCAAGAAATTCAGTTGTAGTTGTGTTCCTTATGTCTCTTGAACCTCGTAAGGTCTATGCAATTGATCCCCTTACCTGACGTCATTTATAGCCTAAGAGTTTTTTTTAGCTTAAGTTAAGACCTTTGATATCAATCTTCCTCTAACAGATAATATTATTTGATTTCCCTTTATATCATTAGATCAAGGCTTAGAAATCTGTTTGTAATAGACAAAGCTAGCAAACCTCACAAATCTAGAATATTTACACTTAGTTAGCTGAGAAGCCTGGATTATTAACTACCTCTCAAGAGAAACCTTAAACTGATAAATAAAGAATAGTTTTATATTTATATCTTGAGGAATCATAAAGTCTGAGATGAAGAGAACTTTGCACTTTCTATCTATCTCGTTCCTGAAAGAGATTACTAAAACCTCTGTAACATAAAGAACAAGATCATGATATACGAACTATCAAGGTAAAGATAGTAGTACTTGGATTCATGAATCCCCAAGCGAAATCTTTAAGTAGTAAACTTAATTATTTGTGACGTCCCAAATACTAAACCTGCTTAGCTAATAGGATTATAACCTAATTTCCAAATGAAGCATCAAACCAAGATTACCGATTCTAATAATCATAATTACAGGAGCTAATCCCAAAGGCAAACCCATACACTCTGGTATTATGTAAATGAAGATCTCTCGAGTGATATGAATATAATAATGTGTTGTTTTACAGATTAACAAAAATATACATATACAAAAGCTACGCAACATCTATAATACGGTAAAAGCTTTAATCCACAAAACGGTTATCTTCGAGCGCACCTTTTCTTCTGATTACTGAAAACTGAATTGGGAACGAGTGAGCACATCATCCCAAAAGGATGCCCAATCAAAAAAAATAACTTTCAAGTAATCACTAATATGCTTCACAGTTCTAAAAGAATATAATTCGAAAGAAACAAGAAGAAATTAATCATTCAACTATTTATGCATCATGAAGCAAGTGTCACTCTTACCTCGTCAAACTCATTGGAGAAGACGACGCGAGAGCAACCCTAATCAATAATAATAACATCGTCCACACAGAGTTCCCATACAAATCATGATTCAGAATATTACCATCAACACCAGAAAGATAGAAAAACAAGTATAATATGCACACGAGTGATTTTCCCAAAATAACATAGTATATATAATAACGAAACGGGGAAGAAGCCGCCCTACTAGGTACTATTATAATGGGGAAGAAGCCGCCCTACTATATATTATTTATATACTATTGAAACGGGAAAGAATCCTCCCTACTAATATATTGAAACGGGGAAGAAGCCGCCCTACTAAATAATATTAAAACGGGAAAGAAGCCGACATATTTATCTTAGCAAAGAGCCGTGGGGAATCACAGACACTCCTTGCGGGGAAATCATACAACGCATATTACATGCACATCAAGGCACATATAAGCATTTACATAGATAGTAAAACACACAAACATGACAAAAGTAATAAAGACTCATCATGCTCAATAGAAGGAATGCTTAATGATTATAAGAAGGTTACTGAGTTCCCACCTGATTTAATGACAAGCCATGCCTACCTCGAGATCCACTATCCACTGGTTCATCCTTTGAATCGATCGTTGTTAATAAAGACTAATTGTTAATCACACAAGCACTCTAAGAGATTAGCCAAAAAGGCTCACACAAAGTTCATAACATAATATTATACAAATGTGAAAACTACAGGGAAACCCATTCTCCCAGATCTTTCCACTGTGAAACCCACGCTCCCAAAACTAAAGGCGCGCACCCATTTTCTGGAAGAAAATTATTCTTAGACCCATAATTTATAAAATTCGGCTATCGTTCTTTTTTCTTCTTCATCATCTTCAATTCTTTTTAACTCAAATAAGGAAATCGAAGAATTTAGAAAACGAAGATTCGAGAGAGAGTTTGCTACTATGATTTTGGTTGAATCAAAGAAGAAACTGAGATTGGGGTTTTTTCAATCAGATGGAAGGTTGCTGTTCAAGAAGAGGAAAGGAGATCTGTGAGATTTTGAAATCAAAGCATATGAGAAGAAATTGCTGATTTTGAATTGCGAAAAATGGGTTGTAGTCTGTGTGTTGATTGGAAAGGAAGAGGAATTCGAAGGTGGTTCTGTGATATTAAGAAGATTTAAGAACTTGGGTTTGTCTTTGATTCCAATATGGCAGCAGATGGTCTCGAAATTGTGATGTGAGTTTAACACAGGAAGATGCAGAAATTAGTTGGTCGATTCAGAAGTTTGGCAGTGGTTTCGTCGTCGTATGTGAAGGTATCAATAGAAGGTTTAAGAGATGGAAGTTTTGGCCAATGAAGATAAGGAAGAAAACGAGTTGCTGCCATCGATTTGGCTGAGTAATGGAGGAGGTTAAGACAAGGAATGTGAAGCGGAGAAGAAAATGAAGATGTGTTTTTATCGAATTTGGCTTCACAACAAGGATTGATAGTGAACAGTTTCAGAAGTTATATCAGCCAGGGAAGAGAGGCAAGTTGTTGTTGTTAACTTCAGTGAATAAAGTGCATTTTGATGAATGTCTGAGGTTTATGTGAATGTTTAGGACAGTGGGTTTGTCTCTAATCCACATTTTCTGGTAAGAAATTGATTCTGGTAGTTTCCAAGATGCATCCATTACACAATCCGTCACCAACTCAAAACTGCACACAAGGTGCTTGGCTAAATGCCTGAATGACCGGCCAGTTCTTGTTTCCACCTTTTAAGTATAGAGTGGTGAGTCTTTGCACAGGTTTTGGAGAGGATTTAAAGTGGTGTCTGAGTCCGTTTAGAAGATTACCAGTTGAGTTGGATTCAAGAACAAGTTGCTTATGAATACATGAATATTTGGCTCTGGTATTTGACGAGAAAACAAGGAAGAAAGGTGGGTCAGTTTGCCATATTTTCTTGACCCTGTAACAAAGGTTTGCTGCCGGTTTCAATGGGTTCATTGGTTGTTTTTCAAGGGGCAGTGGAAAATAGTTGTTGTGGATGCTTTTGTTTTGTTGCTTTTTTTCAGAATTGTTATGGTACTTTATAGTTTTAGTCGTTTTTGAGAGGTGTTGGTGTTGTTGGTTGGGAAGCCACATATGTATTTGGTCATATTGGTGTTGATGTTTGGTCATAATGGTTGAATAATTTGTTATGCAGCTATGAAAATGGTTGCATAACCTGTTATGCATCTACAAAAGTTGTTGCATAACTTGTTATGCAGTCCATAAAACGGTTGCATAACACGTTATGCAGCTACTTTTTTCTTAGTATTGAAACCAACAAAAAATAAGGTTGCATAACTTGTCATGCACCTACAATAATATCTACATAACATGTTATGCAGTCGTGAAAATAGATGCATAACCTGTTATGCATCCGAAAATATGACTGCATAATGCATTATGCATCGATAAAATTGTTGCACAATCTTTTATGAATCGAGAAAATAAATGCATAATCTTATATGCATCCGTAAATATGGATGCATACTGCATTATCATCAATTTTTTTATGTACGCACTAAAATCAACCAAAACAATGCATAACTTTGTTATCCAAATGCATAATTTGTTATTCAGTGGAGAAAATGGTTGCGTAATTCATTATGCATCTGCAGAATGTGTTATGCATCTTTTTTGGTGGCTGCATAATGGTTATGTATCAAGTTTTCGAAAATTTTGCCTAAAATGATGATCACCTCTGATTTTTTCGTGAATTTTGTTTTTTTTTGATATTCTTGTTTGTACTCGTTGCATAGCTCTCTTAAAAAGATTTCCAACGATATAAAATTTGTAAAATTCCAAGGCGCGGATTTTTAGATATGTTATATCCAAGTTGCGTTGCCAATTATACTCCTGATGCATAACCTGTCATGCGGATGCATAATCCCTGATGCGTACATTTTTAACAATTTCTTATAATTATGGGTGTCACGAAAATAATTATGGGTGTCACAATACCTAAAATTAATTGTGGGCTTGACAATGAGAATATTTTTTTTTTTGGATCTTCCCCTAATTTTCCCTATACAAATCTCTAGATATAGGCTAAATGAACTATCTAATTGTTCTAAGCCCATTTATGATTCTACATCGTATTATTCTATACCTTTAGTTTATCTAAAAGTTTACTAACCCAATTAGATTGGTTTTATAGTCCATTACGTATGTCTTATGAATATCTAAAATTTTGTAGAAGGAACTAAAGGTTAATTCGGACCACAAGGTCCAATTCATATTCAATAGGAAGGCTAGCCCTAAGCCCAAGTCCAAAGTCCACAAACTGGCCCAATGATCTAAGGCCCGGTCCAACAGGGTCAATTGACGGTCCACATCAAGTCAAAGTACAGGGTCAAAGGTCAGGACGGTCAACAGAGTCAACTCAGGGTTAGACTGATTCATCTCAGTCAGATACACATTAACTCAGTCAGATAATCCGAGTCAGAAACATAACTTGAGTCAGCTAAACTGACCGGGATGACTAACATGTCTAAACTTCAAGATACAAGAATTCATACAAATGTTATCACTAACAATAATTCCAACAATAGAATTCTAATAGTAAAACTCCTTAACTGAAATGTACATTATTCCTGACTACAATCTTGAAACACAAATCTAATCTACAACTACAACTTCATTCCCTATACTGTTGTCAATAACTTCTCAGCCACACACTCCAACACCTTCTAGTCTATAACCACATCCAACACTTCAATTCACCAACACCAATCCCTTGATCAGTTCTACAAACTGAACAGTTCCCTGGCACCAACATCAATACTAACTCTAGCTCCAATTCTAAATTGTCTCAGCTCAAACAACCATCTCAACTGCAATACTCTATTCATCCAATTCGGTTCAGTTTCATCATCAATGTCTCTTCCATAAACTGTATGTTTACTAACCATAATCTTTACATCCAACCTGCAATAACATTTCCAATACAGGTAGCCCACAAAGTTCACCACCACAGTAACTATAAACCTATGTCTTCACCATGGAAGCTTCATCACACTTAAACAACCTCACATACAACTTCCACCAGAAATTACCAATGACAACACCACAACACAAAGGCTCATTACCAGTTGAGCAAGACATAGCTGTATACTCATACATTCAACCTCAGTTCAAGATTCTGCTCCACCAGTTCAATTCTTATACCTCCATATCCATACACAACCACCAACAGCTAAAGAATCACCACCACTGTTACCAATTGAACAAGAACTACAACTCCAGCTTAACTATTTCAGCATCCACACAATCATCACCTCCAATTGTCACCTCCACCAGTTCAACACAACAATCCTGTCATGTCCTGCATCAGCAACCCATCTAGTATCAACACCATTATAATCTGCAGCTCCACTGGTAACTTCCACAACTCTGATCTATATGAGCCACCATTGTAACACCACCACCTTCATCTGAAACTCAATTCCACATAGCTACGAATCATGTATCGTCCAAACCCAATCACTTAAGCAGCAGCACAAACTCTTGCAATTCCATTCATCTTCATCTCCTCAAACTCAAACCCTAACACCATATACATAACCCCTTCATCACAACAACACTCTAAATTAACAATTCAATTTCAATCACCATTTAATTCATCTTCTTACATCAACAACTCAATCCCGTGAGCCCTAATTTCTGATTTGATTTAGGGAAGAACAGAAACCCTAATTCTATAAGAAATCAAAATTAAACCTTATAGAACCATCTAGACTTCAATCAAACACAAACCCATCTATAATCGACCAAATCACAACAGTTCCAAAGATAAAATTCAATCAAATACAAAACCCTAATTTAACTTACCAATTTATTGATTTTCCAGAACTAATTCAGCTTCAGTAACATCACCACCTCACTCAGTTCATCTATTCGCTAAGCATGAGAAGAAACGCTCATACAGAATCAACTTCACCTTCATCTCTCAAATCGATCAGAGCAGAGGAACAGGGAAAGGAAAGAGAAAAAAGAAGGAGAAGAGAAGAGAAGAGAAGAGAAGAAATAAGAATGAGAGAAAAAGAACCTCGCGTTTTTAGGGGCCACTCAAAAGGATTTAGGGGCCATCAATTTATACCCATCCAAAGACTCTAGTTAAGGGGTACCCTATATGATATTGAAGTTACATAAATGCCCTTCTGGTAAAACCATATAAAAACCAAATTAAAAAAAATTCTACTCATTTCAATTCTTCTTCCAGTTTCATATCTTCCGATTGTGGAAGAAAAAAAACTTTCCTCGTTCAACCGAAACATAGCCGCGAATCGTAAAATCAAAACATCGTCGATTCGTTTATAAAACAATGGATAAGGGAAATGAAACCCACAGACCTAGAAACAAAAATGTTGCTCGGAGTATCGATCCAAAGATTGGGATTTTAGCAAGAAATAAAGAAATTCTTGCTGCAAATGAAGAAGAACGCGAAGAACGCGAAGAACAAGTACCCGGCAATGTAGTCGGTGGTGGCGATTCCGATAGTCAAACACTTCGTCAACTTCAAATGGCCCCAATTAGGTAAGAATCTATCATTTTTGGTGTTTAATTCGCTTTAATTCGTCGAATCGAGAAAAAAAATTTCTAGGGTTTTCGGTTATTTATCCAGATTCGGAAGATATTCATGCTCATTTACTTCCGAATGTAGTCGTGTTCTTCATTTCTCAAGAACATCGACAGTATTCGGGAGAAAGATTTGATGATTATCTGCCGAATATTGGTGGCCATATCTTCCTGGATACAAACTGCTAATAATCGGTAGTTTAATGAATTTTCTGGCTACCGAATATATTTAAGTAGACACAGAGTATTCGGAAGAACACTCACTACCGAATGTATATATTGAAAAAATCTCAAAATTTCTGATATAGGAAAAATCCCATTTTGGGGCCAGTATTTATTCGGAAGACAATATAATGTTTTATACCTCCGATTGTGTAGGATAAAATTTTAGAGTTTCTGAACTCCAGTTGATGAATATTCGGTTGTAAACATGTTTAGTTATATTCCGATTGTTTTTCATTCGGCAAAAATATGTGTCTTCTTACTTCCGAATTTGTACATTCGGGTTATAGATGTGCACTTTGTCTTCCGATTGTGTAGGATGAAAAATTTACAGCTTCTGAACTCCAATTGATGCATATTCGGTTGTAAACATGTTTAGTTATATTTCGATTGTTTTGTATTCGGGAACAATATGTGTCTTTTTACTTCCGAATGTGTTCATTCGGGTTATATTTCCATACTTTGTCTTCCGATTGTATAGTTTGTAAATATTGTTCCTTTCTTTGTTGTTTAGACAAAGTCGAGAAAGGAGGAAGAAAGTGACAGCTAGTGCTAGGAGGGAAAGGAGCGCCAAAGATAATTCAAGTGCTCAACAAAGCTTACAAGAACAAAGCAGTCAACAAGGAGTGCAACCAAGTGCTGAACAAAGTGTATAACAACAAGGCAGTGAACAAGGGGTGCAACCAAGTGTTGAACAAGCCGCTCAACAAAGTGCAGAACCAACTGCTCCACAAGTTACACCCCACCATGAAATTGAACCAGTTGATCCAGTGCCAAGAGTAGAAGAAGAAGGACAACCAAGTGGTACCCAAAAAGCCAAAAAAGGAAAAGATGGTGTAAAGAAGGATATTGCTAAGAAAGCATCACATCTTGTCCCTCAGCACTTGAAGAAGAAGGGTATTCTAGCAGGCACAATCCTTGGGCTACCGGCGGATGGAGGAAAATTGCTATTTGGATACAAAGACTCATGGGCCAGAGAAATATACGAAACCGAGGTAATAAAATTACTATTTTTTATTAATGTATTGTCTATGTGTTATATCGTAATATTTGTATTAAGTATTTTTTTATGTACTTTAATAGGATCATCAAGATGCGGTCCGTCTACTCAAACCTACCGCCACACCAACAAAAATGCTTGCGTGGCCTTTATCCGGTGAATGTGAAAGGTTCAAGTCAATTTTTGCCAACTCGGGGTTAGCTAATGCCGCCGAGAATTCATTGTTAAAACATGATCGCGTGGCCATATCGGCATTCGTGGAGAGAATGTATCCTGAGACCGATACTTTCCATATGCCGTTTGGGGAGATGACAATTACTCCGGATGATGTTGTGCAGATTCTTAACCTTCCCGACCAAGGCACAGCTGTGAAGTTTAACTACACAAAGCAGTTAAGTTGGGCACAACTTTATGCTCTAACTAAAAAGTGCTTAGGTTGGGATGAAGAGACAACAACAGCAGAGTTTAGGAGGCATGCAAGTTACAGAACAAGACAGATCAACATTACATCTTTGATGAATATGTTTCGAGGCACCTTGGAGAAGGAAAAGAATGGAACGTTAACTGATGAGCAAGTGAACCACGCTGCCACCGCATATCTCCTTTGTGTATTGGGATGTGTCATATTCCCCAATACTTCTGGCAACCAGATCGACGCCAACCTTATACAACTTTTGGATCCTCTCCATGAAGTCGGTGACTATTCTTGGGGCACGGCATGCCTAGCATTCTTGATGGAAGAGTTGAGAAAGGCTTCGAGGCTAGGAACCTGCCAAGTTGCCGGGAATGTGGCTCTATTGCAGGTTTTTTCTTTAACTCTATAACTCACTCTATAGTTATTCAGTAGACAATACATATGATGCATATCCATAACTCCAAATGACGCATATTCGGTAGGAAATTATCCATCTCTTTTCCCGAATGTTGGTTATTCGGTGGTTAGGTACTTACTTTGTTTTCCGATTATATACAATCGGAAATATTCTTTTGATATTAGAACCGTATATAAAGGCCAGAAAAGCTATAGGTTACTGAACTCCAAATGACGCATATTCGGTAGGAAATTATCCATCTCTATTTCCAAATGTTTGGTATTCGGTGGTTAGGTACTTACTTTGTTTTCCGATTATATACAATCGGAAATATTCTTTTGATATTAGAACCGAATATACAGGCCAGAAAAACTATAGGTTACTGAACTCCAAATGACGCATATTCGTTAGGAAATGATCCACCTCTATTTACGAATGTTTGGTATTCGGTGGATAGGTATTCAGTTTTAGTTCCGATTATATATAATCGGAAATAAAGTTTGGAAATTACTACCGAATATACAGGCCAGAAAAACTATAGGTTACTGAACTCCAAATGACGCATATTCGGTAGGAAATGATCCATCTCTATTTCCGAATGTTTGGTATTCGGCGGATAGGTATTCAGTTTTATTTCCGATTATATATAATCGGAAATAAAGTTTGGAAATTACTACCGAATATACACAATCTATTTACTAAAACTTGGTTTCTTATGTATATAGGCATGGATCTATGACCACTTCCCTATCCTGAAGTTGGCCGGAGAGAACCCGGGGTGGTGCAAAGGTACTCCTAGAGGAACAAAGTATATATTTGAAGACAACCGTTCTAGGACAAAAGAGCAGCAGTTGATTCGCATGAGGGATATTTTGGACCAATTGAAGGCCTCGGACGTATGCTTTGATCCATACAAGGAAGATCGATCCAGTGGGCATATAAATGTTCGGTCGGACTTGTCCCTTTATTTTGGACCGTTGTGGCACCCCACAGGATATGTGATGTATAACCCCTCTAGGGTGATGCGACAACACGGGTATATACAACAGCAACCTGTGGAGAAAATGGGGGATTACTACAAATTGGAGTTGGAGTTGTGCTCTTCTAGTGGTGATAATCTCACGATTGTTCACACAGGCCCACCTACTGTTCTTGATAACTGGGATAAGAGGAATGAATTCATTATCGACACTGGTAGACGAACCACCCGAGGTGATGAAAATTCTCCAGACTATATGAGTTGGTATAACAAGGTATCACATCCTTTGGTTATCCGTGAAATCAAATCCAACATTACTGCGGCGGGTTCAAGTTATAATTGTATCATCAAAGACAAACCAATGGTTATGATAGACTGGTGCGTGTTCTTATGTTTTTGTTCATTTTATATTATTCCTATAAATCTTAGGTAATTACAGTTTGATGTTATGTCATTACGTATAAAAAAACAGGTGAATAGGTTCAAGTGTGTTTCCAAAATGTTAACTGCATGCCTGAAGAGCGGAGATCCCATGCCAGCTGAGAAGATCAAAGAGGCTAGAGATCTAGTTGATAATATGGATAACGAAGATTATGCTGCCCAGTTTGGGGAGAAAGTCACGAAGAGGCATCAGCCCAAGGTGGCAGTATCAAAGACGGGTAAAAGAACTCGAGCTTCATCGAGCGCTGAAGCTGCTCCAACTGAAGGTGCTCAAACCCGTGGTCGTGCAGGACTGGGAGGTAGTCACGGTCGTAAAGTAAAGAAGAGCAGATAAATGACAATGATTTTTGTTGTACATTCGGAAATTTTTTTGGGTAACTAAGTTAGACAAGTTCAAATGACAATGATTTGTGTGGTATATTCGGAAGTTTTGGTAACTAATTTAACTTCCGATTATTTCAAAGAAAAAATTTGAAAAGTATAAGTTTTTCCAAATTCTGATTTTTGGGCCATCGTACATTCGGAACTTTACAAAAAACCTATCCTCCGAATATCACAAGTTCAAAACAAACCACGCCATGGCTCCAGGTGGTTCCAAGGGCCAATATTGAAGGTTAGACAGCCCATATTCGGAAGTTTTGGTAACTAATTTAACTTCCGATTATTTCAAAGACAAAATTTGAAAAGTATAAGTTTTTCCAAATTTTGATTTTTGGGCCATCGTACATTCGGAACTTTACAAAAAACCTATCCTCCGAATATTACAAGTTCAAAACAAACCACGCCATGGCTCCAGGTGGTTCCAAGGGCCAATATTGAAGGTTATACAACCCATATTCGGAAGTTTTGGTAACTAATTTAACTTCCGATTATTTCAAAGACAAAATTTGAAAAGTATAAGTTTTTCCAAATTCTGATTTTTGGGCCATCGTACATTCGGAACTTTACAAAAAACCTATCCTCCGAATATTATAAGTTCAAAACAAACCACGCCATGGCTCCAGGTGGTTCCAAGGGTCAATATTTGAAGGTTAGACAGCCCATATTCGCAAGTTTTGGTAACTAATTTAACTTCCGATTATTTCAAAGACAAAATTTGAAAAGTATAAGTTTTTCCAAATTCTGATTTTTGGGCCATCGTACATTCGGAACTTTACAAAAAAATTATCCTCCGAATATTACAAGTACAAAAACAAACCACGCTATGGCTCCAGGTGGTTCCAAGGGCCAATATTGAAGGTTAGACAGCCCATATTCGCAAGTTTTAACTAATTTAACTTTCGATTATTTCAAAGACAAAATTTGAAAAGTATAAGTTTTTCCAAATTCTGATTTTTGGTCCATCGTACATTCAGAACTTTACAAAAAACCTATCCTCCGAATATTACAAGTTCAAAACAAACCACGCCATGGCTCCAGGTGGTTTCAAGGGCCAATATTGAAGGTTAGACAGCCCATATTCAGAAGTTTTGGTAACTAATTTAACTTCCGATTATTTCAAAGACAAATTTTGAAAAGTATAAGTTTTTCCAAATTCTGATTTTTGGGCCATCGTACATTCGGAACTTTACAAAAAAATTATCCTCCGAATATTACAAGTACAAGAAAAAATGGTTTCCTGGAACCAAACAACACCATAATCGGAAAGAAAGTTGACTCATAACATAACCGAATATTACAATCGGTAGGTTGTTTAAAAAAATAATCTACCGATTTCGTATAATCGGCTAGTTTTTATATTAATAATACTCCGATTACATCATTACATAAAGTTCAAACGGCCTTAACCTTACAATTTCGTCAAAAGCACCTAAATCCATACTCATAATTGACCATAAAAGTATTAAAACAGATCATAACTTCCAGTGACCATATAAATTGTCCCTCTTGATTTTGTAGCATCCTTCATGTTCAAATCGTTTCCCGTAGAGGTCCACATACCAGCGATCCGCAAGATTTCTCTGAAATTACGAATGAGTAACAAGTTAGTACTAACTTTTGTTAATGTGAGTTGGAGTTCAGAGATACTTACTCGTTTTTCATACGTCCACCAAGGAAAAGCGTTCCTAACAAACCGTTCCTCATCTTCAAGTTTGTCAATCTCCTTATCGAGCGCATTCTTTCTCATCTTAATGTCATTGGATGATCTTCGAATTCGATTACCATCTAATGCCTCAAATACCATTAAGATACGGTTCCATATCTGCTATTCGGATTCCGATTTGTGGAGCTTGTGAACACGATCATGAGCAGTTACCACAACCCACGCTCTATAAATAGCACAATCTTCTTCTTCGGCAAAAGCAATATCCATGTTTTTTGTTATGAAAATTAAAACTGAAGAGAGGAAAGAGTTTGGTGCAATTGGGGTGATAGATATGAGTTTCTTCATATAGGTTTAGGTTCCAACGGCTCTTTTTGTTTTTCCCAAAAACTCCAACGGCTAATTTGACGAAAGTTGAATGTGGAGAAACCAATAATCGATAGGTATTGTATTTAGCATATCTACCGATTATGGTAGCTTTCAAAATTTGAATTTGGGGCAACTTATAATCGGTAGGTTTTGTAATATATTTAACTCCCGATTAACGCTGCATCCAAAACACGAACCAAGTGGTTATGGCTGGCTGTGTACACTCCCGATTAATGAACACAAATCATTCTAATACTGCACCGACTACAATCGGAAGTCTGGGAAATATTTTGGCTTCCGATTGCAATCGGAGGATAACAATGTTATCATATGCTCCGAATATATAAGGGTAATTTCGCCATTACGAATTACGCGAGATAAGGGCTGGCTACATTTTCCCTTTGGGTGACCTTTTTTGTTTTATTGTTGGCCCCTAAATCCTTTCGAGTGGCCCCTAAAAACGCGAGGAAAAAGAAAGAAGATAAGAGAATAAATTTCTCTTCGACACGTTGGTGATGATAAAGCCAAAAGAAAATACTGAGGCACCCACGTTTTGGATAAGGGCAGCCTGGTCGGTCTTCATGCTTGTGCGATGATATATTCTTCGTCCGCTATCCGAATGACACGTTCGAGTAATCCATTTCGCCTAACTTTTCGAGACCTATACAATGATACTAGTTTCGTATCTAAATCGTTGTTAGACTAATTTCTAATAATTAACAGTCATGTTAATCTAATCGATTCATTAGCGCTAAGACGTCTCCTGATCATCGCTAGACCAGTCAAATAATATTGACGAGTTTGAGGATCCTTACGGTATGCTTCTCAGAGGACATCTAGGTTCATAGAGGACGACTCTAGCAAAAAACTAGGACACATAGGTATCAGGGACTGAATTTCCTGGTTTTTTGAGTCTCTATATTTATATACTTTCAAGACTAGGATTGCTGAAAATTTAAGCTAAGATAACTTGAGATTCAACTTAATACTTTCTCAGCTTGTATGAAACTCTTGTTAGGAGTTCATGTAAGCATGTGAGAAGTTTGTCTTGAAATTACATAGAAGAATATATATTATGGTCCAGAGTACCAGAACCGCGTATAATGATCATTCATGCAAAGTATGTATTTAGAACTAAATAACCAACATTGTGTTCATTTAAACACTTAATACTTGAATCATGATGCAAATACACAAGGATTTTTAATTATCAAAGATGTCTTAAAGGTGTTCACGAGAGTTGCAGCAATGCTAAACGTATTTATGAAATATGTCAAGAGAATTTTCTAATTCGTACTGGGTAGGTATGCGAAGTTACCGTTAGAGCATTGCTCGTTCGAACTCACAAGTATTTCTATATCAAGCTTTTTTTTTTAGTTATCAAAACTATATCTTGATTTCTAGTATACAATTAGTTAAGTCTCGGTCTAGGACATAGGAGTTGAGAAACGAACCAGTCATCATTTGTGTTCTACCATTTGAAGGAAGAGATCAATCGAAGCTTTTGAAGAACTTCAATAACAAAAGGTAAGTGAAGATTGAACCACCTATTTCTCAACTTATATTCACTTTTCTATCTTGAGACGATTGTCGCATAACTAATTAGACTAGCTTGCATAGACAAGAATTTCGAGTCGAGAACTAATTATTTAGTTTACGAATTTCTCGAAATATAATGACTAAGCTTAATGAACATTTGTTGATACTTGATCAAATTCGGTGGAGAACAATTTATTGTTGGAACCGAATCATGATTCAAGTTTATCGTTCGAAAATAGCCTGGAACAGTGTCATTGATGTTATTTAGGAATGTTTCGAATCGATTTAGAGAAATATAGAACTATTGTATTCGTAATTTTTCTGAAGCCGTATTACATGTATTTGTAACGTAGGAGTAGCTATATATCGACTTTCAGATTACATCATGGGAAAACCTATTTGTTTTGTGATTCGGATAGGTATGTATATTCGTATACAAACCATTGTAGAACTGTGGTAAGGGAACCATATTAAAATAATCAAACCCGTATGCGAGCCAAAAAAGAAATATGTTCTAGAACCAGTTTAGTACACAAACCGGTACGTAAACTTAATGTTCTATGAACTCCGGAACCGGCAAAGGTCCAAAGTTTGCAAACTGGTACGTGAACTAAAAAGTTATGTAGACTCCGGAACTTTGAATTAGTTCAAAGTTTACAAACCGGTACGTGAACTGAAAAGTTCTGTAAGAGTCCGGAACTCGGTCATTGCATATAAGTTTGCAAACCGGTCCACATACTATGACTCGTCCGATTCACGAACAGTTCAAGTGCTTGTACTTTGTACATTTACAAACTATGTCGATTGTGATTAACTTATTTCCTTGAAGTAATTTGCATTTGATCAATTTTCTAATTAACACTAGACTCATTTGATCACATAATTGTGACTCAATATTAATATCTTGTGAACATGAAAATGAGTGTTAAGCTTTTAAGTTCAAATAGGCTAGTTTCGGTTAACCATATTGAACACAGTATTTATACACGGTTCGGTTACGGTTTACCTAACCATAGTGTATATCTTGTATATGTGAATAAGATTCAAAGCTTTCATCTAACGGTGAATATTGATTACTTGGTTCCAAAGATATCTTAGCGTAAACCTAAAGCTACCTAGGCTTTGAAGTATATATAAGGGGAACTCTTGGCGACTGGGATCTTTGAATATTGGCACTACTTTTTGGTGTGTCCTAGTTGTATCTAGAGTCGTCCTCTCCAGAAACACTTTTAGGGTTTAACGACTACAAATACTTTATTGGGATTCGTGAAGCCAGGTCCAATTATCTTTTATCTTGATAACTTGAGTATCCTGATCTTGATTGTTTGTAGAGCCTTGCTCCATCAACCAAGATAGATAGTAATCAACAAAGTCTCTTCATCTCATACCTTGTTGATTCCGCAAGTTTTATACGTGTTAGGTGAATAATAATCTAGGCTGCACTTCGGGTTGTATAAGTCCGTATTTTGAAGATATCCAGACTTTTATCTAAGTTACTATCGATTTCCATCACCTGGATCTATCGTTCGATCTGATCATCCGTTTAGATCGTAAATCAGAAAATCAATAAATAGGCTTGATCAGTGGGAGGCAGATTTGGTTTAAAGTTTTCATTTGATTTGAAGCAACTCTTAGTTGAGTCCTGCTGGGATTCAAGAGGCATAAGGAGCGCGACATGAATCAGTGGGGAGACTAAATGGCTTTGATTTTCAAATTGATTTTCGATGGATTTGTGGAGAGACTAAATGGCTGGAATCAATTGGGTCATATCTATTGAGTATACCAATATTATTCTGAGCGTTGGAATGAGTTAAATTTGGCTAGAATCCGCTAACTTTAAATCGAGAGTTAGACAAGGAAGATACGCTCGAGTTCTCTGTGAGAGGAATTTTTGGGAAGTTTTGTGGACTAAATGGGGAAGATATCTGATCTTCTTAAGTGTTTATGCAACTATGGAAGTATTACAGCTCATATGCGCAGGCAGAGGGGATGGAGAAGATCATATCTCGGCTGACAGTGAAGAAAATGGAAAAAAATATTTTCCGAGTAATGGAGAATTATATGGAGTGAATGAGCGAGATTTGATGGGTCTGTTGGTTATAAATAGGTTGTTGGGGTTGAGCAGAGGGGGTGTCGAGAGTTTGGGGAAGTTTTGGAGGATACAGAATGAAGAACTCACGAGTTGCAGAGCTGCCATTTTTCTGCTGCTGCTGCTGATGAAGAACACCAAGAACACGAAGAACGGACCTGCACCAGCAGTCGTTTATCGTGGGTCGTAGGTGTGGGTCTTAGATCTACAGTAACAATAGCACTTCTTCTGTGTCGTTCATTTTGGACGCTTTCTGTGGGTCGCACATTCACTGTTTTATTATTCATCTCCATTTTCATCCTTGTATACACCCTTTGAGCAATAAATAAATATTTTGAGCGTGTTTTTATCATGATGAGCTAAACCCAACACTGGGACGACGGAGGAGGTCGAATTTCATCCATGTGGTAATTTCATTAATTCTTTTATTTACTTTTTGCACAAATTTTAATTGAATTAAGATTTTAAATTAATTACTTGTGATTTCATTTGATGGAGTATGCTTAGTCCTAGGGATTTTTGATATGCCATGCTTAAGAAATACAAGTAATATTTTATAAAATCTATCTTGGAAATAAACTAGAGTTAATATTTGTTTTGTTTTTGAACTATAATTGCTAGAATTAATTTCTGAACCATTTGAAGAAAAAAAAACGGCCGAATCTTTAGTCCCAGTACTCTTGCCCATATTGTTAATATTTTTTGTATATATTTTTATTTTTAAATCTTTACAAGTCCGAGCAACGAACTTTTACTACCACTTTCAACACTATAACAATAAGTATTGATGCAACACGGTAATATCTTTCCTTAACTCTTTCGCCTCAAATGGTAACAGTTTCTCCTTGTTCATGCTTTTAGTTTCATCTTTAGAACATTGAGGACAATGTTAGATTTAAGTTTGGGGGTATGAGAGAAACTTTTTAGTTGCAATAAATAAACTCCAGAGCCTAGAAATTTATGCGTATTGAGGTAGGCACTAACTAATCTAAGTGGATGGAAGCATGTTGGTTGTAGGAGTTGAGGAACCAATCTGATTAGATGGAAACATCTAGAAGAGTCTATTCATAAAAGCACAGAGCTCAGGTGTTAGAAATAACATGATAGTTTCACCATATCTCGTTCAGTCCTTTTCACTTCTGTTTTTATTTTTTCTTTTTAAATATGTTTCTAAGTGATTTGGTGGGTCTCACGATTCAAGTTGTTACCAATGCTAGGGTGAATTAGGGTGATTGAGATACCATGTAAAAAAAAAAAAGTTGAAAAAAAAAGAGTTGAAAAAAAATAGTTGAAAAAAAAAAATTGAGACCAGACCATTTGACCAAAAGGAATAAATTCAATAAAGTCGACCACTGGTACCCTTGTATATGCCAGTTGTGTTGACCTAGAGTTAGGTTATCGACCACTGGTACCCTTGTATATGCCAGTGTGTTGATATTAGTCATACTAGTATCTCAATCCATTAGGATAGGTTCATTTTGGCGGAGGCCTTCAGACAGATATGGCAAAAACGCCGTTCACTTAGTAAACATCAAAACCATCTATGTTTTTATATATCCATCTTCTTGATCTATCCATATGATTAGTTTGACTCCGAATATGATGTCCATAGTGCAACTATCTGAGTAGAGCTCTGTCACTTATATATGAATTTTAGTATGCTTGAGTGCAAACTCGTGTACATCAATTGGAATTTCGCATCAGGGTACTTCCTCTTGTAGTCAATAAGTATGCTAACCAAGGAGATTATTTAGTGCCTTCCAAGGTTCGTTGTAGATAGTTAGGGTCTGGAGTAAAGGTTTTGTGGGTACACCTCTGGTAAACCCTCCGGAGACAACACTCCGCCACTAGGGCCACCTAGGGGTTCAAATGATTTTCCTTTCTAGAATAAATTTGCTCGAGGACTAGCAAATACTAAGTTTGGGGGTATTTGATAGACGCATTTATGTGTCTATTTTGTTCTCAATGTTATGTATTGTTAGACTCGATTAAGTACTTATTGTGTTATTTTGTGTTTTTGTAGATGTTTTTAGAGAAATAAGCCTTTGCGGCGAAATGAGCTCGAAAAGTAGTGTTTTACACCCCAGGATAATGTACCAGAGGCACCTCAGAAATGCACCGGAAGCGTCCCAGAAATGTACCGGAGGAACCCAAAAAAATTACTATTTCCACCCCAAAATTACTATTTCCACCCCAATTGCTAAAGGGACGCCCGTACAGGATTAGGGGGAGGACACTTTTCTTCTCATAATTCAAATTTCATTTCTGGCGGGAAAATATATTCTCTCCCTGGCAGATTTTCAAATTGATTTCCGATGGATTTGTGGAGAGACTAAATCGCTGGAATTAATTGGGTCATATCTATTGAGTATACCAAGATTATTCTGAGCGTTGGAATGAGTTAAATTTGGCTAGAATCCGCTAACTTTCAATCGAGAGTTAGACAGGGAAGTTACGCTCGAGTTCTCTGTGAGAGGAATTTTTGGGAAGTTTTGTGGACTAAATGGGGAAGATATATGATCTTCTTAAGTGTTTATGCAACTATGGAAGTATTACATCTCATATGCGCAGGCAGAAGGGATGGAGAAGATCATATCTCGGCTGACAGTGAAGAAAATGGAAAAAAATATTTTCCGAGTAATGGAGAATTATATGGAGTGAATGAGCGAGATTCGATGGGTCTGGTGGCTATAAATAGGTTGCTGGGGTTGAGCAGAGGGGGTGTCGAGAGTTTGGGGAATTTTTGGAGGCTACAGAATGAAGAACTCACGAGTTGCAGAGCTGCCATTTTTCTGCTGCTGCTGCTGATGAAGAACACCAAGAACACGAAGAACGGACCTGCACCAGCAGTCGTTTATCGTGGGTCGTAGGTGTGGGTCTTAGAGCTACAGTAACAATAGCACTTCTTCTGTGTCGTTCATTTTGGACGCTTTCTGTGGGTCGCACATTCACTGTTTTATTATTTCATCTCCATTTTCATCCTTGTAAACACCCTTTGAGCAATAAATAAATATTTTGAGCGTGTTTTTATCATGATGAGATAAATCCAACACTGGGACGACGGAGGAGGTCGAATTTCATCCATGTGGTAATTTCATTAATTCTTTTATTTACTTTTTGCACAAATTTTAATTGAATTAAGATTTAAATTAGTTACTTGTGATTTCATTTGATGGAGTATGCTTAGTCCTAGGGATTTTTGATATGCCATGCTTAAGAAATACAAGTAATATTTTATAAAATCTATCTTGGCAATAAACTAGAGTTAATATTTGTTTTGTTTTTGAACTATAATTGCTAGAATTAATTTCTGAACCATTTGAAGAAAAAAACGGCTGAATATTTAGTCCCAGTACTCTTGCCCATATTGTTAATACTTTTTATATATATTTTTATTTTTAAATCTTTACAAGTCCGAGCAACGAACTTTTACTACCACTTTCAACACTATAACAATAAGTATTGATTAAGGGGGAGAAACATATCACCATAGTATTACTTCAGAGTTGAGATACAATTGAACTTTGGAGAGAAGATATTAATACTATGTTTCTGTATAACAACGATTGATAATATTTTTTTTTCAAAAAGTTCTTATCGCTATGGAATCGGTTCTTCAACAACAACGATGCTGAGTTGAACACGTTCAGAATCATTGCAACTTGGAATAGCGAAGAGTTCAAGGACAGTTGGGGAAACCAAGGAAATCAAGAAGACATGGTGGATCGAGAAGATTTTTTAAAACTTTATTTTTGTTATCCATATGTATTAAATAGTTTTTTCACTAAAATTGACAAAGGGGGAGATTAATGTTAGAGCATTTCTCGGTCAAACTCACAAGTGTTGTTGTATCAAGCTTGTTGTCAAATTTAGTTGTCAAAAATATATCTTGATTTCTAGTCTATAATTAGTTAGGTCTCGGTCTAGGACAATATAGTTGAGAAACGAACCACCCAAATCGAAGATATACCGAAGCCTTTGGAGAACTTCATCAACAAAAAGTAAGTGAAGACTGAACCACCTATTTATCAAGTTATATTCACTTTTCTATCTTGAACAATTGTCGCATAAATAATTGGACTAGCTTGTGTAAACAAGAATTTAGAGTCGAGAACTAATTATTTAGTTTACGAATTTCTCGAATTATAATGACTAAGCTTAATGAACATTTGTTCATACTTGATCAAATTCGGTGGAGAACAATTTATTGTCCGGAATCAAATCATGATTCAAGGTTATCATTCGAAAATAGCCGGGAACAGTGATATGTGTCATTGATGTTACTCAGGAATGTTTCCAATCGACGTAGAGAAATATAAAACTACTATATTCGGAATTTGTCTAAAGTCGTATTACATATATTCGTACACGTAGCGGAGTATCTATATATCGACTTTCAGATTTGTGTAATATACATACTCGTATGTACATCATGATTCAAGTTTATCGTTCGTAAGGGAACCAGATTAAAATAATCAAACCGGTATGCGAGCCAAAACAGTTCTATGTTCTAGAACCAGTTTATTACCCAAACTGGTTCGTAAACTTAACGTTCTGTGAACTCCGAAACCGGAAAAGGTCCAAAGTTTGCAAACCGGTACGTGAACTAAAAATTTCTGTAGACTTTGAAACTTTGAATTAGTTCAATGTTTGCAAACCGGTACGTGAACTGAAAAGTTCTGTAAGAGTCTGGAACTCGGTAATTTCATAAGTGTGCAAACCGGTTTATTAACTGAGAAGTTATGTTGACTCCGGAACTCGGTAATTGCATATATGTTTGCAAATCGGTCCACATACTATGACTCAGTCGATTCACGAACAGTTCAAGTACTTGTACTTTGTACATTTACAAACTATGTCGATTGTAATTCAATTGCGATTAAGTTATTTCCTTGAAGTAATTTGCATTTGATTAATTCTCTAATTAACATTGGATTTATTTGATCACATAATTGTGACTCAATACTAATGTCTTATGAACATGAAAATGAGTGTTAAGCTTTTAAGTTCAAATAGGCTAGTTTCGGCTAACCATATTGAACATAGTCTTTATACAAGGTTCGGTTACGGTTTACTTAACCATAGTGTATATCTTGTATATATGAATAAGATTCAAAGCTTTCATCTAACGGTGAATATTGATTGCTTGGTTCCAAAATTACCTTAGCTTAGACCTAAAGCAACCTAGGCTTTGAAGTTTATATAAGGGGAACTCTTGGCAACTGGGATCTTTAAATCCTGACAGTAGTTTTTGGTGTGTCCTGGTTGTATCTAGAGTCGTCCTCTCCAAAAACCCTTTTAGAGTTTAGCGACTATAAATACTTCGTTGGGATTCGTGAAGCCAGGTCCAGTTATCTTTTATCTTGATAACTTGAGTATCCAGATCTTGATTGGTTGTAGAGCCTTGCTTCATCAATCAATATAGATAGTAATCAACAAAGTCTCTTCGTCTCATAGTTTGTTGATTCCGCAAGTTTTATACTTGTGAGGTGAATAATAATCTAGGCTGCACTTCGGGTTGCATATTTCCGTATTTTGAGGATATCCAGACTTTTTTCTAAGTTTCTATCGAATACTATCACATGGATCTATCGTTTGATCTGATCATCAGGAAATCAATAAATAGGCTTAATCTATGGGAGACAGATTTGGTTTAAAATCTTTAATTGATTTGAAGAAACTCTTAGCTAGTGCGAGACCGTCTTAGGGAATCAATTGCGCAGAGTCATGTTGTGATTCAAGAGGCGTAAGGAGCGCGATTGTATCTGAATCAGTGGGAGACTGAGTTCGGGCTCAATTATACATTCAAACATGAAGTTAATTGGTAGTATGCTAGTGTCTGTAGCGGCTTAATACGGTTTGGTGTTCAATTTGGAATAGGTCCCGTGGTTTTTCTGCATTTGTTTCCTCGTTAACAAAACTTTGGTGTCTATGTTATTTATTTTTCCGCGTTATATTGTTTATCTTTATAATTGAAATATCACAGGTCGTGTGTTGATCAATCACAATAGCTAGGTCCAACCTTGTTAGTTGGAAAATACTTGATTGATCCTTGGACACTAGTCTTTGATACTTTCTAAGAACTCTGTTTGTAGTTAGGTTCACAGATTTAATTCTGTAAACGTTCTAACAAGAAAGAGACATATATAACTCTAGTCACTTTCCTTGATTGAGTTTTTACTCTCGGAGTTGTGTTGAATTTTTCCATACAGATTGCCTAAGAAAAAGCTGGTGGTGTATTTTGGTACCCCAGGTGTTTTCAGTTACTTACGAACCAGTTTATGAATTCAGGTGGCCAAGGTGTGCGTACCGGGTATGCGTATACAAAGGCTATTCACGAACTCAAGCACTTAAGGTACGCGTACCTCCCCCAATTCACGAATTTACAACACCATGGTATGCGTACTGGGTATGAGTACTACTTATATTCCACAAACTCATGGTACACTAACTGGGTATGCGTAGTGCGTACCTACCCTGAGTGTAAATTTTAGAGCTAAAACTGTAAGACCCTGATGTTGTTGATAGCCGTTCCCCAGTTCAGGGATAAAACTGTAAGACCCTGTATCTAATGTGTCGTTGTTCTGCAAAGAAACAGAGTCATTTAACCCAAGCCTCTTTACTTACATATGTATTGAGAAACTCAGTATATTTATATATAAAATTTATCCAGAATTGTGGGTGCAGCAACAATCCCAAATATTCTGTAAATTTTATCTTTCACCTGCATTACTCACTAATGCATGGCCCACCTAGTATTCATTCTATGCCATGTTCCCCAGCCGAACTCTTGATGTTGACATGACAATTAGTGTTCGCTCGCAGCAGAGTAGCATGAATTTCCCGAAATGTCAGGATTGAGATACGCATAGAAGTACTCAATTAGAGACACGTAAAGTTATGCTGCCCTCTAAAATATAATTAGTGATTTTGTATGAACGCACAAAATTCACCAGAAATTGATTGATTTTGTGCCATCCCATAAAATTCAATCTTTCTAAACCTAATTTTACTAATTTACAAAAATTAAGTCTTTTTTGTGGCATGCGCAATATCTCGAACCCTATTGGTCGAGACCAAACCTAGGTAAGCTAGGAAATTAATCCGCCATGGACTAGTAGGAGAAAAATCCTACCAGAAGTAGAAAAGAAACTGCGGCAAATAAAAGAAGCAGCAAAAGGAAGCGCGTCCACACCACTTGCCCGGACGGTTTTCCCTAGCAGGCACTACCCGTGGCCGGCCTGCGCCCCATGTTATTGCTTGCTGGCTCCTCTTTCCCTACCGACCAGTCACATCACTCCAAAAGCGCCACACACACTTTTAAATAAAGTTGGAAGTTGGTTTGCCGACGCACCTAATTCCTTAAGGAATTTAACATAGGCTTCCCATGTCAGTCTTAAAACTATTACGGGTTTGGCCGGTCGATTTATCAAGTCTAGCCACCTCCTAACATGGTCGGACAAGCACCATCAGTCACACCGACGAGCCCATTGATGCTTAGGCCAATTGGAATCCTTTCCACTCACAAGCGGAGCCACCAAACGATTACCCAAAGTGGGTTGGCCGCGTGAGGTACAAAACCCTAATTTATGCTAGCAGCAGTATATTGCTGCCGAAAAATAATCTTGGCCGCCCAACTTCGCCAGCCGAATTGACCGGCCTAGATTTAATCTCAATCAACAGACAACGTGCGGATACGCTCACCAGCAGCCCGGCTATTGTGTTGGCCGATCGCATAGCTCCAAGCATGCGACTAACACCAAAAACCGTTAGCCCCAAAGCAGGTTGGCCACATGGCTATTAAACCCTAAATTGAATTAATGGCAGTATGTAACTACCGCAAATCATCTCGGTCGTCCAACTTCGATAGACGAATCAACCGGCCTAGATCTAATTTTAGGGGACCAATGGGATGTTTCCGTGATCACCGGACACCGCTCTTCCATAAGGAACAATCGTCCAAGCCGCGACCTGCCTATATGGCTCTTAAACGATCGCCCAAAATGGCTAGTCGCGCTTCCAATAAGAATTTTAAATAAATTCAGCAGCAGCCGTTAAATGCCGCAAATCATCTTAGACATCCAACTTCTCTAGCCGAATTGACCGGCCTAGGTCAAATCTTAGGCGACCAATAAGATGTCACCATGGTCGCCAACCGTAACTCTCCTATAAGGACCGATCGACCTATCTTTGGCGCGCATGAACGACTCCCAGCAGCTTCTCGAAAATGGACGGTCATGCTCCTTTTAAGACATTAGGATCCACGACTAATTTAAAGCATCTTTATACAACGATACTTTATGAGCATCGATTAGTTTGAGTTGTTTTCTCAAAAGCGATGCATTATATGCATCAATTAAAAACGATGTTTTATAAATATCGATTTCATAAATAATTTAATTATTTGACCTAAGAATCGTTACGTGTTATATCTTGCGGCAAGCCTCATGGCTTGGCTTGTAATACATGACCACCCGCCGCCTAGCTTGCGCGTGATTGGTCAAAATAACTAGGTATTGCAAACAAGACCCGCTCAGCAACCTGCTACATTTTTCACGAAAAATACTCGAGACATCAAACATGTCGCAAACTGGGGGATATTCATCGGGGTATTGGTCTGGCGGTTTACAACGTGCGGCGTGCAACACGCTCATTATGAGAAAGTATCAGGAAAGGCGGACAGTTAGTGGCAGCAGGGAAGTAGTGGGTGTACACCAATCCGTCTTCCCTCATTGAAAGACGTGGTTTTCAACATTTTCACACGATTCCACTTCTCCATCACTCAATTACTCCCACTTCCTATGAGATCAGGGTGCGTTCAACTATGACTTATATAAATAGGTTTTCAACCTATTTCAACCAACAAGGGTTATCAACACAAGTATCTAGAAAAACACCAAAGAACTCATAGCTTGCATTCCGCAAGCGAGTTCCACATTCTGATACAAGTCATAAAATAACCACACCTTCAGAATTAACCATTCTTATCTCAACACCCTTCTTCGCTTCCCTCCCTAAGATCAGCCCTTCTCCTTCATTTTGTGATTGAAGCAACACTCTAACGACCATTTATTGGTTTAGGACAGAATTGTACAGATTGATCTCTCAAATATAAAGTATTCCTATGCAGTAGGATTTAGATTCGTTTCCCGACGGCACACCCAAATTTACCATTTCCAGCAGAATCAGTTTTACCCCAAAACATCGTACCTCCCCCCATTCATGAATTTACAACACCATGGTACACGTACTGGGTATGAGTACTACCTATATTCCACAAACTCATGGTATACGAACTGGGTATCCATAGTGGTACCTACCCTGAGTGAAAATTTCAGGAGTTCAGAAAACCTTTTTTTTTTATGTTCGAAACATTTGCATTGCTTGGGAAATTTCCAAATGGCCAAAAACATAGTTCTTGAACTATAAAATTTTTTTGAACTAAGATTGCTAAGGACCTATGGACATCCATTGCTTGAATCACATTTCGAGATGTATAACAACACAAGCTTGACTAGAAACTTCTTCTTTGTAAAATCTACTAGAAGTCATACGACGTAGTCTCATATAAATGGAATGGTAATACTTGTGAGTAGATAAAATAATATAGTCTTCACATACCTCTTTTTTAATGAAGTTCTCTAAATTTATTTGTTTGATCTTCAGTCTTCAATCTTCAAGGGTTATTCAGTGACGTCTGATACTCAACTACCATACACTAATCCTAGTCCGAGGCTTGACTTGTAAACTAGAAATCGAGATGTATCTTTGTGCAACTAACATTGACAACAAGCTTGAGATATCAAAACTTGCGAGTTCAACCGAGCAATGCTCTAACAATCTCCTATTTTGTCAATTTTAGTGGCAAAACGATCAATATATATATATATATATTCAAAATAAATTGATCTTTCAGCTCAAATCCCATCATGCTTAATTTCCTTGGTTCTTCAACATCGTTTTGAATTCTTTGTTCTTCGAGCTCTTCTATGGTTTTGCATATGATCGTTTCAGCTCCGTTATTGTTGAAGATCCATAGCAATAACAACTTTTAAGAATACTTTATAGAGATTTTCTTGAATGATAAAATCACCCAACTCATTAGTTGTTGTACCAAAAACGTAGTATTGTTACCTTCATCAAAGTTCAATTACACCACAACTTTGAAGCAATATTATAATGATATGTTTCCCCCCTACTCAATAGTTACTGCTTTTGCATAATAGATAAAACTTATAGACTTGGTCATGGGTAAACGTTTTACTGGTTTTTGAGTAAAAGTGATGGAGTAGGAAAATGTTCGATGAAGCAAACCGTCTAAACCCTTAAACAAATGTACTGCACGGGAGTACTTTGAGTTCGGTATACTAATCTATAAGACTCTGTCCTAAACAGAGAAATAGTCGTACCAAATTCAATTTGGTCGCAAGGAAGCAGAAGGGTCGGTCTGCAGGGAGGGAAGCTGATAACGTATACAAATTAATAGAAATGATTGATTGTGAATGATGTGTTGAACCGTTTTGAAGATGATTTCTCTGTGTAATATCGATAGAAATCTTATATGTGCTATATATATTGATGATTGACTGTCGTGGGTTAGCTTACGGTGAATCTTGTAGAGCTACCCAATCATAGGTTTAGGAACCTATTTATTGCAGAAGTAGTTAACACATTGATCTCCTGTCAGCAGTGACGGTTGAAGACGAGAGGGAAATAGGAAGTGGAAATCATGTAGAAACTAGTTCCACTTTGTGTAGGAGACTTGGTTGATTTTCTATCTGAAAAAGCGGGGGTCTAACAACCACACCCAATATTCCATTTAGGAAATCTGTATGGACTAACTCCAATATAATTCCAAGAGAATCAACTAGACAGTCAGACTCAATCAAGGAAAATATATCCAAGAGTTATATCTATGTTTCTCAATGTAATCAGCAAATCAAACAGATAGAAATCCGCGAGCCTGATTATTATGAGAACAACTTGAACGGTACCAAAGACCAATGTTCAAGTGTCAATCAATTTCAGTCAACAACCAAAGGTTGGATTTACCAATTGATTGAACTACGCACAACCTGTGATATTTCAATTATATAGAAAATAATGCAGAAAAGAAATAACACAGACACCAGAGAAACCCCGGGACCTAGTCCAGATTTGAACACCACACAGTATTAAGCCGCTACGGACTCTAGCCTACTACGAGTTAACTTCAGACTGGAATATAGTTGATCCCTAACCAATCTCACACTAATTAAGGTACATCCGCGTTCCTTACGCCTCTGAATCCCAGCAGGACTCTATGCACTTGATTCCCTTAGTTGATCTCACCCACAACTAAGAGTTGCTATGACCCAAAGTCGAAAACTTGATAAACAAATCTGTCTCCCATAGAAAAGTCTATTTTAATAGATAAATCTGTCTCCCACGGAAATACTTACGAAGTTTGTTCCGTATTTTGATAAATCAAGGTGACCATGAACTAATTGATAATCCATTATTATATACCCGAAGAACATCCTAGAAATATGAATCACCTCACAATATCTTAACTATATGGTAGTAGAACAAGTTATCGTGGAATCACAAAGAATGAGACGAAGAGCTTTGTGACTACTTTTTATATCTTACCTATCAGAGATAAATATCGAGCAAATCTTAGAGAAGATAGTACTCAATACGATAGAACAAAGTAAGATCAGAACACGTAACTACAGAGAAAATAGTTGGGTCTGGATTCAGAATCCCAATGAATTCGTTAAGTCGTTAACCTATAATGGTTTTAGGAAAAACCTAGGTTAAAGAAAAATCGACTCTAGCCGCAATTAGTATCACACATGAGGTGTGGGGATTAGGTTTCCCAGTTGCTAGAGTTCTCCCTTATATAGTCTTCAAATCAGGGTTTGATAACTTTAAAACAAACCAATCAATATTCATCGTTAGATGAAACTTGATTCAAGATTCAAGCAATATCTTTCCACCGTTAGATGGTCTTTAGCTTGTTACACACAAATTAAATATACCTTCATTTAGATATGGGTAACCGTACCTAAACGTGTATATTGAGTTGGCTCAATAACAATTAATCGAAGTTAGCCATATGAACGTTTTTCTCTTAACCTTGTTCATCTTAACACTTCTAGATCAATTAATAATCAAATGAATCTAATTGTGTTACTCATAGAGTTGTTCAATTGTTTATATTCTCATAGAAGTATACAAGACACAATTCAAGCAAAATCGTATTGATTCAAAAGAATCACTTCATGAACATTTTAGCCACGGTTTGCATTCCTTAATTTATAAATGTATTTGTTCATGAGTATGAAATCATACTTCACCGATTTTAGAACTTGACCACTTAAGTTTGCAAACGGATACGCAAACTTAAGTTCCAGACATTGGTCACAAGCCGACAGTTTGCAAACGGGTACGCAAACTTTAGCTCCGAATCGAACTCAGTTGAAACCGTTTGCGAACAGGCACGCAAACTTGGTTCCCGGATTTCAATAGTTAATCAGTTTGCGAACGGTATGCAAACTTAAGTACCCTAACTTAAACAATTAAATAAGTTTGCGAACAGGTGTCCAAACTTCCGGTCCTGAATTCCGTCAAAATAGTTCGTGCACTAATTTCACAAAATGTTATGTATCCAGACATGGGTTTTAGCTCTTAACTCTCATTCCAATCATTGAAACATTCTTAGAAGACAACAATAGCTGTCTCACACAAACTATTAGCTTATAATAAATTTTCAAGTGATTGATTGATCAATACGAAACATTCCGAGCCTACGTCAAATGACTGTCTCACACAAATCATGTAAGATGTTACCAGGTTATTTTCACATGATCATCTTTTAACTTTCGTCAAGAATAATGATGAACGTGGTTAAAGCAAAAATCTTTCTAACACATATTTCGAGAAAGATATAAGCGAGTTAAACTCAACTCGAAATATCAAATGTGTATAATGTAAAGTCTATATAGCTATACGACTTTGTCTCAATAGGAGATAAAATAAAATAGAATTTTGAGTGATAGATGAGTTCAAGTCTCCACATACCTTTTGTTGATGAAATTCCACAAGCTCTCATTAGTAGTTCATCATCTTCAATAGATAAACGTCGTGAAGTCTAAAGCTCAACTATACATTCTATCCTAATCTGAGACATAGATATAAGTACACCAGAAATCACAACATATAGTTTTGACAACTAAACATGATAAACAAGCTTGAGATAGCTACGCTTGCGAGTTCGACCGAGCAGTGCTCTAACACTATCCACTATTCCATTTACTCCTTCAATCACCAGCACGACTTACTCACATTTATCATCATGGATGTATTACTACATCGCACGTGTTGTAGGCCACATGACCAAAACCATAGTGAATATACCCCCATATGACATGAATTGGTGTTTCATGTGAAAGTATGCTTTGCAGATGAATATTTAAATGGTCAATTGCTTTGCAGATATCGTCGAAATCCATTAAGATCTCTAAAATATCTAAAATGGAAAATACCCTTGAAAATTATTAATAAGAAGCCGCCACCCAACTTAGGGAGTTGGGATCCAATACAATAACTGGTCCAATATTCAGAGATAGGTCCGGGAATCAAGATACGGGCTAGGAAGGTGTGAGGCACCTAACCCATCCAATCAGGAGATTGGCCTCTGCTTTACAATTGGGATACTAGGGTTTAAAATATAAATTAATCACCTTTGTAAGATTATCACCAGCAAAATGCAAAAATATTAGACACCGATTGAATAATCTTAAAACAAAATTGTTATTATTATTGGAAAAAAAAATTAATATCACCAAAAATATTATTAATTATTGAAAAAAATAAAAGATAGAATTTTATTATGGGAACATTATCTAAATACCTCTACTATGAGGCCCTTGTAAAAATACCCTTATGAACTTTACAAATACCCCGCTGCAATACATTCCATTTTCAAAAACAATACCCAGGTATTGGAGAACTTTACAAATACTTCTCCAATACCACCATCTTCAATTGTTAAACCTATGAACACATCCAACAAAAACAACTCCAATTTCGAGTCATCTATCTACCAAACATAAATTCAGCTCAAACCCATTTTCAAAAAATCTTGAGATTCATCTCAGAAACACCAACATCAATCTCTTCTATCAGTTCATTCTCTTCATAAAATCATTGAAAATCAACCATGACAACAACAATTCTCAGTCAAATCCCATGTAAACCCCATCAAATTCAACTGCAACCTGCTTCTTAACTCTTCTTAAATCTCGTTAATCAATCAACAACATCAATCTCAGCAACTTCCCCTCTGTGAACTGGATCCAAACCCAAACTTCAAATTCATCAACAGTAGTCTTTTCATTCCTCCTTGTTCATCACCAGAGACAACACTAGCAACTCAGATTCGTCCCTGTTTTGACAAAACATTAGATCCCATCTACAATAATTCAACCATTATTAATCAACGCCTCCATCGTCAAAATCAAAATTTATACTTACCAGAAACCGAAACCAAAATCGAAAACCTAAAACTCTATCAATCGCTTTAATCTTCATTTGATGTTGAAATTACAGTTAAAATGGGAAGAAGAAGATCTCTTGATGATGTTTATGAAGTTTCATTTCGAGATTTGGTTGAAGTCGAAAACTTAAATCTCGATTTCTGGATCTGTTAAAAATCAAACGTACACGATATAAAAGATCTGCTGATAATATTGGCGGTGATTGAAACGGTGACGGTGGCGGCGATGGAGATGGTGACGGTGGTGGGAGAGATGCAGATGGTGGTGGTAGGAGAGATGGAGCAGTTTTCTGAGATTTGCGAGTTAAAGAAGAATGATGGTGGAAGGTTAAAAAAGGAATTATATGATTTATGGTTTCACCAAAAATTTCAATCATGCCATTAGGAGCAAATATATAAATGGATAAGGATATTTGTGAAAGATCCATGGATAGTAGGGGTGTCACATTTATTATTATCAAAACAATCAAAATTGGCAAGGCATTATTTATCAAAATTCAACCATTATTATTATTATTAAGAAAGAAATGCAATTATCATGGATCATTAACCCAGACGTAGATGCATGCTATGGGACAAATCCTGGCTAGTTTGCAGGCCGGGGTAGCAAAACAGAAAATCCAAGTTTGCTGTTATTTCTTGTCGGCCAAGGAGATGTGCACGTTTGACGTGCTAGCTAACATAAATAGCCCTACTATGACTCGAATTGATTAAGAGATGAAATGATTTTATATCAACCCTTGTGAGTTGTGACGAATCAAAACTAACCTTACAGCAACGTAAACTCGTGATGCAATTGTATGGCTCAATTGATATTATATATTAGAACACCGATGTCACGATGGAGAGGGGACCGAAGAAAAATGAAACAAATAGCAATTTCCGCCGGTAGGCGTATACTATCTTCGTTTCAGGAAAAATGATATTTTTAAAGTTTCATTTTGTCAGTAATAGACTAAATTGATAAAGTGATCACTTTTACTGAAACAGAGGGAAATTGAAAAGATGAAAGTATCTCTTTTGCTGAAACGGAGTGAAAGTATCACTTTTCCTGAAACGGAAAATTAGTCGATGCATAAACAAAATATGGTTGCATAATGTGTTATGCATCCTTTGTGGTGGTTTGCATAATGGCTATGCATTGAATTTTCGAAAACTATGCCTAAAGTGAAAGTATCACTTTTCCTGAAACGGAGGGAGTACATCGTTTTATTAGTTCCAACGGAAAATTAGTTAGATGCATAAACCAAAATATGGCTACATAAAGTATTATGTATCCTTTGCGGTGGTTTTCATAATGGATATACATATAATTTTCTAAAATTGTGCCTAAAATGATAAATACCTCCGAATTTTTCGTAAAAACTCTAAATTTGATATTGTTGTTTGTATTCATTGCATAGATTTTTTTATAACCTTTCCAACGAGATAAAATTTGTAAATTTCTAAGACACAGTTTTTTAGATATTTCATATTAAAGTTTGGTTGCCAATTATACTCCTAAAGAATAAGATATTTAAGGAGTTATAATAATTAGACTAAAAACGAGGGATATTTTGATATTATCAAGTGGGTTCGTATCTTCTGTGCCAAAGCATTGGTGAGCCACCTGTGCCAAGCCAATAAATTGGTAACACCTGTTCCATTTGATTTGTAACAGCAAAGCCGGGTGGAGTTTCCTTTTTCTCCTCTTCTCTGTTTACAAATCAAATGGAACAGGTGTCACCAATTTATTGGCTTGGCACAGGTGGCTCACCAATGCTTTGGCACAGAAGATACGGACTCTTATCAAGTGCACATTACCAAAATTTTTTTATGAAATTACAAATTTATATGAGGTTTCAATTTACAAAAAAGTGACCATAAAAGTAACTCCCTCCCTTTGGAATCCTTCGGGCCCTCCGATCGGTCGGCCCAATTGTATGTATACTAATGAACCGAGATTGAAATTAATCAAATGATGTGATCATTAGAGCAACTGCAATGGTGCGATCAAAACCATAGACCAAAGACCAAAAAAAACGACCAAATTTAAGTTTAGTCCGTGATGTTACACTAGAGTGGAAGAGTAAATTTGGTCGCTTGGGAAAAAGTATACACCAGGATCACATTATATGCCCGCTCACCAGGATCACATTATATGCCCGTCCCATCACAGGATCACATTATATGCACGCCCCATCAGCCATCAGGCGAACTTTATATGTACGCCTCACTCCGGATTACATTATATGCCCACCCCATCATCAGGATCACATTATATGCCCGCCCCATCAACAGGATCACATTATATACTCTCCCGGTGACAAACGAACATTATACGTCCGCTCGACTATATATAGTTTTGGTCTTGGTCCCCGACCAAATATAATCTGGAATTTGATCTTGGTCCGGATTTTACTCTTTACTCCATCCCGCCGTGTCTCGTTCTGGACCATAATTATAGGTTTGATCATTCACTGTGGTTGCTCTTAGAAACCAAAAGGAAGATACTGAGCTTCTCCTTTTAATTCCAAAATGCAAAGTTTAATTCCCAAAAAGAAATACCAATGAATATATTACAAAGAGTATAGAGCTACCTGTGCTCGCAGTAAATATTGATTTGTCACTTAGAATGATGTGAACCAACAATGAAAAATTTCGGCAAATCGTACCATAATTCAATATTTTAACCTTCGTGATTTATTTCTTCCCTCTCCACAATTTCTAAGACTAATTTTCCTCCAAAATTTTTCCCTCTTGACACCAAAACTAGCTCCCTGTTTATATTGTTTGTCCATTACTCATAATCATAGGATTAATTGACTTTGATCGGAACGCTTACATTAAAAACCTAGATAACATTTTCAAATTAAATATATTATTTTTATATTTAAAAATTATTTCATTTCAATTACTATAATTGCAAAATATATCTTTTACCTGGGACTTTGTCTAACAGGGAAATACTTGCATATGAGGCCAACTAATGCGGACCTAGGGTTGAAATGGTGTCAACATTTTATAGGCTACGGTAGATTTCTTATGAACTACAAGTCCACTCACGTTTTGGGACTTGGTGGATGTCGTCGGCTTAAAAAAGTTTGGTGCGACCAAAATTACCTGGCTAAGGTTGGGCAGTTGGGTGGTCTGCTAGCCGACGTCCTACGGCATTTCCTATGGACTTTTATCATTTGATCTCCAACTCCCTGTTACCATTTTGGGCTTGTAGGGTCTTGATGCTAATGACCATCTCAGATACGATTAAGCGGCACCGTGCAAGATTGTGGTGTCTACACTCGTTAACGAAATTTTTGGTGTCTTGTGTATTTTTTTTTCTATATTATATTGTTTTGGCTTTATAATAGGAATAACCCAAATAATACGTAATCAATTTTAATAGAAAAGCATATATTAATTGTTGTTGATTAGGCGACTCGTTTTTGTATAATTCATATCTTCAAAGATAGATAACAAGTTTTATATTTGGAAAATCTTTGTATTTAATTATTTGGATACAACTAGATTTATGTTGGATATTGATTTTTGAGATCGTCCAAGTACTCTTCTACACAATCAGGTTCACTTATTGTCTAGATATTATGATTGTGAAGAGATATGATTTAAACTCTCAATGTATATATATATTCAAGGATCATTAAGTTGGTCCACTTGCAATTGTATTAGGTTTTGTCCATACAAGTTGCCGAACGAAAAAGTTGGTGACATACTTGATACACTCTCGTTTTCAATAATATTTCTGGTTAAGTCATAGTAATGACCTACTGAGATTACATCCCGAGCTTAGTTAAATAGACTGACTAGGGTTAAATCTTATGAAAGTAATAATAAGTTTGTAAATGACTTATGTTTTAATAAGCTTAAGAGCAGGCAATATTAATATGATTTTCGGGTTGAGGTCTGTTGGTGCCAGGCATTGAACAGTTCAGGTAGTCGGTGCTATTATGAATGATCAATGCTGGTGTTTTCAGTTAAGATACTTTCCTGTAGAATGTTTAAACTCGTAGCATCATCCTCGACACACACTTGAAAAAGATGAAGGAATTGGTATTGTACCCAGAGCATGACTAGTTATTGTCATTAAAAGGAGGTCACTGGAATTAGCACTAGGATAACTCTTATGAGGATAACATTACCAGCACCATGACAATGGATAACGCCAGCACTATGCTAGCACGGTAAGGTTGGCTGGCACTGGTATTAGTGCCATGAAATATGGTGGCACTGGCATTAGACCAGTAACGTGAAGTAGCTTGCGGCTAGCACTAGGCTAGCGTGGTATAGACTGGCGCTGGCATTAGGCCAGTGTCGTGGTAGGGGTCTGGCGCTGGGATTATTCCAGATACGTGGATAGTATAGCGCTGGCCTTTGTAGGGTCTGGAGCTAGTATTAGCCTAGCGTCGTGGTAAAGGTCTAGCGCAGGGATTATCCCAGCACCTTAAATAGTTTAGCGATAGGTATATAATCCCACTGCCATGTAAAAATGATGAGCATTACGTTGGTTCGGGCCTACACAAGTCCAATCGCTTGTTCGATAAGACCAAAATAAAGATCAGAATTAACTTTATTTTTCTCATCAGGTTCTAATTATTCTCAAAAATAACTTAGACCTTTCACTTTTAAACAAGACAAATACTAGGTTAGTTAACTAGTAAATCCTGTTAAGGCATTCAGTTAGACTTGAATAACCGAAACCTTCACATTTGATAAGTCTAACTAGGATCCGAAAAACTTAGTTTCTCTTATCCGGAAATCACTTGGACTAAACAAATGATCCCGAAACACTTTTGTTAAGCCATAAACAATCCATACAAACCAAGTAAATCAACTTGCATAATTATTTATCTTAACCAGAAGCAATTGAAACAAACATATACATTATAGCACCGAAATTGCACCGAGATTTGACTCGAGTACCAGTTAATCGTTTAATCCAAAAAATCGGTACTGAGTTATATATATATATATATATAATTATGAGATAGAAATCGTTGAATCTGTATTCTTAATTCTTTTTGGAATATGAGATAGAAATACAAACTCTGATACAGGATCAGACATATACATAAATTCATATATTTAAACTACCCGGATACATACTTCATATTTCTGATACAAGACCATATATATATAAAAATTTATGTATTTCTCCTATCGGGCATCGGCGATTTTACAATTTTCGTCTCCATTAACATTAAGTCTCCTATTTACTGCGGAATAGTAATGTTTCGTAGCAAGCACCATACGGTGACAATACTCTAACAAATTCTTTAAAACACTAAATTAGAGAATAGAAAGGTAGTTAGTTACCTCCAATCCTATGACATCATCATTGCAGATTTGGCCTATGAGATAGACTAAACTGAAAAATTCTTTAACAGTGTCATTGTAATAATTGAAGAATGCATTATTAATGAGATTTAACATTACAAATAAAGCCAGCAATTAGGAGCACGCCTATTGTATGGCGGAAACGAAAATAAGGCGGTGGTAGTGCGGAGGCCCCAAGGTTCTGGCATGGCCGTTATCCATTGTTCCCATCAAGGGAGATGTCTCTTCCTTCCTCCTCAAAGCAAGGGAGGAGGCTGACCAAGGAAAGGGTAGGCACTTGCCTAGCCTTGGCTGTCCCATTTGCCCACCTAGCTTATATATTTACGGTTTTGTTACACACACAACGTTGTGTACACCGAAAAGGGATCCAACGGTAAAAAAATCACCCTTTCTATTGGGATTGGGGTAGACAGAAATGGGCCTCATCCCTCCCTCACACGGTACACACACAACGGTGTGTATGAATCATTTTCAATATATTTAAGCCCAAAACGAAGGCAAAAAAGTTTTACCTACCCTCTAGAAACAAAGATTTGTCTGCCCTTTCAAAGAGAAAGGTATTAAGTCTGATATACTTGCTAGAACTCTCCTTCGTCTTCCCGAATACTTGAAATATTCTACACATGATCGCATTTAAGAATAATAAATGATTGAAGGATTAACAAACTAATATGTCTTTTTTTGTATGATTTGATGTTATTGAACATTATAGGTGATTGTGATATAATTTTACACGTGCAACAGATTTTTTTTTCCCCTCTCTCTTGAAATCCCGACTCCGCTACTTCCTCGAAGCGCAAGTTGCGGCTATATAAAGGCAATTACCTTTCCTTCTTATTTTATTTATTGATAGTACTTGGTATTCCATCGACGTTGATGGGTGATTCTTATTTTCCGACGACACCAAAAATACTTCTAACCATGCTTTGTCATCAGCTGACTGTCAGCTCTGTAATGTATGCATCATTTGATCTTTTCCCCTTTTTGATCTTGTCACCAAAAATACTTGAATATTCATCACTACAACAAGTTGGTGATATTAATATTACCACCTCGGTGCAACCGTGATTTGCTCATGACTAGGTAAGATTTATCAATCGCTACCAGTTGTGCAACAATTTCAGCACCAACATCGACAATAGTGACCAAGTAATTTAGGGTTTTGTTATTCGAAAATTTCTTATAATTCTCTCTCCTACTTGTTGTAGTGATGAATATTCCCCTTTATTACTAGCATGTTTCTGTTCATGGAGCATGGCAGTTCCGATCCGAAGTTATGATTCTGACTCCTCAGGAGAAAAACCCTGAAGAGGGGTAAAAAGGAAAAGATAACTTCTTCCGGTAGAAAAGGAAAGTAAAACCCAAATTAATGGTCCCCAAGGAAAAGTCACTAAGCTCATACGTAACATGCCTCTTGAATATCTGAGAGTTGTGAACACATAAATCACGCAGGCATCAATATGTTCACAAACAATGTTCGCACTCTAGGTACAGACTCACACGGATAATACAATTGTATTGATTCCTTGGCTCAAAACCTTCGGGTTTATCATAACCTCATCCAATAACATCGTGAGGGGCGTTTACGCAGGGGAAGATAAAGAAAACGAAGTATAAAAATAAAACTCATGGAGAGTTAGGCGAATATAAAGTGCTGAAATGTAAATAAGACTGGGATTTACGTGGTTCAGCACTAAGGCCTACATCCACGGGGTTGTTGTTTCACTATGTACTTGATGGTTACAGAGATAGTCGAGTGACTTTGGAGTTTACATAGGTCTGTATATTGTAAAGGACAAACTTACACTCACAATCTTTCTCTCTCCTTCTCTCCCTGATTTTTCCTCATTCCCCCACTCTTGGTGGAGAGGGGGTATTTATAGAGTTAGAGCGTGGGACCCATTTCTGAGGGCCGTTGGAACCTTATCTTCTTGTGCTTTGTGTCCATCACGCGGAGGTCTTCGTTCATTGCTTGATCACGCGGAGTCATCCTCGTTCGTTCCACGGGCTGATCGACACGTACACTGCTCAGAGTGTTTAATGCGGGTAGTTGAGGCGCTGCTCGTGTCAGACAAGTGTCTTCTGCCCCTGTCACGTCCATGTCAGTTCACCTTCTCTCCACCGTTGATCTTGGCTTCTTTTTGGGATGAGATAAAGTAACTCTTGGGGAGTTATTTGGTGCTCCGCAGTGCACCGTGTTTTCGGTACATCTTAACTTCTGCCCTTAGATTTGTTCGGGCAAGGATCCGACGTCGAAGGGATGGGCTTCTTGTCTATGGGTGTGTGTCATCATGTTTTGATGACTTTGTCCGCATGCTCTCCACGTATCTTCCTATATACACGTGTTTGATGATGAAATATGTACACACAAGAGTGGTGCATGATTGCATCTCTGACTTCATCTTCTTAGCTGAGACGGGAGAAATATATGGAAGGAATAATAATAACTAGAAAGAAAAAGAGTTGAAGATGAAACATTAACTGCTTTTAGTCGAAACAACATCATCATGCAGAAGCGAGGATAACAATGCCATGGTGATGGTGTTGCCTCAGATTCCGACGCAGAAGAACCTGTCATTGATTGAACCTATTGGACACATGCTTAAATTATATCCTCCTGGTGTTACTTTAGAGCAACTAGCTCAAGTTGATCTAAAATCCGAATACAGAGAAGATGATTATTTTGTCATGACAACGGGCCCTATCAATCCTGCATACAATCCTAAGAATTCGGATGAGAACGAGAACACCGAAGGTGGAGATGACGGAAACGGACACATGATAGATTGAGACAAATCTTAAAAAGTCAATGATGAAAAACGACTCAAGCTCCGACTCGCAGGACTTTAATTGGTCCGATCAGCATACTTCTCTTAGTACATAACAATTTTATTTAGTATTCCCTCCATTTCTTAAAAAATAGGTAAGTTTTCTTATTCGGGTATATCAAAAAGATAGGCTGGTTTTCATAAATGGAAAATCAAATGTCACGAGTTCACCAACCCACCCATGAAGGAACCACTTTTCTCTCTTTTTTTCTCTCTTAACACAAAAAAAAGACCACTTCTCTCTCCCTTTTTCTATAATACTCCCTCCATTTCTAAAAAATAGGCAGGTTTTTTTTTTGAGTATGTCAAAAAAATAAGCTTGTTTACATATGTAGAAAGTCAAATGTTATGATTTTACTACTATACCCATCGAGGGATCACTTCTCTCTCTCTCTCTATTTTTTTCTCCTAATACAAAAAGGGGATCACTTCTCTCTTCTCTTTCTCTAATAACCAATGAATGGGGACTAAAGGATAAATTAGGAAAAAAACATGGAACAATGACTCCAATGATTAGTTTTATTGATTTTTGTGAAAACCAAACAAGCCTATTTTTTAAAAACGGAGGGAATATCAAATGAACGGAACCAGGGACTAATCAGAAAAAAGTATGAAAAAATGGCTACAAGGATTAGTTTTTTTAATCTTTGTGCAAACAAAACAAGCTTATTCTTAGAAACGAAGAGAGTAATTCATAAGTATTCTTTAGAGTTAAGAGCTTGTATATTTGAGATAGATGAGTTGACAGAGGCAAGAACTCTTTGAATAAACATCTTCTTCGTTATTGACCATATTGACAGCATCATGCTTCTTCAACGGAGAATGAATAGAATCATACATGAATTAATGGAACAATTTAGTGAATCTCGTTGTCAGAAAATTCAGATGTGTATTCTGACGAAAATCTTCATATGAACTCTGATTGAGATGTTTGGCCCTTACTTTTTTTTTATCTAAGAGAACAATCTAACCTTTGCAAAAAAATAAAAATAATCACCTGATCTGGGATCCATTTAGTCAGTCAAACGGGCCTGAAAATATGAATTCAGAAGTATTCCAGCAGAAATTTTGGCAGTTTTCATGTGCAACATAGTTTACTATTTTGACCATATCTCCTAGATCGTTTGTCCAATTGGCATTCCCTTTTAGTATTTGGTATTAGACACATAAGCGAATGTTTCAGTATATAACACATGTTCAGATTCCTTACCAATTTCAACGAGCTTCTGACTTCGTAGAGGGTAGTGCATAATTATCTCTGATGATATTTTTGTAAAACGCCATGTAGTATCTTTCGACCATATTTTGGCACCGAGAACACTTTATAATGAACTCTTATCTTGTAAGTACACATATATTCTGAATTTTTATGATCTACGCTTGAATTCTCCCTGTTTGAAGCACTCTGGCCCGCTAAATTACCGTTTAAGGGGGAAACGAGGCGTAACTAAGCGATGTACTTGCTGATGAGAGAATGAAGATTACCGTAGGTAGAGATGCTGACATTTCCCTCTATCCATTTCAAAATCACAAGCATAATACCTATGAATTTATTATGGAGGACGACATTTCAGATGATACTCGTATTACGTATGATGAGGAAATGGAGATTGCGTCAATCGAATACCCAATGCAAGCATCAACTTTGAATTTCAGTTTGATAGACTCTTCCGAAGATACATGTATGTTGGAGGATTCAGCGTCCCATCTGCTTATGTTGATATGTACACCAAAATTTAGAAGAAGTTCAGCCACTTCATCACAGGTAATTCTGGAAACTATCGTGCATTGGGGGGAGTAGTGGCCAACTTCTTACCAATCATAGAAGAGATGGCAACGCTTCCCAACAAAGGAATCACTGAAGTCGTACTCAAGGAGTGGGAAGAATCCTTGTAGGAATCAGAGAAGTCTGAACTTAATATTATATGGATTTGTCAATGACTTGAATCCATCAAGCTTTTGCTTCAAGTAGACATACTTTCCAGCTGGGATGTGATTGTTAAAGCACGAAAGGATGTTTACAGAATAACACAAGAGCTTATATATGGGTTAATATAAACTCTCATGCAGGGTTGTTTGAGGGTGAAAACGGTTTCTGCTGGTTTTGGTAAATTCGTGTGTGTGGATGAGAAACGAGTCTAGACCCTAAACAATGTACTGCACGAGAGTACTTTTGATTCGAGAGATCAATCTGTACAACTCTGGCCTAAACCAAGAAATGCCGTTTCAGGCTTGCTTCGGTCACAAAGTGAAGGAGAAGGGTTGGTCTTAGTGAGGGAGGCTTGCTTCGGTCTGTATATTGTAAAGGACAAACTTACACTCACAATCTTTCTCTCTCCTTCTCTCCCTGATTTTTCCCCATCCCCCCACTCTTGGTGGAGAGGGGGTATTTATAGAGTTAGAGCGTGGGACCCATTTCTGAGGGCCGTTGGAACCTTATCTTCTTGTGCTTTGTGTCCATCACGCGGAGGTCTTCGTTCATTGCTTGATCACGCAGAGTCATCCTCGTTCGTCCCACGAGCTGATCGACACGTACACTGCTCAGAGTGTTTAATGCGGGTAGTTGAGGCGCTGCTCGTGTCAGACAAGTGTCTTCTGCCCCTGTCACGTCCATGTCAGTTCACCTTCTCGCCACCGTTGATCTTGGCTTCTTTTTGGGATGAGATAAAGTAACTCTTGGGGAGTTATTTGGTGCTCCGTAGTACACCATGTTTTCGGTACATCTTAACTTCTTCCCTTAGATTTGTTCGGGCAAGGATCCGACGTCGACGGGATGGGCTTCTTTGCTATGGGTGTGTGTCATCATGTTTTGATGACTTTGTCCGCATGCTCTCCACGTATCTTCCTATATACACTGTTTGATGATGAAATATGTACACACAATTTGCCCATTTTCTTCGGGCTTGAGTGTTTAGTGGGAGCATTGAAGAAAACAGTCGTTACATATTCTTCCTCTCTCCTAATAACTTCTCCTAGATACTTGGGCATGTTTCTTATTCGTGTATTAACTGCTCATTTAATGGGCACGTTTCCCATTCCTCCATTAACTTCTCTTTCTTTCGAGTATATTAAGGAGGGGAGAAAAATTAATTTCATTCTCCTTGAAAATTAATTTCATTCTCCCTGTCAGTCTTCATTCTTTGTTCTTCAACCATTAAATTCTCTGTCTTAGCATTTATCACGCTCGTTTCTTCTTTGTTTCTGATTTGCTGTCTTCTTTCGGGATTTCGTTTGTGGTGGTAAGGTTTCTTTTCTTTGTTTCTGTTGTTTTAAGTAGTGTTGATTGTAAATTTTCTGCTGTTGATCGTATCGGAGCCTCCCACTTCTGCTGATGTCGTCCCTTGTTTGTGATGAAGAACATCTTTTGATGCATGTATGCTAGTTTTCCCCTGTTCTTCGTCTCAAGTCAAGGAGGCCATTGTTTTTCTTGTATTGATTGGACTTTTAAGTTTAGGGTTTTAGGGTTTTAGGGGATTCAAGCATGTATGCTAGTTTTAGGGTTTCTGTGCTATGTTGAGATGGACTGGTAATTTTTTTTTTTTTTGATCTTTGGTGATGCCCTCGTGTTTGCTTCTAACTTGTTTTTGTTGTACCTCTTCGCAACCATGTCTGACCGTCTGCGGCTTCCTTATCAAACTCCGGCTTCCAGTTTACCGAGATCCCCTCCGCGCAGAGAGTCTGATACATATCCGCCTGGGGGAGATCTCGCTAGATCGTCTCAAATGGATCCCCGTGGTATTAAAGTTTCTTCTTCTGGGACGAAGGCCTCTCCTCCTAGGAAAGGGGATCCCTCGAAAAATCCTTCCGGGTCTCGATACGCTGCCGATCGTGCGGTTTCTCGTCCCTGTGATGACTCTAGGTGTACGCAGACACCTCCTCGTGGTGGCGCCTTCGATGTTCCTCCTCTTCGTTCTGTAGTTCCTGTGCAGCACCCTCTGCCGCCGCCTCCAGTACTTTCTTTCAAAGGGAAGAACTCCAAAGGTGGTGTCCCGAGGGCTGAATCGTTTAAGAATCCTTCTTTGAAAAGAAGAGATTCCGAGGCTTTTGTTGGTTCGTCCGATCCCGCGGAAGAGGATGGCGCTGCCCCGGTGATACGCAGCGTTTCGGTTAGCAAGAAGAAAGTCACGTTCAAGCACATTGACCTTGAAGTTTTCAAGGAAAATCATGAGCTTCAAGCCTTCGAGGTTCGTTTCTATGCCCCTGAGGATGATATTACTTACGAGCTCATCTCAAAGTATCAGTTTGATGAGTTTCACCTATTGACTACGGTTGGAGCCTTCGAGGCGGGTCTTATGTTGCCGTTGTACAAGTCTGGTGATTCCTTTTATTACGATGTGCTGGCTAGTCGTGAAGGTTCTTCCACCAATACTCACAGTCGTTCCGTGTCGCAATTATCGGGGAATTATCTCCGTGCACTGAGAGAATTTTATCTGCGGAGTAAGGGGGAGACGACGATGACGTGTTACGTTACAAATCCCGCTGAGAGGGAATGGTATACTCCTAAAAACTTCAACAACTCCTTTGGTGATTATGTCATTAGTAGGAACCGTAAACCGTGGAGTGTTAGCCTTCGGAACCTCGCTGCTCCTCGGGGAGAAATTTGTCTGTTAAGTGAGGTGAGCGATGCCAAACTGAAGTATGTTCCAGGCACCGAGGGGTCTAGTCAGCGGAAAATTTTTCCCGCGCGTGAAAGGATCAAGCGTGACCATGATTATGAGTGGCACGCCACTGTTATTGAAATTGTTGGTCCTTGGCCGTACGGTTGGATTCCCGGTCCGCGCGGTTGGCGTCCTTCTGAGAGTAGCAGGCCACGTGAATCTCCTCCTTCTCGTTATGGAGATTTTTGTCCCTGGCGTTTAAATTTCGAAGGCATGAACTTTCCTTATGCCCTCGACGTCGTTGAAGGAGACGAGGAGGAAGATTCTGGTGCTATACTTCCACCGAAGAGTGCCACTACTGCCAAGGTATGGTTTTTGCAGATTCTGGCCGCGCCCCTCCTTTTATGAAAATCAAACTGTGTAAAAAAATAACTCTTTTTGTGGAACGTGTGTTGGTTTGCAGGTGTCGAAGAAGAAAAAGATTGGGCCGAAGCAGTCTTCTACCATTGTGACGGGTGAGGCTGAGGTTCATGAAGAAGTTACCAGTCCGGTGAACGAAGAGTTTTCCGAGGATGAGGAAATGTCTGATGGGGAAGAACGCACTGATACTTCCCCACCTAATGCCGAGGAAGAGATTGGTGCGGGTTGTGATGGTGTTGTAGTGAGAAATAATACCGCGGTGGTTGACGGCAGTGTTATCGCTGATATGTCTGCTCCTGCTGGTGAGGCTGCGGAAACTCTCCCCACCACTTCTCAAGAGTTCTCCTTTGATAGGATTTATTCCGCAGGGGAACTCTTTGACGATGCTCTCGATTTTCCTGAAGATTTTTCTTTGCTTCCCCCAATGATGATTGGGATGTGCTCGGGGGTTCTGGTAAGGAAGACGTTGTTGTTCAGAATGAGGGCGCGGATGATCGCAATGCGCATGTTGATGCCGAAACTTGTGCCGATGGGGCAATATCAGCAAAGGGGAAGTCTGTGGTTGACTCGCCTGCCGAGGATTTCCCTCGTTCGCTGACGTTTGAGGGTGAGGATGCCATAATGGATTGTCTCAAGAAAAAGGGTCTGCTGTTTGTCCCCCATCCTGCCCCGATGGTTGCTGGTGAGAAGGATTCCGATGCTTATACCCGTCGGATGATGAAACTTTCTTCCGAGGCGCGTGTATCTGAGATGTGGGGGAAAAGCTTGAGTGTTCCCGAAGCTACCCTCGTATCGGAGCCTCCCACTTCTGTTGCGGACATGATGGCCATAGCCGATGGGTACCAATATGGTTATCCACAACAGCGTGTCTTGGAGGTAAGTCTTCGTACATATCTCTTCGTGACAATTGAATCCCTCGGTGTAATAATGTTTGATGTGTAGATGATGAGGAGTGAGCATTGTAACCATGTGTTGTATCAATTCTTTAGAGAGAAATCTTTGAAGCTGGAGGCTAAGCTTCGTCACAGAGAAAAGGAATTATCTGCGGCTGAGGTGGAAATAGAAGAACTGAAGAAAAGCCTTGAAGAGAAAAAAAGGCTGGGTGAAGCGGAGGCTGGTCTTCGTTCAGAGCTTGCTGCCGTTCGCGCTGAGTTAGAGCAAACTCGCGGCCAAGTTTCAGCTTTCACAGGTTTGGTTCTTTTTTCTCTTTTACCCCCGCAGTTTGTCGTAATTCCTCCATACTACTTAGTTGTTCTGTCTGAGTCTCCCCACCCTATCTCCAGTGGGTGGCGTCCCCGAGCTGATATGGCTTCGAAACGAAAGGGCACGGCAAAAATCTCGTATCAAAGAGCTGGTCGAGAAAATTAAGAGCGAAGCCAAAAAGTGGGACGCTCGGGCTGAGGGATGGCGCGCAAGGCATGTTCAAATGGTTGATATGCAGAATCTGTATAATCATGACCGTACTTTGTTCAATGGTACGCTGCTGTGGACACGTGAGAATCTGCGAGAATCCCGTGAGCGCACTTCATTGTTGGAGTCTAGGATACATCTTCTGGAAGAGGAATTACGAAAGGCTCGCTCCCTTCCTTTTCCGGGAGTTAAGGAGAGCATGCTGTATCTTACCAGAGAAAGGGACGACGCCAGAGCCGAAGTTGGGGCTCTAAGCAAATCCCTTGCTGCGTCTCGCGTTGAAATAGCCCGCCAGGCTGAGTTTGAGAGAAATCTCGAAGTATGTATGTACAAACTTAGCAAAGGGGTATCAGAGATAAACAACGAAGTCAACCACCTTCGTCACATGAATTCGATGAAGCATGTAGAATTAGATGCCAGTCAATTTACTCTCACCAACCTTCAACTAGATTATAAGAAATTATCCGCGGAATATGACCATCTTGATGAAGCGCGAGATGCGGTTGTTAATGAGTATGAAGAGGCTTCGGCTTGTGTCGAAGGTATAACCCTATTTCATCGAGTGTGATTGTGTCTTTTCTGTGCTAACTCCCTTGTGTTGTCTTTTTCAGAGCTCGAGGGACAACTCCGCGTTGCAAATGAAAAAATTGAAAAGGCTCAATCTTCCTTAGCGCAGCAGGAAGAACAGAATAATCATTTTAAGAGTTTGGCGGCATCCCGCGAGGATGTCGTTGGTGCTGCTTCTAAAGAAGTGAATCGTCTATCTTCGTTGTTATCCCAAGCCCACCAGCGGACGACAGTTATTATGCATAAGGCTCAGTGTCAATTGGCTGAGGAGACAAACAAGATGCTGGAGAAGATTGAGCTTGGCCTTAAGACCGAGCATGGCCTCGTGAAGAGCTATCCGCGTCGTCCAGTACCTGCCTCCTTTCCTGGCTCCTCGGGACCCTCATCTGGTGGGAGCGTCCCTTCAACTCTTCTGAACAACCCTGCTGATGGGGCGGCATCATCTAAGTAGAGACCGAGGCATCATTAGCCTTCCGTTAGATTTTGCTAGTATTTTGTAAAAAGAATATTTTTGATGTGTATTACTTGTATTGGCCTTGCCGCTTTTTGTAGCCAACCTTTATGAAATGGATCATTTTTTTGATATACCTGCAATATCAGTTTGTTTTTTATTTTAAGCATTGTGAGGAAGGACACTAAAAACAAAAGAAGAGTTTGTTAAGTGTTTGGGTGCGATACGGAAGGGAGGTACCTTCGTGATCGTCTTGAGACCTGTCACCCCGCTGGCGAACCCTAGGCCAGAGGATTCCCAGACGGTGGGGGTCGAGGCAACGTTCTAGGATATGGGGTTAAAATATTTACATACACCCATTCCGTCGACCCGTTGCCTTAAGATTGGTTGGGTATCTCTTTCTGCTGTGTTCCTTCCCCCTGGTCTTACACTTATGGACACTGATGGGGGAGCCCCGAGAGATTGTAGATTAACTACTTTCCCCAATATTGTCGATAGGTTTTGTTTACTTGAATTTTAGAAAGCTTGTTTGATTAATAGGTTGAGGCTTGCAATTCCTCGTCCAGAGATAGAAACATGTAGAGCGGTCACGCTGCCTTCTTCTTCTGGTCTTCTTCACGCAGATGCAAAGATGTGTTGCTCCTATGGGTAATATGGTTTAAGCCACTTAGCATTCCAAGGATGCCGGAGGACCTCGCATTTCAGATTGCGAAGGTAGTAGGAACCGTTTCCCGCAATGTCGTGTATTATAAAAGGTCCTCCCCACGTAGGTGCTAACTTTCCCCATCTCTTTTCTCGTTGATACTGTGGGATTGTTCTCAACACATACTGCCCATTTACAAAATTTCGAAGCTTTACCTTTTTGTTGTACTCCCTTGCTAGTCTTCGTTGATAATTTTCCATCTTCTGCAATGCTGCTTCCCTTCTTCCTTCTAGATCGTACAATCTCTCTAACATCATGTCTGTTGTGAGATTTTTCTCCCATGCTTCGGTCTTTGTGGTTGGCATGAGGATCTATGTTGGGATGACTGCTTCAGCTCCATAAGTGGGGAGAAACGGGGATTCCCCAGTGGCAGATCTTCGTGTTGTTCTGTATGCCCATAACACATTGTGCAACTGTTCACACCATCGCCCCTTATGTTCATCTAATTGTTTTTTGAGGATAAGGGAGAGGGACTTGTTAGTGGCTTCCGCCTGTCCATTGCTTTGAGGGTATATGGGGGTGGATTTGTTCTTCCTTATTTTGAAAGTATCGAAGAGCATGTCTATGTTTTTACCCTGTAATTGCTTACCACTATCGGACACGATTTCTGCTGGTATGCCGAACCTGCAAATGATGTTCTGGAATATGAAAGTAACCACATCCACGTCTCTGATCCTGGATAAGGCTTTAGCTTCCACCCATTTACTGAAGTAGTCCGTGGCTACTATCAAAAATCGTCTTTTCCCTGATCCTTCGACGAAAGGCCCGACGATATCTATGCCCCATTTTGCAAATGGCCACGGGCTATCTATAGAATTTAACATTGTTGCCGGCGCGTGTATCTTTTTGGCGAAGCGCTGACATTCTTCACACCGTCGGGACATTCTTGCGGCATCCTGTATCATTGTGGGCCAGTAATATCCTTGTGTTTTTGCTTTGTCGGATAGTGATCTCATGCCGCTATGATTCCCTGCGTCACCATAATGGATGTCGTTTAGAATTCGATGCCCCTCTTTCCGGGATAAGCAACGTAGTAACGGTCCGAGGAAGGATTTCTTGTACAGGATTCCATCCCGAAGATCATATCTTCCTACTTTGGAGAGTATTTTCCTAGCTTGTTTAAGGTCTGCGGGTAGGCTTCCCTTTTCGAGAAACGCATGGATCACCATTCTCCAATAATCTTCGTTGTTGAAGTCTTCGTCTTGATTTGCTTTTAACAGGATATCTTCTTCGTCAAAATCGTTATGGATGTCTTCTCCTACCTGGTCTTCGATATTTTCTTCCACTGTATCTTGATTGGTAGCGAGTGAGAATTGAGATGCAATCGAAGGCTCATATACCCTTGTTATTTTAATAGCCTCGACGCTTTTGTCCTTCAGCATGGATGATATATATGCTAGGGCATCCGCGTGCCTGAGATCCCTTCTGCATAAGTGCCGGAACTTGATGTTCGGAATTTGTGATGCCAGTGTTTGGACCAAGGCCATGTAAGCTGAGAGGGTGTCATCGTACACATTGTAATCGAGCCCTATTTGCCGTATGACAAGCTGCGAATCACTTTTCAGTCTTACATCGGTTGCCCCCATCTCTATTATTACACGGAGGGCATGTACGACTGCCTCGTATTCGACGATGTTGTTGGTATGCTCTTTGAATTCTAACTTGAGTGTCTGTACAATCCTTTCTCCGGTTGGGGTGGTGATGACAATGCCTATTCCTGCTCCTTCCTTATTTTTGGAACCATCGACGAAGACTTCCCATTGTCTTTGACTCGCGGGTTCGTGGATATCCATTGGATCCTTGCTTTCTCCCTAGGCTTCTGGTATTCCCTTAATCTCTTCGTCGTTGTCCAGGGGGAGGTCTGCTAAGAAATCCGCCAAAACTTGGGATTTTCGAGAATGTTGAGTTTCATGAATGATGTTGAATTGGTCCAGGTGGGTGTTCCACTTGGCTATTCTGCCCACTTTTCCCGCGCTTTTGAGGACTGCTTCCAGTGGTGCTTTGCATGGGACCCAGATGAAGTGAGTTAGGAAGTAGGTTCTCAGATTTTGAGTAGCCCATACCAATGCTAGGATAAGTTGTTCGATCTTTGTGTAGTTCCTTTCCGCAAAATTGAGGGTCTTACTGACGTAATAGATAGGCTGTTCTATCTTCGTATTGGTTTTGACCAACACTGCGCTAACTGCATCTTCTGTTGCTGCTATGTATAATGCCAAAACCTCATCAGGATCCGGCTTCTGCAGGATCGGAATTGAAGCTAGGTGTTCTTTGATTTTTTGGAAGGCTTCTTCGCATTCTGCGGTCCATTCAAACTTACTCCCTTTTTGAGAATATTGAAGAAATGTTTGCATTTGTCCGAGGACCGGGCAATAAATCTGCCCAAGGCTGCTATGGACCCGTTGAGCTTGTGCACTTCTTTTAAATTCTTCGGGGATGGCATTTCTACTATGGCCTGAATCTTCACTGGGTCTACCTCAATGCCCCTTTTTGTTACCAGATATCCGAGGAATTTCCCCGAGGTGACACCGAAAGTACATTTTTCTGGATTCACTTTCCTGTGATGTTTCCTCATTGCTTCGAAGATATCTCTCATATCCTGGTGGTGATTTTTGCGTAGCTTACTTTTGACGAGCATATCGTCAACGTAGACTTCTAAGGTACTACCAATCCATGGCCTGAAGATAGCATCTACCATTCTTTGGTATGTTTCCCCTGCGTTTCGAAGTCCGAAGGGCATTCTAGTGTAGCAATAAAGGCTATGCGGGGTGTAGAACCTGTGTGTGGCTGATCTTCTTCTGCCAGGGCTACTTGGTTGTAGCCAGAATGTCCATCCATGAATGACAGTTCTTCATATCCTTCTACGGCTTCCACCAGCTGATCTATGCTTGGCAGGGGATAGCTGTCCTTTGGACATGCCTTGTTGAGGTTAGTAAAATCGATGCATATCCTAACCCCTCAATTTTTCTTAGGAACGACGACCATGTTGGAGATCCATGTAGGGTACTTGACTTCCTTGATGAAACCTGCGTCTAGTAGTTTCTGAAGTTCTTTTTCCACTGCCTTATGATACTCCGGTGCAACTTTTCTAATTTTCTGCCTGAACGGGGGCATGCCTGGTTTGATGCGTAGCTCGTGTTGGATTACTTTCGGGTCAATCCCCGGCATATATCCTAGTTTCCAGGCGAATACGTCCGCGTATTCTTTAAGTAATTTGGTTAGAGAATCTTCTCTTCTTTCGTCCATTATGGTCCCTACTTTGATCATCTTCGGGTTTTATGTTGATTTCTTTTACGGGCTCTATTGGTGTGGACACCGGCTTCGGGTCCCCGAGGACTGAGACGTTCTTTGATTTCTATTTGGTATGTTTCTGTCCTTCGTTGGCTGCTGAAGTATTTGTCTCTGTGTTTAGGACATTATCACCTTTTGTCAAACACCTTCATGTAGTTTCCTTGAGGAAAAGGTCTATGGCCTTCTCTTTCGCTGCTTCTTTATTTTTAATTCTTCGGGTTTTTCGCTGCTCTTCTTGTTCTTTGTTGATACGATCCTGAGTGGCTTGGCACTCTCTTGCAGAGACCCGATCTCCCTTGATTTCCATTACTCCCTCAGGTGTAGGGAATCTGAGATATTGGTAGTAAGTTGCTGACACTCCCTTAAGTTTATGTACCAACTTTCTTCCAATAATGGCGTTGTAGGGGGATGGGGAGCCTACCACGCTGAATCGTGTTTCTACTTTCATGGGCCCTGCGTTCACCTGCAACAAGATGTCTCCCAATGGCTTTGTGGGCGCTCCGTTGAACCCGTAAATGGTGTAATAAGAGGTCATCAGCTGTTCATCATGGAGCTTCATCCGTTTGAAGGCGTCGTAGAATAGAACGTTCACTGAGCTTCCCCCGTCTATGAGGATCTTTTTAAGGTTACATCCAGCCACTTGTAGTGTGAGGACCAGGGGGTCGTTATGGTCTTCCATATATTCTTCGATATCTTCAGCATCGAATATAATAGGTGAGTCCATCCACTCTTCGTGCTCGTCCACCTCTATCCCATCGATCTTATACAATTCGCAGCGGTCCTCGAACTGCTTCGGTAACCTCTTTCCTATCTGTGATGTAAGTGAGGGCCCTGCGGCTTCAGAACACGAGATGGCGTTGATTGTGCGGTTTCCTTCTGGAAGTTGGACTGGCTTGGTTCGTTTGGATCTATCCTCTGCGACATCCTTTCGTATGTAATGTTTGAGCTCGCCAGCATCAATCAATTTTTGGATCATTATTTTGAGGTTTTTACATTTTTCGGTCTGGTGTCCGTTGAAGCAGTGATATTCACAGTAATCTTTAGACTTCTCGGTTCTTGGGGGATGTTTTCCATTAGACCATGGCCACTCCAGATTTTCCCTTCCTTTGATCTCTCGCAGGATCCGAGCATAGCTAGCATTGAGCTTCGTGTAAACCTGATCTTCGAATTTTCGGTCGTCTTTTCGTCGTTCATCCCTTCGTTCCTTCATGTCTTCGTGAGGCCGTTCCACTGAGCAATTCCTTTTGGCCCCATTGGTTTGTTCTGCAGAATTGGTACGGTGAGACCTCTGCGGGTACGCCCTCGGGTTTTCACGTTGGATTTCTTCAAGACGAGCGTGCTTTTCAATAATTATTCGAAGATCTCCCTCTGTCTTAGGCACGCTTCCATGAATCTCAACAAATAGTGGACTCATTCGGTCTAATCCCCACTTGTAGCAGTTGATACTTACCACTGGGTCCACACTTCCTATGGATTGGCAGATCTTGTGCCATCTGTTAGTGTATTCCCTCGTGGTTTCCTTGTAGCCAATTGCCAGTGAAAAGAGCTTATCCATTCCGGTGTTAACAGCCTTGTTGTACATGTAAGTTCTTAAGAACTTTTCTGCGAGTTGGTCGTAGGAGTGGATGGAGTCTGGCGGTAGATTATCAAACCAAGACAATGCCGATCCCTTCAGGCTTGATGGGAAGTATCTACAGAGTACGGCGTCGTTCTGACTCCATCTAGCTAAGACACGGTTATAATACCGAATATGTGCAGCGGGATCACTGGATCCGTCATAGCATTCGAATGTCGGGACAGGGCACTTCAGTGGAATAGGGGTGTTGGCCATGCGATGAGTAAGGGGCGTGGAGTTAGCCTCTCTCATGACCTTTTCTAACCTTCCCCCGCCTTGTCTACTTTTTAATTGCCTGATCTCTGCCATCATTTCATCACGCAGCTCTTCCATCGCGCGGTGGTGCCCTACGCTATTCTGCTCGTGATAGCCTGACTCTCCGTCGTTATAATCCGGGTCGGATGCGCTACTTCCCTTAGCCGCGTTTCCATTAGCTGCTACGATGACTCTTCGGTCTCGGTTTGGTTCTGGTGCCTTTGAAATTGCTTCATCGAGTTGTTGGCTTGTCTTTGTGCTTACGGAAATCCGGTCTTTTAAATCCTGGTTTTCTCTGGCCAGCAGAGCTACAACATCTGCGTAAACCTTCTGGCTCTTCTTCAATTCTTCGAGCTCGGCCATCAATCGATGTGATTGGTTTGACCCCTGATTGGGAGTCCCAGCTCGTGCTACTACGGCCATGGTGCCGCCTTCTTCTATGGTTTGCACTAAATGTGGGGGACGTTCAGCTTCGATTGTTGGCATTTCCAAATCGGGCGGAGTGCCCATCTGCGGTGTTAGAGCCGCCGGCACAGTTTGATTCTGCTCGTTTGTTGATGGCATTCCGAAGGTTGGAGGGTGCACGGGTTGGTGTGTTCTGGATTCATCCACATTTTCTTTTGGTTGGTGAAATTGATTCGCAACAAAAGTTTTGCTGGCTTCCGCAGCCTTTGGGGCTGCCGCTGCCGTACTATACTTTGTTGTCGCTGCTCTGAGGGCCGCGGCCGCAACGGAGTTAGCGTTCATAGGCGAAGTGATTTCCGCAGTGTCCTGCCTCTGACTGGTCATTTTGGTTTTGTCTCCTTTCTGCTTGCTCCGGGTGATGACCGGGGTTGTCCTTGGTGCTTCCTTTCACGAGGCTTTGGATTTTCCAGATTCCTGCATCTTTTCCATCGTGGGTCCTTTGTCGCTTTCTTTCTGCACAAGGGAATTTCAAACAGCGAGAAACAGAAGTGTCCATGTGGATCGGGTTACTTTACGAAATTCCTTACTCCAAGACAGGGAAAAACTGCCCGAGGGCCACAGAGAATTTTTTTTTTTTTTTTTAAAAGCGGGTTCAATGAAGGTACGCGGAAATGTGAAAGGATCCCCTTGAAAATGCACGGATCTTTTTGAAAATTTTCGAAAACCCATCGGAAAGACAGGTCCGTACGAGATCTAAAAAATGTAAATCCATGGATCTAAGCAATAAATCTTTTAACCAGTTTAAATTGCTTCGACAGATACTGCCAGAGCTATCGAAGATAACGGGTGCGTTTTTGAATACGGTAAAGTTAACAAAAGATAATTACTGTTAGACCTAATGAAGTAGAGCAATCATATGCTAATTTAATATGAAATCACTGGATAAGAAAAATCTTTTACCGAGACGAAGTCCCTGTTTCTAGCGCCAAATTGTGAACACATAAATCACGCAGGCATCAATATGTTCACAAACAATGTTCGCACTCTAGGTACAGACTCACACGGATAATACAATTGTATTGATTCCTTGGCTCAAAACCTTCGGGTTTATCATAGCCTCATCCAATAACATCGCGAGGGGCGTTTACGCAGGGGAAGATAAAGAAAACGAAGTATAAAAATAAAACTCATGGAGCGTTAGGCGAATATAAAGTGCTGAAATGTAAATAAGACTGGGATTTACGTGGTTCAGCACTAAGGCCTACATCCACGGGGTTGTTGTTTCACTATGTACTTGATGGTTACAGAGATAGTCGAGTGACTTTTGAGTTTACATAGGTCTGTATATTGTAAAGGACAAACTTACACTCACAATCTTTCTCTCTCCTTCTCTCCCTGATTTTTCCCCACTCGCAGGACTTTAATTGGTCCGATCAGCATACTTCTCTTAGTACATAACAATTTTATTTAGTATTCCCTCCATTTCTAAAAAAAATAGGTAAGTTTTCTTATTCGGGTATGTCAAAAAGATAGGCTGGTTTTCATAAATGGAAAATCAAATGTCACGAGTTCACCAACCCATCCATGAAGGAACCACTTCTCTCTCTTTTTTTCTCTCTTAACACAAAAAAAAGACCATTTCTCTCTCCCTTTTTTACAATACTCCCTCCGTTTCTAAAAAATAGGCAGGTTTTTTTTTTTTGAATATGTCAAAAAAATAAGCTTGTTTACATATGTGGAAAGTCAAATGTTATGATTTTACTACTATACCCATAGGGATCACTTCTCTCTCTCTCTCTATTTTTTCTCATAATACAAAAAGGGGATCACTTCTCTCTTCTCTTTCTCTAATAACCAATGAATGGGGACCAAAGGATAAATTAGGAAAAAAACATGGAAAAGTGACTCTAATGATTAGTTTTATTGATTTTTGTGAAAACCAAACAAACCTATTTTTTAAAAACGGAAGGAGTATCAAATGAATGGAACCAAGGACTAATCAGAAAAAAGTATGAAAAAATGACTACAAGGATTAGTTTTTTTAATCTTTGTGCAAACAAAAAAAGCTTATTCTTAGAAACGAAGAGAGTAATTCATAAGTATTCTTTAGAGTTAAGAGCTTGTATATTTGAGATGGATGAGTTGACAGAGGCAAGAACTCTTTAAATAAACATCTTCTTCGTTATTGACCATATTGACAGCATCATGCTTGTTCAACTGAGAATGAATAGAATCATACATGAATTAATGGAACAATTTAGTGAATCTCGTTGTCAGAAAATTCAGATGTGTATTCTGACGAAAATCTTCATATGAACTCTGATTGAGATGTTTGGCCCTTACTTTTTTTTTTATCTAAGAGAATAATCTAACCTTTGCAAAAAAATAAAAATAATCACCTGATCTGGGATCCATTTAGTCAGTCAAACGGGCCTGAAAATATGAATTCAGAAGTATTCCAGCAGAAATTTTGGCAGTTTTCATGTGCGACATAGTTTACTATTTTGACCATATCTCCTAGATCGTTTGTCCAATTGGCATTCCCTTTTAGTATTTGGTATTAGACACATAGGCGAATGTTTCAGTATATAACACATGTTCAGATTCCTTACCAATTTCAACGAGCTTCTGACTTCGTAGAGGGTAGTGCATAATTATCTCTGATGATATTTTTGTAAAACACCATGTAGTATCTTTCGACCATATGTTGGCACCGAGAACACTTTATAATGAACTCTTATCTTGTAAGTACACATATATTCTGAATTGTATGATCTACGCTTGAATTCTCCCTGTTTGAAGCACTCTGGACCGCTAAATTACCGTTTAAGGGGGAAACGAGGCGTAACAAAGCGATGTACTTGCTGATGAGAGAATGAAGATTACCGTAGGTAGAGATGCTGACATTTCCCTCTATCCATTTCAAAATCACAAGCATAATACCTATGAATTTATTATGGAGGACGACATTTCAGATGATACTCATATTACGTATGATGAGGAAATGGAGATTGCGTCAACCGAATACCCAATGCAAGCATCAACTTTGAATTTTAGTTTGATAGACTCTTCCGAAGATACACGTATGTTGGAGGATTCAGCGTCCCATCTGCTTATGTTGATATGTACACCAAAATTTAGAAGAAGTTCAGCCACTTCATCACAGGTAATTCTGGAAACTATCGTGCATTGGGGGGAGTAGTGGCCAACTTCTTACCAATCATAGAAGAGATGACCACGCTTCCTTACAAAGGAATCACTGAAGTCGTACTCAAGGAGTGGGAAGAATCCTTGTAGGAATCAGAGAAGTCTGAACTTAATATCATATGTATTTGTCAATGACTTGAATCCATCAAGCTTTTGCTTCAAGTAGACATACTTTCCAGCTGGGATGTGATTGTTAAAGCACGAAAGGATGTTTACAGAATAACACAAGAGCTTATATATGGGTTAATATAAACTCTCATGCAGGGTTGTTTGAGGGTGAAAACGGTTTCTGCTGGTTTTGGTAAATTCGTGTGTATGGATGAGAAACGAGTCTAGACCCTAAACAATGTACTGCACGAGAGTACTTTTGATTCGAGAGATCAATCTGTACAACTCTGGCCTAAACCAAGAAATGCCGTTTCAGGCTTGCTTCGGTCACAAAGTGAAGGAGAAGGGTTGGTCTTAGTGAGGGAAGCGAAGAGAGTGTTGAGACCAGAATAGTTGATCCCGAAGGTCTGGTTGTTTACGACTTGTATCAGAAAGTAGAACTAGCTAGCTGAAATCTATCAAGTAATTTCTGGATACTATGTTGCTCTCCTGACCAAAACTTGTTGTTTGGTGGAAATAGGTGAAACCTATTTATACAAGTCGTAGTAAAACGTACCCTGGTCTCGTAGGAAGTGGAAACGATTGAGTAGTAGAAAAGTGGAGTAACGTGTAACGTCGGAATTTATGCTTCCATGATGAAGGAAACGTTTACACCATTACTTCTTACCACTATTGACCGCCCTTTTTCATGAAACTTTCTTGTAACGGGAGTATTGCACGCCGCACGCAGTAAACCGCCAGACCAATACCCTGATGAGTATCCCCCCAGTTTGTGACATGTTTGATGTATCGAGTGTTTTCGTGGAAAATATGTAGCACTTTGCTACGTGTGGCAAGTTAAAATCAAGAGGCTTACCGCGGGAAAATAGCATGCGATGCTATTAGGCTTGCCTTGGATGGTCGCCTGAAACTTGCCACAAGCCTGCCGGATCGGTGGAGAACTTTGATGGCTGAGATTGCATCCATGATGAAGGGTAGCCGTCGATTATGGCTACCTTCTGTTGGCGCCTGGTAATGGAGCAATGACACCTTTGGTACATGCCAGCTGCATTACAACATGGCTTGACATGGCTCGTGCATGCCAGTGGTGCAAGTGGCGCCTGGCGTAGCCATAACCACTAGATTTAGGCGGCTGGTCGCCTAAAACCTGCCACAAGCCTGCCATCTCGGTAGCGAACTTGGATGGTTGAGATTGCATCTCATGATGAAGGGTAGCCGTTGATTATGGTTACATTCTGTTGGCGCCTGGTAATGGCGCAATGGCACCTTTGGTGCATGCCAGCAGCATGGCAGCATGGCTTGGCATGGCTCGTGCATGCCAGTGGCACGGTGGTGCAAGTGGCGCCTGACGTAGCCTTAGCCACTAGATTTAGGCAGCTGGTCGCCTAAAACCTGCCACAGTCCTGCCAGCTCGGTGGCGAACTTGGATGGCTGAGATTACATCTCATGAGGAAGGGTAGCCGTTGATTATGGCTACCTTCTATTGGCGCCTGATAAATTAAGATCTTTAGTGAACCAATTTAGCCCTTCTCCGATGTGGTTAACTGAGCCTAAAATAAGAGTTAGAAACAATTTTGTAAAAAATTTGAAATTACCTGGAATGAGTCATATGTTGATCCATAACTCAACAGATACTGAAAAAGGAAATATTTGGTTACTGTGGCATTCTTCTTTGTGAACTCCAACATTAGTTTCTAATACTAAACAAGCAATTACTGTCAGAGTGGGAGAAGTTTTGGTTACTGGTATTCATGATGCATGTCTAACAATTGACAGAAGAATTCTTTGGGAGGAATTAATGAAGATCAGTCGAATGAATTGTCCATGGCTGGTAATTGGAGACTTCAACATTGTTTTAAATTATGATGAAAAAGTAGGAGGAAGAAGTCCTTTAAGAGTTTCAATGTCAGATTTCAATAAATGTTGAGATTACTGTGGTCTTTTACAAGCTCCAAGATCAGGAATAAAGTATTCTTGGTGCAATAATAGAGTGGGTAAGAAGAGGATATTATGTGATCTGGGTAAGGCTTTTTTCAATGTGAAATGGATAGAAAAGTATGATGATTGGAGATATAAAGTTGGAGTGAGGGGAGTCTCAGACCATGGTGCATTGCTGGGAGGTAATAATGACTTCCCTACGCCAAATAATATACCTTTAAAATATCAAAATGTATGGACTTCTCATCCTGAATTTAAGCAGCTTATACAAGCATCTTGGGAAGAAGAATGTTCAGGAAATCCAGCTTTTAAATTTATGAGCAAACTGAAAAGATTTAAAATTAGAGTTAAGGCATGGAATTTGGAGGTTTTTGGTGACTTAAGAATTAAAGTTAAAGAAATTGAAGAAGAAGAAGTGCTCAATGCTTCCTTACTTTCAGATGCTCGGCCAGAAAATGTGGAATTACTTAATAAGTTGGTCACTGCAAGAGGAAAGCATGAAGTAGTAGCTAATCAATATAATGAATTGATGAGGTCAAAATCAAGAGTTAAATGGGTGAAAGAGGGTGGTGCAAATACTGGTTTTTTCCATACTTCAGTAAAGGTTAGAAGAGCACAAAATAATATTGTTGAACTCGAAGATGCTGCTAGTAATATTGTTACAAATCAAGAAAACATTGCAGAGTTACTTGTAAGTCATTTAAGAAGAAATTTGAATATCATGAAGTCATACTAGAGGAAGAACTTTTTGACATTATTCCTAAAGTGATAACTGATGAAGAAAATGCTCAAATGGATAAATTGCCATCAGATCAAGAAATCAAAGAAGCTGTATTCTCTATGGATCAAAATAGTTCTCCTGGGCCTGATGGTTTTCCAGGTAGTTTCTATAGATTTTAATGAGACATTATTGGTGAAGATTTGATAGAGGCAATACAATTCTGTTGGAGGTGCAGATTTATACCAAAAGGGATTAATTCCAGTTTTTTATTCTTGTTACCTAAAGTTCCAGGAGCTAAAAGAACTGAGCAATTTAGACCTATTGGTTTGTCTAATTTTTGCTTTAAAATTATCACAAGGATTATTACATCAATAATGCATTGTGTGCTACATAAAGTGATATCTTGTCAGCAAGGAGCTTTTATAAAAAGAAGAATTATTCAAGAAAAGATTGTGCTAGCTTCTGAGTTAGTAAATGAGTTGGATTCTAAGAGAAGAGGTGGTAATGTTGGTTTGAAGTTAGATATCACCCAAGCATTTGATTCCATGAGCTGGGAATTCATCTTCAAAACACTTAAAAATTTTGGTTTTTCTGAAGTTGGTATAAAATGGCTGAAGACTATTTTTGAATCTGCAAGAATTTCAGTTTAATAGAGGGCCATTTGGATTCTTTGATGTAAGAAGAGGGATCAGACAAGGAGACCCACTTTCTCCCATTTTATTTGTGATTGCAGAGGAGGTATTAAGTAGGAATATAACAAGAATGGTTCAAGTTGGTCTAATAAAAGCAATGGTTAATAGAAATGGTTTTCAGCCATCTCATCTTATGTTTGCTGATTACATTTTTATATTTTGTAATGGACATAAAAGATCAATGGAAAATCTTATGAACTACTGATGAGATATTAAGCAGCTTCAGGGTAGATAGTTAACAGAGCTAAAAGTAAATATTTTGTAGGAGGAGTTACTGAAGAAAGAAGACATGCTATAGCTGAAAATCTGCAGATGGAAATTTCTGAATTCCCAGACAAATACTTGGGAGTAATGTTGAAACCTGGAAGGGTTAAATCTTTTCATGTTTGGGGAATGGTAGAAATGTTACAAAAGCAATTGGATGGTTGGATTGGAAAACTGCTTGCATTCTCAGCTAGATTGACATTAACGAAGTTTTTGTTATGTAGCATACCACTTTATACTATGTCAGTGTATAAATGGCCCAAAAAAGTGATAAAGGAATGTGAGAGGATTATAAGAAACTTTTTACGGATTAGTGATCCATCTGTGAAGAAGCTAATAACTGTAAAATGGTAAGAAGTAAATGCACCATTTAAGGAGGGCTTGGTATAAGGAGGTTAAAGGTGATGAATAAAGCTTTGTTGTTAAAATTACTCTGAAAGATTGAAACAGAAGATGAAGAATGGACTAGATTTATGAAGGCAAAATATAAGAATAAGAATGGTCAATGGACAACTAGTTACAAAAAATCATCAATTTGGCCTGGTTTAAAATGGGTGATAAATGAACTCAAGGAAGGGAGTAGATGGCTGGTGGGGGATGGTAAGAGTATTTCAGTTTGGGAAGATAAGTGGGTGAAGGAGTATGCACTCATAGAGCACTATAACTCAGATACTTTTGTTCAGCAATACAAAGAATTTAAAGTAAGTGATCTAATAACAAATGGTGAGTGGAATGTCCCTGAATAAATAAAGAAATTTTTTGATCCAAAAGAGTTGCCATCATTAGGTAAAGGAGGGGATAAAAGAATATGGGCTGCTGATTTGACTGGAAAATTTTCAGTTGCAAATGCAGTGCAACAGATAAAAGTGAAATATCAGAAAGTGCAGTGGGATAAATATGTGTGGAGTCCTTATATACATACTTATACATATTGCAATATTTGGAAGATTCTCAGAGGAGCTTGTGCATCGGAAGAAAGTGTCAGAAACAAAGGGTATGACACAGTATCCAAATGTTACTTATGTGGAAATGGTCAAGACAATATGAAGCATATTCTGTGGGAATGTTCTTTCAGTAAAGAAATTTGGAACTGGCTGGGAGGTATGTTTACTCTTAATGCTCCTACACATTTTGATGAACTAATAGCATGTGTCAAAAATCAAAGCTCTGCAATCAGACAGATATGGTATACAAGCTCATTTTCAGTGATGGTGGATTTGTGGATGACAAGAAACTTGAAAGTATATGAGAATATCAACCACAATGCTATGAAGTTCAAGCACAAAGTCATGAACTTTACTAAGGAGTGTGGAATCAGAGTAAATGGGTTCATGAAGAACAACATGTAACATCTGAACATTATAGTTAATTTTGGTATAAAAGGAATTAAGAGCAAATGTGTTAAAGAAGCTTTTTTTCAGGCTTCCTCGGGTTAACCAAATTCTAATATGTTGTGATGGGACTGCAAAAGGCAATCCTGGTGCTGCAGGGATTGGTTTTATTGCAAGAACAAGTGAAGGAGCTTGCTTAGGAGCTCACAGTGGAGGACTGGGAACTGCAACAAACTACATTGCAGAGGTAACGGCATTGATAACTGCAGGAGAATGGGTTGTGGATAAGAAATTATTGGACATATGTTTCAGCTTAGACTCTAAAGCAGTCATATTAGCATTCACCGATGGCAAAGTTCCTCGGATAGTAAAGAATAGATGGGAGAAAATTACTGAATTTCTGAGGAGTATCACTTTCAGACATACATACAGGGAAATAAATTTTTCAGCTGACCATTTTGCAAAAGAAGGAACTAAACTTGGCAGAGGAGTAATAATATTGTATGAAGGCAGGCCTGATTCTTTGAGAATAATGGAACAAGAGGATGCACACTATTTCAGATTTTCTTGAACAACTTTTGTAATAAAAAAATGATATTTTCTGTTCTGCTTTTTAGCTTTCTTTTTGCATTCATGTAGTTAGTCTTGGTATGTCAAGACTAACATTACAACTTTGAGTTTCATATTTGGTAATAAAATTATTTTATGATTGAAAAAAAAAGATTGATGGAGCCGGTATCCTTGCCAACTTCGTTCCTGCCACAAATGCCATTTTGGAAGAGGAGAAGGCTCTGACCGTGGAATCCCAAAAGGTGGAAAAGGCAATCCAGAACTTGAAGAGTAGGATTGAAAGATATCAAAACAGGTTGAAGATGATGCTTTCAAGGAACTATAATCTATTGGATGGGCTTTTCTGAGTCATGTATAGTAGAACTTCGATAAATTAATTACTTCGCTAAAATAATAAAATTCTCCGTTCCCAACTAGGCTTGTACAGGCTAAATTTTAACTCGATAAATTAATAACTTCGCTAAAATAATAATTTTCTCCAGTCCCGAGGATATTAATTTATCAAAGTTTTACTGTAGTTGTGAGACACCTGGTTTTACTTCAGGGTCTCGAGTATTTTTTTTTTTATGTGTTGGTTTTGAAGAAATAAGATAATTTTCATTAATGTGCTTTAACTGAATGAAATTTGATAACTGGGATGTGAAGGAAACGAAAAATGCCTGGCTAGCCGTGACAAGAGACAGCGAGGGGTGGGGTAACGGTTAGGCATTGTATGCCTTGAGCCATTTTTCATTGATGACTGTTTCCAATTTGCCTCCATATTCCTTGATGACCTTGTAGTATCCATTGTTATACGCTTTGGTGACCACATAGGACCCTTCCCATTTTGGGGAGAATTTTGGTGAGGACATGTCTTGTTGGATGTGTTTGGCAGTCTTCAACACCAGATCCCCTACTTGAAAAACTCAAGGTTTCACAACTTTGTCATATGCTCGGGAAATTCTATTTCTGTATGCTTGTGCGTGATCTTACGCTTTAGATCTTCTGGAATCCAAAGTGTCTAGCTCCGATACCCTGGTATTCGATGCTTCGACTTCATTCCATTGGACTCCACTTGCCTCGGAAATCCTAGCCGATGGGATTTTAATTTCCGCTGGGAGAATGACGTATGCGTCGTAGACGAGGGAATAGGGAAATGCGCCAGTAGAGCTCCTTGGCGATGTCCGATATGCCCAAAGCACCATTGGCAGTAGTTCGTGCCATGTCCGAGGGTTATCGTGCACTGTCCGGATGAGGTTTCGAATTATAGTCTTGTTGGTGCTTTCGGCCTACCCATTCCCTCGGGGGCAGTAAATGCTGGAGAAGACTTGTTTAATTCTATATTCTTCAAGTAACTCCCGTACTTGCTTGTTGGCGAAAGTAGATCCATTGTCGGTGATGATGTGTTTAGGCACGCCGAAACGACAAATGATATATTCCTTAATGAACGTTGCAATTGTGGCTCCAGTGATCCCTCGTAGAGGGATAGCTTCGACCCATTTGGTAAAATACTCCGTTGCGGTTATTATATAGTCATGTTGTTTCGATGATGGCCGGTTGATCTTCCCAATGATGTCGAGTCCCCAGCTATAAAACGGCCACAGACTGCTTACCGAATGCAGGGGAGTAGAGGGTGCATGGACAAGATTTCCATGGATTTGCCATTTGTGGCATCTTTGAAAAAAAAGCAGTCGCATCTTCCTCCATGGTCGGCCAGTAGTACCGATCGTGTATTTGGAGAAACAACTTTTTTTTCCTTGGTGCTCGCCTTCGTGCATTTATTTCAGCATTATTGGGATTTCTGCCTCGCCCAGGCATCGTAATAAATCTCCTCCAAAACTTTTTAGATACAGGATTCCTTCATTGAGTATGAATCTCTTGGATCTTTGCTTCACCTTGGTTGCATCTTTCTTGCTGGTAGGGAGTACGCCATCGCGAAGATAACTGATGTACGGCTTTTGACAGTCCCCAGCATGGTCAACATTGAAAACTTCCAATTGATGCGGCGGTGCTTGGCAATTGGATCAAGATCCTTGGAGCAATCGAGATTAAGCCTCCATTTCTGGCCAGTAGTAGCCCAGGCGTTGCAGACGACGGTAAAGTTTTACCACCAATGTTTGCCCGCAAATTTTGGTATGAATATGGTTAAGCTGTTGTTGTGCCTCTTCATCTCCGAGGTATCTTGACAGGGAACCATCTGGGTTCCGGTTGTACAATATCCCGTAATGCATGAAGAAGTTTTGTAAGGTTTTGAGACTGACCTTTCCTTGAGAAAGCAAGCTGTTAAGTTCTTGAATAATCGGTGTTCTTCAGTCGCTGGTTTCAGTCTCCTTAGATTGTGAAAGCCATGTTGACGCCATGGTTCGTATTTTCACCGTCAGGGTTTCTTCTAAACCTTCGAACTCCAGCTTCGATGCTAATGTGGCTAGCAAATCAGCATGTCTGTTGTTGCTACGGCCAACATGTGTTATGGTTGCATCAGCAAAGTAATTGAGAAACTTTTGCGCCTCAGATCTATACGGGTCCAGTGTCACCTCTTTCAGTGCGTATACACCATTCATCTGGTTAACCAGTAATTTAGAATCATCCCTTATTTCTAGACGTATGGCTCCAGCTTGCTTGGCTAATGACAATCCTATGAGAAAGGCTTCATATTCTGCTGAATTATTGGTGCAATGAAAGTCCAGCTTGAAGGAATGCGAGAAAACTTCACCGGTTGGAGGTACTAGAACCATGCTTGCCCCTCCGATATTATTTCTAGGGGTAGCAGAGCCATCGAAAAATAGTAGCCACGCTTCTTCTTTGACAAAAGAGATTTCCGGAAAATCTCTAGGAAGGTCTTCGTGCAGTGCTGTGGTACTCTCTCCTGGGAAAGCCGCTAGTAAATCTGCAACCGCTTGTCCTTTGATAACTCTTGGTGAAGCACGTTATATCAAACTCTGACATTTGGAGGAGCCATTTGGATGGCCTTCCTATCAGGGCCGGCTTTGAAAGCATGAACTTCACAGGATCGGACTTAGATATCAACACCACTTTGTTTGAAAGAAGATAATGCCTAAATTTCTGGATGGAGTGAATCAGGTCTAGGCACGCTTTTTTCTTCTTTGGGATATTTGAGTTCGGCATCCCTCAAAGTCCGACTGAAGTAGTATATAGGGTGCTAAATTCCTTCATCATCTTCTTGGAAGAGAAGAGATCCAACAACAGTATCACTAAAAGCAGTGTTGAGATACAACGGTCTTCCTTGTACAGGAGATTTCATGACGGCTGGGGATGACAATATTTGTTGAATCTTTCGGAACGCCTCTTGTTGTAGCGCTGTCCAAATAAAACTTGCTCTCTTCTTCAGTAAGGAGGTGAATGAAGCAACAAGCTGAGGTAAACCCGGTATAAAACGCCGAATGTAGTTTACCTTGCCCATGAAGCTATGGAGTTATTTCATAGTTTGGGAGGCGGCATCGTGAGGATGTCTTGGGTTTTGGCTGGGTCGACTTTGATTCCCTTGGCGGTCACCTGGAAACCTAGAAATTTTCCCTAAGAGACGCCAAAGGCACACTTCAAAGGATTCATCTTTAGTTGGTATTCACGACACCTTTCAAACACCTGTCACAGAACCTCTGTATGGGCCGCCCGGTTCTTGATTTAACCACTATGTCATCCACGTAATCTTCAACTTGTTTATGCATCATATCATGGAAAATTATGGTCATGGCGCGTGGTAGGTGGCGCCAGCATTCTTCAAACCGAAAGGCATCATGGTATAGTAAAAGTTTCCGAGAGGAGTTCGAAAAACTGTCTTACTTGCGTCGTGCTCGTACATCTTTATTTGATTGTAGCCGCTGTACCCGTCCATGAAAGAGAACATACCGTGTCCACTGGTTGCGTCTACCAGCATATAAATGTTAGGAAGAGGAAAATCGTCCTTGGAGAAGCATTTGTTCAGATCCCTAAAATCAACACAGCACCTGATTTGGCCGCTCTTCTTCCTTACTGGAACCACATTATCCAACCAGTTGGGATGGTGAATGGGTTTGATGAAACCAGCGGCTAGCAATTTTTGAATCTCCGTCTTGATCTGTTCTTCCACATCGTGTATGAACTGTCTCACAGATTGTTTGACCGGTTTAGATTCGAGTATTATATGTAGATGATGAGTGACCAGTTTCTCATCCAGGCCAGGCATTTCCTCATACGTTCACGCGAATACATCTTGATATTCCTCAAGAAGGTCCACAAGTTTTGCACGTTCGTTGGCACATAGAGTTGAGCTGATGGAGACAGGCCGTCGAGATTCCTCGTTTCTGATGTTGACAACTTCGAGTTCATCTGTGGTGGAGTTTTTTCCGTCCTGTAGTTGTCGTGGTGCATCCGGCGCCTCCTCTTGTGGCTCGCTGCTGTGATTGCATTCTATTGGGCGTATAGACTGGGTGGTAGTCTCCCATGCTAATTGCTAACAGCGGCAACGATATACGGTTTTACCTTTTTCTTCACGACTTGCAATAAAAGTCCGTCCCCGATTGGTATGAGCATGAGCCATACTTCCGTTTGATGAGGGAAAATCGGCGTGCTTTTCCTTTAGAGGGATGGCGCGAGATTGGGTCTCTTTGTGTGGTGATGCAAGCATGTCCTCTTCTTCGATTGATGTCCATGTCGGGAGTGGAGTGCAGCGAAATTTTCCTGACAAGTCCCGCGAATTTTCCTTTGGTTCGAACATCTCCATACCACAGATTGGTGCATAAGGAGATAATGACCCGGGAGTGCGAATAATATCTTCATTCAACATGGTTTTTAGGCACTGGTGATATGTTGAAGAAATGATCCCGTTATCGTGGAGCCACGGTCTTCCCAGTATCATGTGGTAGTCTGGCTCCATTTCAATTACCTCGAACTTTACCTTCGACTGGATTGGTCCTATTGACAGATTCAGATTGATGTATCCCTACGTGATGGTTTGGTTGCCTTAGAAATCTATCATCATGGTAGGTTGTCGTATAATTTTTCTTGGCCGCACCTTGGCTGTCCTGAGCGTTCTGAGAGTAATAACATTGGAGGACACCCCCATGTCGATGAGGCCCTTTTGAACTCTGAATCCTTGATGCGAGCAGTGACGTGTAGGGACCGGTTATGTCCTTCTTCTGCCATCATGTCTTCTTCAGTAAACGTAACATTGTTGACGGACATCTCCGACATTCTTGAAGTCTCCGAGCGTAAAGGAACCAAACACGCGTCTAGGGCTATTTTATTAAGCGAGGTAAATGTCTCCGCTCGCTGGTCCTCTGAAAGGTGCAGAAGTTCACATAAACTTTCCACCAACGCGACTACTTCCTGGTTCACCGGTTTCTGATTGGTAGTAAAGTTGTTGATCTGAGAACGATCATCCGGGACATCAGATCCCAGTGCTGGAATTTCCGGGGCAGGTGAACCGCTCAAATCTGATGTAAATCTGACAAGAAAGTTGAGTATGATGTTTATCGTCTCCTTCATCAGGTCCATGTTCCTTGTGTGGACCTCTTGAACCCCTGACAATTCTGCCAACCTTGGAATTTCTTCATTGGCTGCGTCATTGGGCGCCGTGTTAGGAGAAGAGACATCACCATTCACCGGAGTCAGAGTGGAATTTGGGATTACGGACTCAGTTTTAAGACCGACCATCTTCTGGAAATTGGAGTTGCAACCGAGAGATTTAATCTCCCAATGTGGTCGTCAATTGTTTGAGGGTGAAAACGGTTTCTGTTGGTTTTGGTAAATTCGTGTGTGTGGATGAGAAACGAGTCTAGACCCTAAACAAAGTACTGCACGGGAGTACTTTTGATTCGAGAGATCAATCTGTATAACCCTGGCCTAAACCAAGAAATGGTCGTTCCAGGCTTGCTTCGGTCACAAAGTTAAGGAGAGGGGTTGGTCTTAGGGAGGGAAACAAAGAGAGTGTTGAGACCAGAATAGTTGATTCTGAAGGTGTGGTTGTTTACGACTTGTATCAGAAAGTAGAACTAGCTAGCTGAAAGCTATCAGGTGATTTCTGGATACTGTATTGCTCTCCTGGCCAAAACTTGTTGTTTGGTGGAAATAGGTGAAACCTATTTATACAAGTCGTGGTAAAACGTACCCTGGTCTCGTAAGAAGTGGAAACGATTGAGTAGTGGAAGAGTGGAGTAACGTGTAACGTCGGAATTTATGCTTCTATGATGAAGGAAACGTTTACACCATTACTTCTTGCCACTACTAATTGCCCTTCTTCATGACACTTTCTTGTAACATGCGTATTGCACGCCGCACGCTATAAACCGCCAGACCAATACCCTGATGAGTATCCCCCAGTTTGTGACATGTTTGATGTCTCGAGTGTTTTTCGTGGAAAACATGTAGCACTTTTCTACTTGTGGCAAGTTAAAATCAAGAGGCTTGCCGCAGGAAAATAGCATGCGATGCTATTAGGCTTTCCTTGGATGGTCGCCTGAAACTTGCCACAAGCCTGCCGGCTCGGTGGTGAACTTTGATGGTTGAGATTGCATCTCATGATGAAGGGTAGCCGTCGATTATGGCTGCCTTCTGTTGGTGCCTGTTAATGGCGCAATGGCACCTTTGGTGCATGCCAGCAGCATTGTAGCATGGCTTGGCATGGCTCGTGCATGCCAGTGGCACGGTGGTGCAAGTGGCGCCTGGCGTATCCATAGCCACTAGATTTAGGCGGCTGGTTTCCTAAAACCTGCCACAAGCCTGCCAGCTCGGTGACGAACTTGGATGGCTGAGATTGCATCTCATGAGGAAGGGTAGTCGTTGATTATGGCTACCTTCTATTGGCGCCTGATAATGGCACAATGACGCTTTAGTGCATGCCAGCGGCATTGCGTCATGGCTGGCATAGCTCGTGCATGCCAGTGGCACGGTGGTGCAAGTGGCGCCTGACGTAGCCACGACCGCTGGATTTTTGGCATGTTGGTGTTAGATTCAAACGTGGTGTGTCAACATCAGTTTTAATGGCCACATTGATCCCCATGTTCTGTGGAACATTATTTGGCTCGGTTGGCGCGACAACTTTGCCTAAATTAGGGTTTGGCATGTCGAAACCCTAATTAGCGTATATGGCATGTAGTATGCAGTAGGTGGCACGTTTGGCATGTGCACTTGGCATGCCTATTTGGCGTGTGCGATTGGCATGCTTTTGGCATGTTCGGCATGCCGTTTGGCATGTGCGCCTGGCATGCGCGTTTGGCATGTGCGTCTGGCATGTGCGGCTGACATGTTTGTTTTTGGCATGTTTGACATGCCGTTAGCATATTGGCATGGTTTTGGGAAGCCAACTTGGTAGGGTAACCTTTTGACACAATTTCCACCCTTTTTAAAGTTGTGGCAGATTTAGAGCAACCTGATTGGTCAATGAAAGCAGGGAGCCAGCCAAGTATGGGCGTGGCCACCCTTTTGGTGCGCATGGAAGGTTTAGTGCAACCTTATTTGTCGATGGGAAGTAGGGTCGGCAAGTATGGGCCCAGCCCCAACTTATGTGCGTGTGGCGATTTTAAGGCGACCTGTTTGGTCGAGGGAAATAGGGTCGGTTTAGGATGGGGCGTGGCCAATGGCGAATGGCGCCGGTTGGCCTAAGGCATGTACACGCCTCTCTTGGTTGTTGCTCCTATCCTGCGGCTCCTTGTTTTCTGATTCTGGGAAAGATTTTGCATCTGCTAATCCATGGAGGATTAATTACCTAGTTTGCCTAAGCTAGCTTAATTTCGACAAGCAAGGTATGATATACTGCGCAAGGCGCAAAACCCTAACTTTTGCAAATTAGTCAGGATAATTGATTGAATTCTATGTGTTGACACATAGTTCTTTTAAGATCGTTGCCAGAGAGCAGCATGCTTTCTGATTGAATACCTTATGCAAAAGACCTTATCCTTGATATTTGGAAATTCGTGTTATTCTGTTGCGAGTGAACACAAATTGTCATGCCATATCAACATTAAGGATTCAGCCGGGGAACATAACACAGAAAGCATTCATAGAAACTTATATTAATTGAGTGTAGGCAAGGTGCCAAAATTTACAGAATGCTTGGGATTGTTGCTACCTGCACCATTCTGGGTAAATTTCATAAGAGAATATTGAGTTTCTCAATAAATGTGCTAGTGAAGAGGTTGACACTCATGACTCCGTTTCCTTACAGAGTGACGTCACATCAGATATAAGGTTTTACAATTCTAACCATGAGCTAAAAACCACAATCAACAAGGTTATAGCCTAATTCTTTGTTCTGATACAAGTTCAACTATCTAAGCTAGATTTGGGATCATCAATGCGACCAAAAGAGGAAGAAGTTTTAATCCTGTTGGAGGAAGCTCAATGGGCCAAAAGTATGAACATTAAGAACTTTTAGATAGAATGTAATTGTCAGAGAATAATAGACTTTGCTCAAGATAAAATCCGACTGTAATTTCTAAAGCTATGAAGATTCCAAGATCTTGTGAAAGTTTTTTGGGTATTTTGTACAAGAATAAAAGTAGTAATGAAGTTGTCGATATCTTGCCAAAAGAAGCAAGAAAAAGGAAAATTCATCAACAACGATGGATTAGCATGCCAAGTTGCATTGACTCTGCATCTTATTTAGATAATAGTCTTTAATTTCAAATGCAATTTCAATTCCGATTTCTAGGGGGAAAATATGTTGGGAAACACCAATATATCATATTATAATTCTGAGATAAGGGCAACCAATATATCAGAAAACCTCATGCACTCTTGTCTGTTTTATTTTAGTATGTGTAACTTTCAAAAAGAAAAATATACTTTATTCGTCCCTAAATAGATGGCTCAGTTCAAGTTTGCACAAATTTTAAGAAAAGGATGAGATAGAAATACTTTTTATAATTATACCCTTATCGATAATAATTAGTAAAATTTAGAAATGATTTATCTCACAAACTATACCACGGATATTCGCAAACTACCATTGAAAAGCATTTTAAAACACATACGTAACAAAATAAACATGGCTATCAATTATACATATTTCATATACTAACAATAATCAATTAAAATGGTAGATTAAGAAATATGTTATTGTTTAATGATATATAAGACATCTATTAGTGGGACAAATTTTAGAAACAAATTGATCATTATTTTGTGGTGGGTGGTGGTGGTGGGTGGTGGGGTTATGACAAGTTGGATTCAGCAAATGTAAAATGAGAGATTCAGCCAGAGGATGTCTTCCAAAATAACAAAAGCTCTATTTAAACCGTCCAAATGGATAGAAAGAAAACGGGTCAGACACATCAAAAACTAAAAATAGAACCCTTGTTTTCTCCAGAGGGGCGGGCCCACATATCATGTGTCTGGACACTTTTGCTTTTTGTTTGTTTAACATACAACTATTAGAGAACCTCTTTGGTGTCTCCATCCTGACCGACATATCCGTGGTATTTCGTTTTAAGTGATAGCGCGGAATTTGTGTAAAATATGCGCCGATGGGAAATAAGTGAGGTAGTAAATAGGGTTCCTCAGCACTTCGCAAGAAGAGAACGATTAGTAGAGTCGGGAGTCATTCAATATAAGAACTACCGAGAGAGGATGCTCACTGATATCGCAAGTTTTTACTAAAACTCTGTTACAGCTGCTTATATTTGATTAGTAACCAAGATACAAAAGTTAAAATATAAAAGGGTGGAAGATGAAAAGAAAAAAGTATAGATAGGTTTTGGGTTTCTATATATTTAGTTGATCAACATACATTCACATGTAAACCTGAAGTGTAGCAGTCTTCATGACCTGACAAATAGGACAAAGATCAATAAACACTTCGCAATCCTTGCACAGGCAAAAGTGTCGACAAGGTAAAAACAGCACTGCGACTTCTTTGCCTTTGCAGGCTCTACAAGTCATCTGCTCTTTCAACCTTTGATGCTGCTGGTTCCCATTCACGGGCTTCCCGGATCCGCTTGGTATACTACTCAGATGAAGATGGTTTTTCTGGTCTATGTAAGAAGAGGCTGCGTCGTCAACCTCGCTGTCCCCACAGCCTTCTCTTCCTTGGTCAGCGCCTTGTGCAATTGCTTGCTTGAGGCTGGTCTTTAGGTTATTGATCACCGATTCATTGTACTTTGCTCTGTAATGCCACGACTGAGCTTCCGTTGCTACCTGCTTTATTCTCTGAACAAGTTCCTTGTTCTTGCGATTAACGCTCTCAATCTCAATTTCCTTTTCGCGTAGTCTCTTGGTCACTCCTTTCTCAATGGTACCAAGAAAAGAAGCCATGTGTCTCTGCTTCATTTCCATCACTCCTTTGGCTATTTGTTCTTCCTGTTTTTCAGCCATTAAGCTTGTTTTAGCTTCATTGCAAACACAGTAGTAAACGACACCATATTAACAGCATACGCAACAGAGTTTTGGGTGATACCTGAACTCTGATGTAATGGTCAAATTCCTCTTTCTGCCGATCCATTTCAGTTCTGAGATTATCACCTAAAGACATGATGATCGGAAGACCTGATACAATATTCCCACTTGCGGAAGTCACGGAACTATTGCGCTCATCATCGTCATATGACAGCCTAAGCCCAGTTGATACTGGATTGGGATTAAGGTTAGGAATGCTTGCTGATTTGTCGGCATCCTCTTGGTAGAAATTATTATTCAAGGAAATCTGAAGCTTTTGCTGCCTCATGATGTCAACTGTTTCCCTGCTTCGCTTAGTTGGCCGATTTAGGGCGGAGATGTGTTCAGTTGTGACATAGTTCACTGGATCGACACTACAGCCTGTTGGAACTACAAAAACAAACGTTTACATACCTCTTTGAAAAGACTACTGCAATGCTATTGCAAAATATGCAACTTCTGGCGAAAAATATTAATATCAGTGAGAAATTACAGCTGCTTTAAAATTCACAAATCAAAGAACATTCGAATGTGTACGTATTAACTGACAAATAAAAAGGAAGTTATCAAGACACTCTATGAACTTACAAGAGAAACTAGAAGATAACAACTAATGAAGCAGCAAGAAATTATGTGATCAACCTATTGGATATTAAACTACCATAATCACTCAAACCTTTAGGGAAGGGATGATTTGCCAATCCTTGACATTGTAATTGATAACAAATTTTTCAAGAATATACTACAAGCTGCCAACATTGCTATTTATTCATCGACTAATATATGTGTATTATAAGACATTTTTTTTTGTATCAACATGCAAGCAAGTGTGAGGAGTCTTAAAGCGGATGCAATTTAACCGGTATAAGGATTCAAATTTCATGTTAACACTAAGTTGATAAACTGCACTAGTTATTAACAGCGTGTTTGGATGGTGGGAAGGAAATTCCATTTCCGACAATCATATTCCCTGGAGAGGGGAAATCCTAAACCTTTAACACCCCCTTATGGGTTTTGAATTCCCTTGCTTTTTAAGAATCATATTGCTAACCACCCACTATTCCTAGTTACCAAACATGCGAATAGAATTATATTCCTGGTAAAGTGATTCCATTCCCTCCAACCAAACACGCAGTAAAAGTAATATAAACTCCATCTCCAAGGCACTAACTACTAGACATTACCCACTAATGAATGATTCTAAGAAAAACCCAGCTAATTTTAACAAAAATATATTTGATTAGCAGGTCATGGCTTGAAGAGCGACTTATTGGACATATAGGTATATTATAGGTCATCCTAGAGCAGTTTTGGATAGCTGGCCATCCATCACAACACATTCATTACGAATTACAGTTTCCGAATAACGAGAACCAAGAATAACAGTCTAATGCAAGTCACTGCTTGGATGGTTATGAATTAACAACTTTGCTTATTCATCTGAGCTCAGGGGGTCGATGGAATCATTCATGGGATACTCAGCCACACATTGTTTGTAATGGCCATTGATCCCTAAACCTAACTGAATAGTTATCAGGCTGCTCAAAGAAATATTTTCTTGTGTTCAGTGAGAACTTAAATTTCCTAATTTTTCAAGCAGGACAACTATAAATATCGAGCAACCTGCACTCAGGAGTAACACATTGCTAACAGAATTAGAACTGAAACAAAAAGAACGAGCCAACATATCCTAACTTACAGAATACAAAAAGAAAAAAAAACAGGACTCTTACACGAATGGGAACTCACAATTTCCAAATAACTGCAGCTGCGTTGATGCATTGGCATCATATTGAAACTGATTTTCCTCCATAAAACCAGGAAAAACGTGGTGGTTATTATCTCCCCCAAACATTTCCCCTAAAATACCCGAACACTGAAATCAGAACTTCCACAAGCAATATAACAACCAGATAGCGCTGAGACAGATATTTTTATCTGCAAAATAAATGATCACAGTAAGTTAACTAAAAACTTCAATCTTTATATCCAACCAAATCAAAATTAAGGAAAATAATAATAAGTTCCTATATATCTCCATGAGCAAATTGTTAAGACAAAAACATAGAATCCTCTCATAAACAAGGAAAGTTTAGCTATGAAGTCCAAAGGGAAACTCATAAAAATGTAAAGAATAATCTTACAGCCAAGAGAAACAACATACATGCATAGATTTTCTCACAAAATAATCTTGTTTTGAACCTTGATCAAAGCGAATAAAAGAAGAAGAAAAAAATCCAAAATTTGTTACCTCGTTTATATCCACAAAAATCACATCTCAATGAAAAGAAAACATACAATAAAACAAAACAAGAAACGGTTCATTTTCTATGATTTTATAAAACCCCTAATAAATTACCTACTCAATACTGCATATTCAACGCATCAGATCTTAGCAAATCCTGTAAAATCCCCAAAGATAGTACATCAGAATTGAAAATTTTCTCACTTCTTAACGAAATCACAAAATAGATCGAATATCAGAAAAGTAAATACTAATCAATACCTTAAAAATTTGACAATATTTTTAATTTCCAAACAGAAAATCAGAAAATTTTGATATTTGATTTGATCCGGGAATTTATTTGATTTAAGATATTGTCGAAACGGATTAATGTGATTTAGAGGGTGGGAAAGAAACCGTCGGTTATTAAAACGGATTTCAGTTGTTGTTTCTAGGAAAGAAAAAAACCTGATGAGAAGTAGTAGAAGAGTTAGAGACGGAGCCGAATGAGGTTTGGAATCGTTCATTCTGTCTTTCTCTCTCTTCTTTTACTTTCCCTCTCACTAAACTCTCTTTTCGTGCACCCACCGAATTCAGATTTTTTTATATTTCTCCATTAATTGCTCTGCTAATTAACTAAAATGTCCTCTACTTTTGATTGGACTAGGGGTGCGCCCGTGCTTAAATTGGTTACAACCGAGTCTACAAGTAAACTGCATTCCAGTTCCACAAAGAGGTCGAGTTCTACTCCCATCACACTGGTACAATTACATATATCGATTGATGGATCCTTGCAACAGCAGCCAGCAACGTTGGAAACTTGGATGTACCTACGAATACATAAAGGACCGAATGAAAAATAACTCTACCACAATCGATTTGACGAAGTTTGGATCACGGGGTTCAACAAATTGTCCTCATCATGTTAATTTGTGGGTATACTCAAAAATGAACTATGCTAAACCCCTGAATAACTAGCTACAGATATTTCTAGGCACTTTGCTTATTGGCACCCACATAATACAAATATTGTTAAAACTCATTTTTCTAAAACAACCGTCTTACAACATACATGGAAATTCCCTGCCAGAGATACCAATAAATTGAATTGTGATGCTTTTTGGGTTTCAAAATATGCTAACTCAGGTTTTGGTTGTGTTCTTCGTAACTGTATAGGCACATGCAAAGGAGCAGCAATGGGAATCTTCAGAGCATCAACAACTGAAGAAGCAGAGGCTCTAGCTCTCCTGCATACTAGTAAATGGGCCATTCAAAATAACCTGCAAAATATGGTCATAGAAGGAGACAATCAAGCTACTATCAATTATCTACAAGGAAAAATGGTTTCAGTTCAATGGCAAAACGTTGTTATCTTGGAAGAAGTTCGATCTGAAGCAGAAAAACTTATTTCTTTTTTGGGTTTTAAATATGTTGACAGGCGAGCCAACAAAGTAGCAGACATATTAGCAAAGAAAGGAAGAAAATACAACGCTGCTGCATGTTGGTTATATTCTGCATCTTTATTTTTACTTCCTTCAATTGGTTATGACTCTGTCAAAGCTCAGTTAAATTGTAATATTCAAAACTCTGTTGTATCTCCTATAGATGTTGTTAATTCTGCAGATTCAGTCACCAGCAGAACAACTTTGAATAGGTTGATTCCAAATGGGACTGAATCAAGGGATTAACACTCTTCTTGGTAATATATCTTATTTGAAAAAAAAACTATGCTAGACCCCTGAAAAATGAAGATGTATCTTACGATAAGACTGCTTAATATAGCTTGTATAAGCACAACACAAGCTGCACAATCTCTAACTTGGCAACAATAATTGGAAGGGAAGTAAACAAACAATGTGCAAGACAAAGCAAGAAGATGTGAAAAGAAGAATAATAATCGTTTCTGGACGTAAATTTTGTTGGAAAAATATGTGGTTTTGATTTCTCGGAAATCATGTTGATGCGAAAAACAAAATACTAAAAATATAGAGAATTAGAATACTTATCGAATTGGTTGATCGGGGCGAGGTAATCCTCTTTCCTTAAAGACAATTCATCCCTGCAAACAGTGCTTACGGTTTTACGGATGTCGTCTCTCAAGATAAAACGATCACGCCTTTTAGTAAGTAGCACTACAATACTACTCGGCCGACGAATGTTGACAATTACTGTGTTCTAAAATGACTCTGACTCTTGACTTCAAAACTTGTTTTCTACTTCTCAAAAATTTGTAAAAACCCATAAAAAACAAGACCAAGAGATAGGTTTATGTAGAGTCAACGGTGACTCTACAAGGTGTCTTTTCACCAATATGACTCACCATGGCCAATGGTGACTCTCCATAAAACATATTCATGACTAGGTGTCTTATGGTGAAAAGGCATCATACAAACATATCTATTTAAAATTAATTTTCATTTACATAAAATACTGACTCAACAAAATTTACAAACTTTTAAGAGCACAAACAGAAAATATAATGCGTTGGTAAAGGGTAGCTTTTGGTTTTGAACCAAACCTAGTGAAAAGTTACCGGATTTACTAGCCAATCAGTGGATGCGATGTCTTTGAACTGTCATTCTTTGGCATAAATCGATACAATAAATCTCACACTTTATTTATAGAATAAAAACTAACTGACAATGAGTGGAGTGGCCCATACAACTATATGGAGGATGTAGACTAGGGGTTTAATCTATGTTGGACTATTATCCTTAACATGCCCCATCAACGTGTAGTGCGGAAGTTTGGAGCCTTTACGACGTTGACCCTTTATACGGGTAGCTGCTCCCATCACGGTAGGGCGGAGTTTGGTCTACTTCATGCAGGTAGTTCCCTCCATGGTTAGTTACATCGTGGATAAAGTATGGGTAGCCGTTAGGCTTACGCACATACGGGTTAGATCTGATATCATGATGAAATATGGGTATCCAAATCAAAACCAGTTGGAAATAAGTGAAGTGACCATACAATTATACGAAGGATCCAGACAAGGGGTTTGGTCTATGTGGGACTATTATCCTCAACAATTATATCTCCTTATAATCGTCAAATTCTCGGTTGCCCTGAACGTTCTTGGTCTTCTATGAGTGCTCTTGATTAACATAGCCTTATATTTATCACAAAAGCGACCCCACTTCTCACTCATATAGATTATCTCCTATTTGAAGTATCCTTCCATACTTTTCTTAGTTAGACTAAGCTATAGGAATCATTAAGAGAAAATCTCAACCTCTAACCTGAAGGGCAACACTGTTTCATCATAGAAATGGGAAGAGATTAAACTCTCGCAGTGTTTCCGAAGAGTATGAATTTACAACTTGATTGTTCCTTTTGAACCTAGATAATCATGGGATTTCCAATCGGTAGGTTAGGTTGTTGTTTTTTTACTCAAAAAGAGCAAATTTTATTAGAGAAAAGACCAATTCATCACTAAGGAATTAATGAAGTTAGTAAAAAAACAAAAAACAAAACTTAAATGGATGTAATCGCTAGGTTAGGTTTCCGCTGTAAATACTCTATATTTGAAGGCATTAATCCTATTTCCCTCGATGATGCAATTATACGCTTTGTAGAATTCGTATCCTTTGCCGGCTTGATACAATTTTCATTCATTATTTCTTTAGATGTGCGCACATTTGAGAACAATTGCTTTATGGTATTAAGTTGACATCATATTTATAAGAACATGCCATAATACTATCTTAGGCATCAGACATTTTGATGAATTTATTTATTTTTATTTTAATACGAAAGCTTAAATTTATTGGATTAAGAAATAAAGATGTCTGATTGAACACAATACTTCATCCATTGCAGCAAGGAAGTGTTCCTTCCTGTACTACAGGAATTAACTACTGCATGTTTAGCTATTACGTTAGCCGTGTTATTAGCCTCTCTTGGAGAAAATGAACATTTCCAAGAGACAAAACTATTTAAAATATAAATATTGTCTTATATTATGTTGTTGTGAATCCAGTTCACCGCTCCTTTGTTTCCATTTAACGCTAAGACAACATTTTGGCAATTTTCCTCTAAATGAATCTTCCGGAATCCCCGTTCTTTTTCCATCACACCGCCTCAAACATTGCCATAGCCTCCGCCTACTCTGGGTCTACTTCCCTTGTAAAGATGCATCGAGCTCCATACCAAGTACCTGCATTATCTCTACACATTAGTCTAATTCCAAATAACCTTGTAGCTTAAAAAACATCAAAAATGTTTTTGTGGTATCCTCAAAACCATTATGTTATGACAACCACCCCCACAATTTTGTGGTATCCCGAAATTTTACAATGTGTATGGAACTTAACACTACTGGATGCCGATTCTTTCAAGCTTAATCAAATGAACCAATTTCTTTCTTTTTGGATTGTATATTGTCTATTGTCTACTGGTCACCACATGTACAGTCACTAAGTGATAGAAAATTGATCAACCTAATTCTCTAGTTCATTTTAATGTCTCCAACAAGATATATTAAAATAAATTTTTAATCCTTAATAGCCAAACTATCTTTTGATAGCTAATTCTTTTTGACATCACGGTTCTACTGATGTCGTCTCCCAAGATACAACGATCACGCCTTGTAGTAAGTAGTATTACAATACTACTCGGCCGTCGAATGTTGACAATTACTGTGCTCTTAAATTAATGACTCTGACTCTTGACTTCAAAACTTGTTTTCTACTTCTCAAAAAATTATAAAAACCCATACAAAACAAAACTAAAAGATGGGTTTATATAAAGTCAATGGTGACTCTACAAGGTGTCTTTTCACCAATAGGTGACTGACCGTAGCAAATAATGACTCTCCATAATGGTGAAAGGCATAACACAAGCCTATCTCTTGGAGTTTAATATTTGAAATCAATTTTTACTCACATAAAAGAATCTTAATCAAAAATTTCAACTATGAAAACGTTTTGTATTTACAGGAGAAAATAAATGTTACAAACCAAGAACTAATACTTATATGAGTGAAACCATACAAGATTTAGAATGCAAAAGAAAGATAGACGAGAGTACTTTGAGGGGCTCAAACCTCCAGTAAACATAAAGTGTTTTAATGTAATTCGATTCATAGTTTCATCCTGCCACATCTCGACTTATATAGCCAATACAATTCCAAAAAATAACAATAGACGTCGCATTTCCGGGTACACTACTAATACGTTTCCAACTTAATCAACATAAGCATGACTCATTCAACTACGACTAAAAAATGTTATTCAAATTTAATTACCATATTATGACTGTAACATCTCCCTCCTCCTTAAGACAGACCCTTGTCCCAAAAGGTTATGTCAGGGTATTGCACTTTCAAAGCTACATTTTCTTCCTACATAGCTTTACTTGGGGATAAACCCTGCCAATAAATAAGAAACTCTTGCTTGTTCTTATTTGTGCGTCGATCCAGGATACTTTGAGGTATAAAAACTATTTACCCCATCATCCACGCTGGCCTTGGGTAAATCAGGTTACACACTAGCGTTCATACCAATCTTCTTCTTGAGAAGAGATACACAGAATATAGAGTGAATTCGTGAGCTTGCTGGAAGCTCAAGTTTGTAGTCGATAACACCAATACGTTAAAAGGACCATAGTACCTTGTTGACAGTTTGGCTCTTCAAAATCACAGAAAGTTTCCTACATGGTTGTATTCTACTAAAAATTCCCTCTCTTTGTGCTTTGAATCATAAACCTTATTCAATTTGGATTGAGCTTCCTTGAATTTATCTCTTATTTATCTTACTATTGAATCTCTAGCCATGAGTTCTTGCTCTACAGACTCCACCTTCACGGTTCCTGGGATATAAGTTAAAGGAGTAGGAAGTGGACGACCATAAACCACCTCAAACAGAGTGCGACCAATTGTTGTATGACATCTTGTGTTAATACTCCGCCCATGTTAACCACTTGGCCCATTGTTTGGGTTGAGAAATAGTAAAGCGTAAATACATTTCTAATGCGCGAACTACCATACTTGGCCCGTACGTTTGAGGATCATAGGTTGAATTGAAGTTGAAAGCAGTACCATAAAGCTGAAATCATTCTTTCCAGAATGCACTTGTAAATGTGGGATGTCTATCACAGGCAATTGATCGAGGCATTCATGCAATCTAAATATATCACTACAGAAATTTTATAGCTATTCCAACAGATGTATAAGGATGAGATATGGCAGTGCATATTTTGACAACCGGTCGATTAAGACAAAAATAATAGTCTTACCGTTTGACGCTGGCAGTCCATCAATGGAGTTCGTACATATGTTCTCCCACTTCATTCATCAGTTTCCAAGGCCCTACAGCTTCCCCTTACTCTATTAACTGAACTAGTCGTTTAAGAGAAGGATCTGACTTATTTTCACCTTTCACCTTTCACAATTTCAATTCAATTAGGAGACGGAAGTGATATGACACTACCTTCTCCTTGTTCGAGTTGAGTCCTCCTAGAAAGCACTCACCAATAATATTTTATTTTCCTTTCTTATATTCAATGGTAAAATCGTATCCCATTATTTGTACAACCATTTTTGCTGAACTGGTGTAGTAATCTTGTGGGACCAGAGATGCTTTAAACTTTGATGATCAGTCATCACTTTAAAATGTGTTCTCATCAGATACAATCACCATTTTTGAATCGCCAACACCAACAAAACCTTACTAAGATTTACCCAAGCAGGTACAAATTTCATCTCAGCAATTTTTTGCTCAATCAAAGCATGCCAAGGACGAACAAGGAACAATTGTTGAGAAATATAGACGAGACCATATTCAATAACGGCTAAACAATCAGTTTCATCATCAAATTCAAACACATACATAGACTCACCATGACCATCAACCCCTTGACCTTCCAAGCTCTCTGCAAAGCATTCTTCATCGACGTGTAAGGCCAAGCATAATGGTAAGTGATATCCCTTAGCTATCCTTCTTTGAAGCGTAGCGAAATGTGCCCAAAAGTCACCTCCCTATGAGAAAAAGGCTTCCCTTAGCTAAACAACACGGAAACTGAGTTTCCATGCAAATAGTGCAAAACGGGAACTCAATTTACGTTTTTTTTTTCCTAAATTTTTTACCACGAAATATTTGTATAGGTTAAAAGATAACTAAGAAAAAAAAGGAGATACAACAGGTTAAAAAAATATGTTTTAGTAAATAAAAAAAGTGAATAACAAAAGTTTTAGGGTAAAAGAGTGAAAACCAGAAACAGATACTCAATATCCGTTGAAATCACACGGAAACTGAGTTTCCGTAAAGTGAAAAAGCACATAGAAACTGAGTATCGATGTGATTTTTCTTAGCTACAAGGCGCATCAGATGTGATCAACTTTAAAGTGTAGCTAAGAGATATCGCTATTCTAAAGCGATATGAAAAACCATAGTAGTTAGATTTTGCTACGATTAAGCTATCACAGATGCTTACATGTTTAAGATATTCCTCAACATCATCAAAAACAACATAACAAACTTCTTTCCTTCAACCAATCCAGGATTTTCAAAATCCAAAGAAGCATCATGAATTATCTCTAACTTTTTAGCAAACAACTCAGACCTAGTCTTTGATCTAAAAACCTCAGGACCTTCAGATCAAGAACATCTCACTACAGATCCCTCTGCATTGGGAGGAATTAGGTAGAGAGAAACCCCCAATTGAACTCACAGATCCTCTATCCCCATCCATGATGGAGGAGCACCATAATCAACCAGAAATTGAGAAAAAAAAAATATTCGCCTTGACTTTTGGCCAGAATCGCCCAGGCCAAGTCAAATCCTCATAAGCAAACTTTTAGTTTTTTTCACTAGCATTTAAAGGAAAAAAAGAGCACATTATAAAATGTATAGTCTATCAATTGAAAAAAATAGGTTACACAAATTACAACCAATTTACTAAATTAATTTTTTTTTTTTCCTTTTGAGTAAGAGCGAGATTAAACACATTTCAATCTTGCAAAGGTTAAATAACCAGTGTAACCCCTAGATTCCCCACATGGGTTAGCCATTGGTACAGAGGAACCGGATTTTTCTACCCCATTGGTACTTCCGCGTGAACGTTGCCTCCTCTTGCATGGTAGAGACGGCCCAGGAGAACCAATATCATCAACTCCACCATGTTCTAAATTAACTTCTCGAACTTCATAAGTTCGAAGTAAGATTTCAAATGTTCTAATATCTACACAAACCAACAAGCACAAGGAACTTTTAATCAGAGGATGTGTATATATATTAAGGAAATTAACCATGGAACACTCCGAGATGGAAAAAATTGATGCTTGCCACACTAGATAACATCCACATGACTATTCTAATATATGCTAAAAACTTAGAAGTTCCGATATTTACAGCCAATGCAGCAGAAGGAAGATTATGAATTGAACAATGGGCGTGGTGGTATTGGTGGGTGCGGAGAACTAGTTTGTCACTTGTTTGCTTGTGAGACACCGATAAGATAGTCTTAGTAGGGTTGTTTGTTGCAACAAAACATAAAAAGACGAATCACTTACCAGTAAAACTTGTCGTAAGGGTCTCGCATGAACGCTGAACTTGCTCAATGCAAGGAGAGAAGGAGCACAAAACCCCATCTTGCTTCAACATTTTTCCTGCAGAATGTATGACCAGCCAAGGTTGGGGCAGATCCAGGAAGACTGAATCAGCTCGTCCACAAAACTCATCAGGAAATCCCTCGCCTTGAATATCTCTAACTCCAACAGTTATTAAACTACTCACGCCAGTTTTCTCAAAATCTTCCCTATACACAAAATTCCAAATGAGATTTCAATATATCCCACGAGTCATTCGAGGTTGTATCACGCTCTAATTTCACATACAAGCCTAACTTCATTAAACTAGTGTTTACACTACAAATTTTTGCTTCTTTCTTCCATTCAACTTTTCATGCATACAATTCAAATTACATATTTTTTTCATCAAACTAAAACTTTCATCGATACTAAACTAACCTTTCCTTAGTCAAGCAAAAATTCAACATATTAACTAAACCATGGAAAATAAATTTTTTAAAATAATTAATGACACTTACTGGAGCAACTGTGAACAAACTATTCTAAATCTTACCTAGCTTGAGTAGCCCTTTGTTCGTGAAAGTCAAAAGTGTAAACATGACCAGTTGGAGCAACAGCCCTTGCAAGTGAGGTAGTCAAAGAGCCGCTTCCAGTACCAGACTCAAGAACCAAACAGCCAGGAATAACTTCCAAATATGATACTACAAAAGTAATATCCGCGATATACAGAATCTGCGTCCGATGACTTAAAGCCAGAGTCCACAATTCGGGAGTTGGAGCTAACAAGTACACGAATCCACCTTTGCTGCTTAAAACTTTGGACCCAAATGGCCTTCCAATCCAATCCGAATGCTTAAACACGCCAAACCGATTTTGAAGTTCAGACCCTTCACATACTTTAACCGGCTTCATTATATCGTGTCTCTCATAAACAATAACTAAATCTCCATTACTAATCTGGCGTTTGAACGAAAGTTTTTGCATGGGATCAATAGCTAGCATCATTTTTAATGAAATTTAGTATAGGCCAACATATAAGTACCTGCCATTAAAAGAAAACTACATTAGTAATAGAGTACTAATTTGTGGTATACAATCACTCTTAATGTTTACAAACAGCAGTAATGCTGACTGGAAAGCTATTTGGAATTTAGAAACTATTCCAAGAGACCAGACTTATATCTGGAAGTGTAGTCATGCTTATTCACATGGACTGCAAGCTCACAAAGCATGCAGGGAAAGAGTTGCATTTATAGTATGATTACAATTTCAAAAACACAACAGACTTTAGTTGGCTAAACTCTTGCTTCTCAGTGACCAACATAGAAACCAGATGCGACATTGTTTTCCAAAAGAAAGACCATTAAAGCAAAGAAACAGCAAGGAAGACAAGAAATTTCTAATCTAACACAAGAATATGTGATAGAGTGAAGGATAACATATCTGCTAACAACTTTAACCCAGTCGAGAGGAATACTATAGTTATCAGCAAAATTTCTGTCTAAAAACTACCAGCTCTGATGTCCTAAAAAATTAACATCTGTATATCCATGACTCCAATCTTACAATGCAACAGCAGTAAGACTAATTATTGATCATGCAGGTATATATAGGGAAGCAAGAGGAGTCCCATTCACCAGGAGAACAATGTAAGAACTAGAGAAACAGGAGTTGCTGCTGCTTCCCAGTAGGCAACTCAGCTTCGTTTGGATAAAGTCGAATTTGACTACAACTCGGAAGAACCATTGAAGCTGCTGGTTCGAATGTATGCACAAGCAGTCTCCAACAGGTTCCAGGGGATCAGAGGAAACAACGGCAACCAACAACTACAGAATTTTGACTTTAAATTTAATACTACTAGTCTACTACTAATGTAGCACCGAGAATCTTGGATATAATTCGTAACAAATCCTCAAAAACTTAATATGTTTAGCATGGAATGGAGGAAAACAATGTCTTTTAAATTCTCAGTTGTAATGTAGAATTTGATTGTTTGGCTACAGAGGTAGCAATTAGACAAATAGAAAACCCAATTTCTAATTCAATTAAAGTTGAACAATGATATGATTAACAAAACATATAAGCAAAGCCCTAATCAGAAATCAAACACATGAGTATTTAAGAAACAGAAATTTGCGGTTAATTATCAAGATTGTATGATAAAGTGTACTGATTTATACCTTAAACCAATTTTTTATATATATTCTGAAATCTTCTTTCGATCTCCTTCCTCTTATCCCTCTCACGACTCCGATCTTTAGAAGTTCGTAGCAATAATTCTCTTTTAACTAAACCCTAAACCTTGTTTCTGTTCGAGTTTTAACATCTATTATTTTCCTAAAATACCCTCGGATTTTCCGGTTTGTGTTTGAAGGTATAATGTAATATAAAGATAAAGTTAAGGTTATTACAGTCATTTCATTTAATCTCGATTTATTTCTTTCACAGAAGCCTAGTTAGTAAGTTCGCGAATGATTCGCGAATCATTCGCGAATTTTTCCGTATCACGAATTTTACCGTCTTATTCGCGTACGTTTGCAACTCCGAACCCAAGTCGCGTATTATGTGGCATTCCCGGATTATTCGCGAACCGTTCACGAATTTTACGTATCCCGAATGATACGTCCGCTTAATTCGCCATAAATTCTTTAGCTTTTACTTTTCAAAGATCCCATTTTTTGGGCTTTACTGCCTCCCGAGCATACACGACCGAATATTAGACGTGTTGTAATTTTTATGAAACAAAAACGACTGAAGAGATTTGAAGGTGAAGGTGAGAGAGATCTCAAACTCACTAACCAAGCATCTAAACCACCATACGACGTCCTCTTGGATAACTAATGTTGTATATATTATTAATATCATCATATTAAGTTTATTTTTTCTTTAAATAACTCACACATATGCATAAAAATTGGTCTATGACCTTATAAATACAAATTATTTGTTATATATAGATACCGAATTTTCAGAGCCGAACTCACATTTATAAATCGAATTATACACGTACGTATGCCGTTCCGAATTACTAACGAATCACGTCCCGTTGACCGAATTTTTGACCGAATCTGGATTTTACAAAACCGTATAATACTCGTACGTTTGACGTTCCGTACGTTTGCCGAATCCCGAATTGCTAACTAGGCACAGAAGTGATATAAATCGAAGAAGTGCTAGAGAGAGAGAGACAGGAGGAACAAGAACACGAGAAATTAGGGTTCGAGAAGCTGCTCGTTAACCTTTTGCTCTCTCCTCTCAGGAAAAGATGATTATTCCAGTGCGTTGTTTCACTTGTGGAAAGGTAACTTTCATTATTCTATGTCTCCTGATTATTAGGGTTTTTGTGAGTGTTTTTTCTTGTTAGGGTGTTCCCTTTAGAGTTTCAGTTAATAAAACTTTAATTTTGTTTGGATTTTTTTGTTTTTTTTTGTTAAAGGTGATCGGAAACAAATGGGATATGTATCTCGATTTTCTGCAGGCTGATTACACAGAAGGGTGAGTAGATTAGATGTTGTTTTTAGGTTTATCTTTTCTTGTTTTGTTTGGATTTTTAGTTTTAATTGCTGATTTTGCGGGTTTGAGCTCTATTTGGGATTTGGTTTAGTTTTGTTGGAGTTTGTTTTGGTTGTTTTCAAGAAAATTACAGTATGCCCTAGTCTAGTTCTTGGCAGGTCATGTACTTTAGACATCTCAGCATCTCAGTACTGAAAGGTGAGAATAGAATTTGAATCTGTTTAGGAAGCTTAAAACCTAGTGTGGATATGAAAGGATGAAAAGTCTGTTGAAGGTACTCTATTCTGTAGAGTGACACCAACTTTAGTGTTGAGATTTTGTTACCAGATTGTTACTCAAAAGTTTTTAATTTATGTACGTTTGGATTTTGCAGTGGTTCTCTGTCCAGTGTCTCACGAATTGTTATTTTAGTTCACTGTCCCGTGTTTCATGAATTGTTATGTTAGTTCACAAATTAGAACTCCGCTAGTAGTCAATTCAATTTTTGTTAGTGTTTAACTATACGAAGATAATTGTATCCGGTCTCTTGTTCGGTCTACTTATAAGTGTAAGTAAGCTTGTAGAAGGGGCAACTACACTTGAGGGCGGTCTTGAATTTTGAAACTCCGGGTCTGAGATTGTGAGTTATAGGTAAAACACGTGGCAGTCTTCTGCAATACTGGTGAAGTGTGTTTGATAAAGTTTGGGCATAGGTGTCGTAAGGTATATGAAGTGGTGCTAAGTGGCCATAATTGCTCTAGCTTAATTTTGATGATATGATTGTTTAAGTGATATCATGCTTCTGGGGAATTGTGTTGTTTATGTTTAATGCTTATAATTATGACACCTTTTCTGAACATTGAGCTTTAAAGTTGCTTCACAGATGTTAAGCGAAGGTTGATCTACTTGGTTTGTGGTCAAAATGTTGTCATTATGACTTATGAGGTTTATCTGTTTGTAAATTTTTGGTGGAAACAATTTGCAGGGAATAGCAAGAATTGCAAATGTTGTACATGGTTTTGTAGCTACTTTTTGATTTGCGCCAAGTGTTTGTGTGTTTGTATATCTTGTACAATTGTTGCTTATTACTTGGAATTCTGAATGACTCTTAGGTACTTAAGTATGTTGGGTATATTGTTTGTTATCAAAGCTTAAAACTGTTCTGCTCCCAATACAAACAAGTCAGTTTGGCACATCCTTTGTTTTCGGGGCAACAAGAAAATAAGTCAAAAATGTTCATTTTCTTCTGAGCAGTACTCAAGGTCTTTGCATTTGCATATGCATTTGATACTGAATCCATTACTTAATTTTAAAGAGTTCAGCTTTTAATAAATTTCATTGGTTTAAGCAAAACTTCACACAAGTCGGTTAATGATATCATACTGTTTAAATGGTTTCTAGAGATGCTCTTGATGCACTAGGGTTGGTGAGATACTGCTGCAGACGAATGCTGATGACTCATGTGGACCTTATTGAGAAACTGCTCAACTATAACAGTAATCTCTCTCTCTCTCTCTCTGTTTGTGTGTGTGCCTGCGTGCGCTTTCACCATAACAAAAATTATGTAGTTATTTTCTTTCAAACGCTCTTACTTACACACGGTAACTTGTTACAGCCTTGGAGAAAACTGATGCCAGTTAAATGTCAAGGGAGAAAGAGACTTGGGAGGGCCAGTTGGGCATGCTTTTTTTTTGTAAAAATGTCTCTTCTTTTTCTTTTGATGTCCGAAGAACTTGTGCACCTAACTACTCATCCTTATATTATGTCTTAGAACTGTTAGTCAAAGAACTGTTCCCCTTGGAATAGACTAATATAATATTGCAAGAACTGCTTACTGGATCATTAAAATTAGTGGGAATGTTATAAATATCCTCCATTTTGGTTGATCTTGCACAAATACTCCCGAGGGATAAAAATTAAGTTTTTTGGAGTCAACTTGAGAAAGTTGCTTCCACTTTTTGGAAGCGACTTATATAAAGTTGCGTCGTGCAAGTTGCTAGTTGTGTCCATTTCTGGAAATAACTTGTGCTAGTTGTTCCCATTTATCAGGAGGTTAGGGTATTTTTAAAATTGAATAAGAGTATATTTCCAGAGGTGGATTTTGAGGGGTATTTAAATAATGTTCCCTTAAAATTAGGATTCCTCCTTTCTTGCCTACTGAATGTTTAGTGCATATCATGCTGCCATTTCACCAACCAGTGGGATGCAACTGTGTGAGTACAGGGTTTCAACAGACAGAAGGAGAAAAGAAACTTTATACTACTATATTAGTACTCCCTGCGTCCTGGTTTACAGAAGGAGAAACAAACATTTTTTTTTAATAAAAATGTACCAAAAAATTTCTATATTTCCCACTAAAATTTTCTAATTATCAACAAAGAATTTTTTAATAAAAGTGTACCAAAAAATTTCTATATTTCCCACTAAAATTTTATCAACAAAGAAATAAAAATTAGGATGTGAAAATTAGTATATTGGATGTCCAAAAAAGAAAAAAAAATTTGTATATTAAACAAGTAATTTGGAAGATTGATGACGTACGTGGAAGTAATTTGAATTTTTTTAAGTTTTTGCAAAATCCAATTTAGACAAATAAATTAGGACGGAGGAAGTAGTAGACTGCTCCTAGTCCGAGATTGTAAAGCTCTATGCTGTCGGTGATGGTGGTGCAAATTTCAATTCAGATAAGAGTCCAAGGTGAATTCTGGTGGTAAGGAAATCAGAGCACAGTTGGCGCTAGCAAATTTTGAATCATAATGTAGTAAATAAGTACAATCATAGAGAAATTTTAGGCCATGAGATTTTAAAGGCCATGAGGTCATAATACAAATTTAAGGTGAGGGGAGACTTCGGGCCACAATGCACGGTATAGCTGCGGGTGGACCTTGTATCATCGGTTAAATTATGAGTCATGGAAAAAGATGTAAGGCCGAGAAGTAAAGTTTAGGCGGTAAGGGTAAAATTTGCCCATTTTGCTCCCATAATGGAAAGAGCAAACATGAAATATGGATAGGCAAACCAACAACAATCTGATGGTTTGCTCATTGTGTCATAAGAAAAGATGCAGGTCAAAGTTCAAGTGCAGGCATTACTTTTTCAGCTGCGTAATGCAAGAAGAGACGCCCAACGGATACATCCCAGGGCTTAATCCGACGACTCTCTTTGAATTTTGTATAAATGCTCATTTCTCACATGATACAAATTACACATTCTTCAAATCTCAAATATCACATAAATCTCCTCTAATTTCAGATTTTTTCTAAAGATGTAGAGGCCGTTATTAGTTCGTCGTGCTAGATATATTCAAGAAGAAGATTTAGCTATTTGCATAAACTATGTGTTACTAACTCGACACAATGCATCAGAAACAGAGAATGTGAATTTCTGGGAGGTTATTTACGTAAAGTTCTGCACCGATACCCGAAAATGCTATATGTGACTTGCAATGTCGTTTTTAAACAGTTACCAAAGAAGTACATAAATTTGTAGCTATAACAGGCTTGAAACTGATGTTCTGTTGGTAAGAAGATCTTTAAAGGAATAAGAAAGATGGAACACGCAAGGTCTCTCTTTTGAAGATTGTTTTCAAATCCTTAAGGTGTTGAATAAATTCAATCCTTTTTCTGTTAGATCTACCTCCACCGAGTAGTCAAGATCTCCATTGAGTAGTTAATTTGTTCTAATTAGATATAATATGTAATGGTTATGAAAGATGTAAAGGTCTACTTAGATGTAATGTAAATTGTGAATCAATTGAAAACGGAGAATAATACTTTCATTAATTAAAATTAGAATTACATTAAGTAGCATCAATAAAAGTTACAAGTCTTTCAATCTTGATCATCATGACTTGCCTCATGCCTATTCCAGTTTCCAAGACCCGACATACATCCACTTCCAATAGATGTGAGAATGTTTCTATTTCTCCTACATTTCCTCTATACTATTGAAAAACAAAAGTGGTTGGTTGAATACCAGGAGTGGTTGATAGAAACATAGAAGAGGTTGGTTTTTTTTTTTTTGAAGCATGAAATTTTATTAAAAATCTAGGGGTTACTACAAGAGAATATATGATACCCCAAGATTAGGATACATTTGGATCGATATGCCAAAAATCTACCATAACATGATAGAGAAGAAAAACGAGAGTAGCTATCTCCGGATTTGAACTGCACCGCAGGTTGATGAGGTGGATCTTAATGAGGTTGTCGAGGGTCCGTATATCTTGGAAGAATGCTTTTCTCAAGAAAAGCTGTACTTTTGAAGGACATGGAAGTGTCCATAAGAACTTGGTTGGTGGTGGTGTGTTCCGATACAATTTATCCGAGATGTCAGCCAGGCTTCCTATTTGTTTTCCGGCGTTATCCAAAACTTCAACTTGAATCTTTATCTTTGAAGTTGTGTTGAAGAAGTATTCAAGCTCTGCCCTTGATGTTTTAGTGATAATAATACTAATAAAGCTATTACAAAGGTTACTAAAACTGAGATAAAGATACAACCGAAATTACTGACTCAACCTAGGCTAACCTAGAGGTGTTTCTATTAAACTTACAAGTTACTATGAATTAAAGTAGAGTAATTGAGATGGCTGAAAAAAGGCTAAAGTTAAGAAATGGAAATCAGTTTGCCGGCCCAAAAAAACACATCGTTTAAGCTTCTTTACTAAATATTACTAAAAATTCCAAACCATGGGATCTAAAAAAGTTGTTGTTGAGTAGATTGTTGATTGTTGTGCTGAGGTTGTTGCGACTTTTGCCGACGGTCAGGTTTCCAAGAATTGTTCCTTAGTCTTCTGAAATTCTTCTTTCCGATGTTCAATTGCGTACCAAAATGTAAATGTTGAAGAAATATCCATAATAATGCGAAATCTCATAAGTCCCACTCCATAAGACGCTTGGAAGAAGTAATAAAGGAGGTGCAATTTCTTCTAACTGAGCCAAAAAGCTTCTTGAAGACATCAAACTGAACTGGCTACAATATGTACTACTTCTCGAGTATTAAGATTATTACCACTGTAATAAGCATTGCTTCATCAAAATATGTCCTTGATCTCAAACCACCAAAAGAAAGTCTCTCCAAACATAAATCCAGAATCGTGGCGAAGCACACAAACTAAAAGATAGCCTAAACTTGATTGAGCAGAATAAAACCCAATCTTCTGACAACAAGGCAAAAAATGCCTTTCAAAACTCCAATTCAGCGACGAAAAGAAATAAAAGTTAATACCATTCCTGACAGGGAACACGAAAAATTATGAATACCAAGACTAAAGCAATACGCAGAGACTTGGCAAAAGAAGGTTATGTTTAAGAGGTTGGGTGAAAGGGTTGTGAAGCATCACGTCTATTTGAAGTGGTTTCATAATTAGAAGTTTTATGAGGAGATAGCAGCAACATCAAATTAGTTACAAATTGACAACATAGAAGGAAAGGTTTTGATTCTTTTGAATCGTAAAGGGTTAGATGTGAAAGCTTCTGATCATGAAATTGGTAGAAGAAATTCTTCAATAAAACTTAGCACTGTACATTAACGGCAATATGACTTCTGGATCCTCAATAAAAAATCAATAAGGCAGTAATCAAATCAGAAACATGATTACCTTATTGTGAATGAGACTTAATCCAGTAATAACGCATCAACAACTAGGTATAGGAGATGACGGTCAAAGAAGAATAAGTACCTATTTTTCTAGTTCTTATACCTCTTTCTATACCAAACCAAATATCGAAGATAACAAGGAAATCCCATAACAAAACGCTTAAAAATGAAATATGTCAATCAATCGAAGCATTAATTGTGTGTATTTATACGGGCAAACCAGAAGATTTAGCCGAGATTCGATGGAACATGCATGATGAAATTTAGGGTTTGAGAAACCAGGGGAGAAACTCCACTACTTCTAATCTAATCTACTGAAACTAAGAAAACTAATACAATTTTTAGGATTTAGACTAATACTGCTCAGATATATTTTGATCCATGAAGATACGAGCAGTTTCGAGCTTGCCGGTAAAAGAAATTTTCTGCCTGGAATTTTGGTTAGAGAGAGTCGGTTCTGAAAGGTTGGTTGTGGTGCAACATGATAATAATATATATATTCAGAAAATTGAATCCTATATAGATAACATTATTTTGAGTCATAGGAACCATTTATGGTGTAGCACCCCCAGCTCTCGTGCCAAGACGGAGTGTGACTAGAAGTACTGGCAGAATTTATACGACCATCAGGATTTACACTTGGACTCAATCCGAAATTGGTGGCATCCACCTGATATTTTCGGACCTCAGCCACGTGCAAAGCAGCCATTTTTTGAGTTATATACCATTGTTCCCTCAAATTTTCTTCAGTGGCATTTATATTGTTGAAGGATAAATACGCCCCCTATCTGTCGAAACTATGGGGATTGTGGTTGGATCCCCTTTTGAGTTGGTAACCCCCAATTCAATTGAGTAAAATTTGCTGAAGATGATGAAGAACTTCCATCTATAAGGTAAGTCATAGAGCATGGTTCTTGTGGAGGCGGATGGATAGGAAGGTTAAACTTATCATTACCATAACGAGATAACGACGACATCAAACTCGTATATGTGCACATTGTGAACATCAATTACTGGCTTCGTAATTTTCTAGTACCATTTGAGATACCCTGCTTCAGTAATATTTGTTAGAGCACTGGTCGGCCGAACTCGCAAGCGTTGTTATCTCAAACTTGTTTGTCAAGTTTAGTTTCCAAAACTATAAATCTTGATTTGTATTCTACTAATAGCTAATTCTCGGATTAGGATAGTAAGTGTAGTTGTGAATTATACTTCACGGTGTTCATCGATTGAAGACGAAGAACTACTAAGGGGAGTTTGTGGAACTTCATCAACAAAAGGTATGTGAATACTTGAACTCATATATCACTCAAAAGTCTATCTACTCTATCTTCTATTTGAGACAAAAGACGTATATCTATATAAACTTCGATTATACACATTTGATATTTCAAGTTGAGTTTAACTCGCTTACATATTTCTCGAAATATGTATTTGTAAGCTTTCGCTTTAACCAAGTTCATTGTATATTCTTGATGAAAGTCAAAAGATGATCATGTAAAAATCGCCTGGTAACATCTTACATGATTTGTGTGAGACAGTCATTTGATGTAGACTCGAATGTTTCGTATTGATCATTCGATCACTTGAAAATTTCTTTGAAGCTAATAGTTTGTGTGAGACAGCTATTGTCGTCTTCTAAGAATGTTTCAATGATTGAAATGCGAGTTTAGAACAATTAACCATGATTGGATATAACACAATATGCGTACTTGTATGCTAAACCGTTGCATGTTATTCCAAGTCCGGGAACCATGGTATGCATACCCGTGTGCGTACTGGTTGGTTAATGAAAGTTCAGGAACTTAGTATGCATACCCGTATGCGTACTGACATAAAGTTCATGTCCGGAAATTCAACTGAGTTTGGAGGTATGCGTACCCATTCGCTACATGCGAACCCAAACTTAGTCTGTCCACTTAGGTATGCGTACCCGTTTGCATACTTGACTAGGTTATGTTTTAAAATTGGTTTGTTCTTGAACTAATACATTTATATATTAAGGAATGCAATCTTTTGAAAACCGTGGCTATAATGTTCATGAGTTGATTCAAGTGAATCAAAATCGATTTTGTTTCAATTGTGTCTTATATACTTCTATGAGAATATAAACAATTGAACAACTCTAGAACTAGTTTCATTTGAGTCATTTGAACTAGTTATGGTTAAGATGAATAAGGTTGATATGAAAGTGTTCATATGGTTAACTTCGGTTAACTATTGTTGAGCCAACAAGGTGCACACGTTTAGGTACGGTTACTCATATCTAAATGAAGTCACTTTTCATTTTTGTGTAACAAGCTAAGTTCGATCTAACATTTGAAAGATATTATCTTGAGTCTAATCAGGTTTTCATCTAACGGTGAATATTGAATGCTTTGTTACCAAGGTAGGATTGATTGCAAACCCTGATTTGAAGACTATAAAGGGAGAACTATAGCAACTGGGAAACCTAATCCACACACCTCATGTGTGATACTAGTTGCGACTAGAGTCGATTATCCTTTAACCTTAGGTTTTTCCAAAACCATGTAAGTTAAAGACTTGAAGACTTCATTGGGATTGTGAATCCAGACCCAACTATTTTCTATGTAGTTGCGTGTTCTGAACTTGCTGTTTTCTATCGTATTGAGTACTATCTTCTCTAAGATTTACTCGAGATTTAATCTTCGATAGGCAAGATAAAAAGTAGTCACAAATATCTTCGTCTCATCGTTTGTGGTTCCACAATATCTTGTTTCGCTACCATACGATTAATATTATTGTGAGGTGATTGATATTACTAGGATGTTCTTCAGGAATATGTGACCGATGTATCAATTGGTTCATGTTCACCTTGATTTATCAAAAGACGGAACAAAACTCTTAGGTATTTCTGCGGGAGACATATTTATCTATTCAATAGACTTTTCTGTGTGAGACAAATTGGTTTATCAAGTCTTCGAATTTGGGTCGTAGCAACTCTTAGTTGTGGGTGAGATCAGCTAAGGGAATCAAGTGCGCAGAGTCCTGCTGGGATTCAGAGGCGTAAAGAACGCGACTGTATCTTGATCAGTGTGAGATTGGTTAGGGCTCAACTACATTCCATTTCGAAGTTAACTTGGAGTAGGCTAGTGTCTGTAGAGTCTTAATACAGTATGGTGTTCAAATCTAGACTAGGTCTGTGGGTTTTTCTGCGTTTGCGGTTTCCTCGTTAACAAAATTTCTGGTGTCTGTGTTATTTCTTTTCCGCATTATATTTTTTTATACAATTGAAATATCACAGGTTGTGCGTAGTTCAATCAATTAGATAATCCAACCTTTGGTTGTTGATATAAATTGATTGACACTTGAACATTGGTCTTTGGTACCGTTCAAGTTGTTTCTTATAATAATCAAGCTCACGGATTTCTATCTGTTTGATTTGCTGATTACATTAAGAAACAGAGATACAACTCTTGGATATATTTCTTGATTGAGCTCGCTTTATTAGTTGGTGCTCTCAGAATTATATTGGAATTAGTCTATACAGATTGCCTAAACGAAATATTGGGTGAGGTTGTTAGACACCCGCTTTTTCAATTTTGATTTCAACGTTTTCTTCATATCATTCCCATGACCTCTTCCATAAACTATCAAAATTTGATCTAGAGACTTGCGTATCTGTTGGGGGATTAATCTCCTTTGCAAAAGTACTCTCTAATTGGAAAAAAAAACATTTCTCTCGAATACCAAACACCTTTGTTTGATACCAGGGTGTAAAAAACAACTCTTCGCATTGAATAATCCAGAAGCCCTTGTTCATGAAGTGGAAATTCATCAAAACTATTGTAAGGATGAACAACAACATTTTGGGCTTTCAGCAAAATAGGAAAGCTTCCCATCGCCACCAGCATCCTTATCTCAATTCCTCTAGTAGTACATGTCCATTATTTGGATTCTCGGGGATTTACCTTTAAAACTGGGTTACTAGCACGTACCATCAATATTGGAAATGAATTTATAATTTATATTTTGACCATGTTTTTGTTCACAAAAATACTCAACTTAAAAATTAAAGTTTAGATATCCTAAAACATAACCCGAATTACCTCTGGACCAGTAACTACATCCAGTGAAGCAAACTCAACAACACGATGTTTAGTAAAATCGACATTTTTAGCAGGTGCCGGTATTTGTCATATTTTCTGTTTCTTTTTCCTGTTATACTTCTAATAACAATATTCCTTTTTGTCATTCATTTTCTCTAAGAATTGTAAAGACAAGTATAAGATTTTATTTGAAATAATTATGAAGAAGAGAGTGGAGTGTGTTAGAGCATAACTCGTTTGAACTCACCAAGCGTTGGTATGTCAAGTTTGGTTGTTATATTATAGTATCAAACTCATCTAAAGTCACTTGATTAAATACTAGAGTCAACTTCGTTTAAGTTACACTAGAAAGTCTAGAAATGTTGAAACATACAACTATTACTCTGAAGACCTGAACAATGAGAAGAAGTAAGGACTACAAGGATGATATCATCCTTCTACTTGAGGTTAGTAATATTGACTTGAACTTGTTTCAATTCCTAACGTATATTTCAAGTCGTGCTATATCGAAAACATAACATGCGAAGCTGCATATACTGTATATATTGTATACTCTAGTGAAGAGACATGATCATAATCATATGATCATAGTATTAAGGAATTAGACTACTGAAAAGACGAGGGTACCCAAAAATACCTCAATCTAAAACTTTTCCACATATAAGTCCTTTCTCTGAAAGTGATTGTTTATGGACTGAGTCGAGACAATACAACGAATCGGTTCACACTTCGTGTGATCGTCTATGGATATGAGATCGAGACAATATGACAACAAGATAACTTGCGTGATTGACTATGGATACAAGATCGAGACAATACAACAACGAAATATGATTACTTTATAATAGGTTCGGACTTAACCAAACACTATAGGATTTCTATCAAGTAATTAGGAATTAACGTTTGTGTAATTTACTTTTAATTATAATAAAAACAATTATAATTGCGGTAATAGAAAAGTAAAAGACACAGCAAGATTTGTTAACAAGGAAACCGAAAATGCAGAAAAACCCCGAGACCTTGTCCATAATTGAATACTCTCAGAATTAAGCCGCTATAAAAAATCTAAACCAACTTCGTACAGTTGAGACCAAGCAACTAAACCTATAGTTCACCTAGTTCACTCAGTATCCCTGCGCCTCCAACTTGCAATAAGTCACGCACTTGGAACAATTCCTTTGCATCGTATTCCAAACAGTAAAGGAACAACAAATTTGTTCGGTAACAACTCTTTTCAAACAACATGATATGATTTTGACAAAAGGCTCTTCCGTTTAACCATTAAACTCCTTTGTCGGGTTCTAGATCAATCTATTCAACAACTACCAAAGTAATTGTTTAGACTATTCAATCAATACTATGAATCACAAAGAAATTTATTAATTCCGATCGATACAACTAATCAATCCAATCTATCAAAATATAAACCGATTATAGTTGGATCCCCAGCCGATCAAGTTTTGTGCACACCAAAGATTATGAACTCAAGTAAGAAATCTTCTCTGTCTTCAAATCTTCTTAGATCTTCAGTAAACACCTGCACACAAACAACTTGAATCTCTTGTGATCAATCACACACAGAACGGAGTCTCTTAACGATGGATTATCACAAGACGTCTTTAGATCTACAAACAGTCTAAAGATCCCCGTCGACACTTCGATCTGGTTTGAGTGAATCTTATATCAGAAGAGAAGATTCTCAAGCATAAACAAACTAGGTGCAATCAAAGTTCAACAAACGTTCGTCAATCAAATCAATCGAAAACTAATAATAAACTGCAATTATCTAGTTTCCCACCAACAGTACTCATAGAGCTTCTCAATCCCAAAGAAGTCTTTAAAACGAGCGGTCGTAAGAGATTTTGCCTAATTAGGGTACTTTCCTCTCTGAATAGACGGCTCCACCAGTAACAACACAACTAGGTAGTTTTGCTGGCTCTGAGTATTAGTTTGCTCGAAATGCAAACTTCAATATTTATAGACCAAGGAAGTTTGGACACCAAGGAATTTCCAAAACCGAATACTCTCAAAGATATGCAATAAAGCCAAAATCGGTTTTCGTAATTCCTGGAAATGCTCTGTCCAACTATGGACCAAAATCTCAGTAGAAAATCTCCAATTAGTAAATGCACATTACCAATTTTTATTTTCTAAAGATATGCATTTAATTGCTGGAAATTAAAAGCATATAAAATTAAAAACCTTAATTAAAAGATTCTCAATTTATTTGGATTCAGGATTCTCCTTTAGTTATTAAGGAATATCTTTGAACAATAATAGATAAGAATTACTTCACATGTTCAAAGTATGTCGACATCTTTACTTTGTAAATCCTTTTTCATATTTACAATCTTGGAACCGATTTGCCACACTTCCAAACGAGTTTAGAATTGGTTCATTTGATTTCCAAGAACTATGTGATTGATCAAAAACATTCAATCACCATTGATGGGTTTAACAGTTCTACCAAACACAAAGTTCGGTTCTACCTCCAAGTGGCTACTAGGATCGGTTACACTAGTTTCCATAAAATGGCTAACTAAGTACCAGGATCGGTTACCACTTATTTATGGCACTTACTTATGATCGGTTACACAAGTGTTATAGGATCGGTTACACCAATTACTAAAACTTGTTAACCTACTACAAGGATCGATTACACATCTTGTGATTAGTCCCACCAAGTTCTAGGATCGGTTACCCAATGACTAGGAATGGTCACACCAATTAAAAATATCGATCATACCATCTCAGGTGATTACTTAAGATTGGTTTCACAAATAAAAGTCATACCGATACATAAGTCAGGCATTGTGAATAGTTTTACCAAGATACATAAACAAGTTATGAGCAGTTATACTAAACAAACATATTGGTAATCCAAAGATTTGTAATGAATAACAATACCAATAATCCTAGCGATTTCCATTTCGATTCACAAATCAAGTTTATGAATTGTACTTCCTTTAAACAAATGTAAAACATTGTTTCCTAGGACGGAATCTTCGCCCATACCCATACATAATCACAATAGCATTCATACGATTATGTCGATGTCTTATATACGAAGTTCAAAAGATAGGTGTTATACTTTGTATTATAATTCCTTAATACTACGCCTAACTAGAGTATAATCATTCACAGCTTCGCAGTTATGTTTTCAATTTAGCACGACTTGAAAGATACGTTAGAAATGAAACAGTTCAAGTCAAAATATTACTAACCTCAAGAGGAAGGATGATGTCGTCGATGTAGCTCTTTACTTCTTCAAGTCTTCGAGTAATACTTGTAAGTCTCATATCCTAATAACTTTCTAGCTAACCTATACAAAGTTGACTCTAGTAAATAATCAAGTGACTCTTTAAATGAGTTTTGGTTCACTAAAATATGACAACCAAACTTGACATACCAACGCTTGGTGGGTTCAACCGAGCAATGCTCTAACAACTACGAAGTATAAGGCTTATCTTTTGAACTTCGTAGATATGACATCAACATAATCTTGTATACAGTTTTATGATTATGTGTATGGATGTATGGTGAAGATTTTATCCTAGGAAACGACGTTTTACATTTGTTTAAAGGAAGTACATTCATGAACTTATTTCATGAATCGAAAGGGAAATCAATAGGTTTATTGGTTCGTCTATTCATTGCGTATTCTTTGATGACCGATATGTGTGAGTTGGTAGAATCGATCTTAACTCTGGTTATGTATCTTGGTATAATCGATCACAATACCTAGACTTATGATTTGGTATGACCAATCCTGGAAATTGGTGTAACCGATCCTAAGTAATCACCATGAAATGGTATGATCGATCCTTGTAATTGGTGTGACCGATCATAAGTGGTTGTGTTACCGATCCTTGTAATTGGTATAACTGATCCTAGTGACTGATGTGACCGGTCACAAGTAGATAACATGTATAGATATAACCGATCCTAGTGATTGGTATAACCGATCCGAACCCATATATGTGACTTGGTAGGACCAATCATAACTAACCATTGTGACTTGGTATGACCGATCACATAGTTTTCTTGGAAGTCTGGTAGAACCAATTCTGAACTCGTTTGGAAGTGTGGTAGAACCTATTCCAAGATGCAAATCCATGTAAATACAGAATACGGATTTTCAGTGTAAAGATGTCAACATATTTTGAACATGAGCAGTAACTCTTATCATTTATCTCTCAAAGATATTTCTTGGTACTCAAGGTGAACCTGTACCGAAATAAATTAAGAATCTTTTAATTAAGGTTTTTGGTTTTATATGATTTAATTACCATAAATTAATGCATAGATCTAGAGAATAAAAGTTAGTAATGTGTATTTACTTATTGGAGATTTTTTATGAGAGATTTCGGAAATATTGGACCAACATTTATTGGAATTAGGAAAACCGAATTTGGGCATTCACTGCATATCTTGAGAATATTTTCGGTTTTGGAAATTCCTTGGTGTCCAAACATCATTGGTCTATAAATACCTAAGTTTGCATTTCTATCAAACTATCCTAAGAGCCAGACAAACTTCATTTCTTGTTGTTTCTGGTGGAGCCGTCTATTCAGAGAGGAAAATATCCTAATTAGGTTAAATCTCTTACGACCGCTCGTTTAAAGACTTCTGTGGGATCAAGAATCTCTACGAGTACCGTTGGTGGAAAACTAAATAATTGCAGTGTTATTATTTTTCGATTGATATGATTGACTAATAGTTGTTGAAACTTTGATTGCACCTAGTTTGTTTATTCTTGAGAATCTTCTCTTCTGATATAAGATTCACTCAGACTAGATCAAAGTATCGACTGGATCTTTAGAACTGTTTTTAGATTTAAATATATATTTTTAACATACTCCGTTCTGTGTGTGATTGATCACAAGAGGATTCAAGTGCTGTTGTGCAGGTATTTGAAGGCAATAGAAGATTTGAAGACGAAGAAGAATTCTTATTAGTTTTCGTATCTTGTGGATATAGTGCACAAACCTTGATCGGATGGGATCCAACTAGAATCAGTTTATCTTTGATAGATCTGATTGATTAGTTTTTTAAGATCGGCATTGTCTATATTTTCCTTTGAGATCTATATTGACTGAGTGCGAATCTAGACTTGACTATTTCGGTAGTTATTGGCTATATTGATCTAACCAGACAAAGGAGTTTATTAGATTAAACATAAGAGCCTTTGTTAACGACTCATCTTATCTTTAGCAAGATTGATTAGAGTGGTTACCAAACAGATTCTTCCTTTGATGTTTCGAATACGATCCAAAGGACTTGCTATTCACGTGCGTGACTCTAGAAGTCGAAGGCGCAAGGATACCGAGGGAACTAAGTATCTAGGGGTAGTCTGCTTGGTCTCAACCATACGAAGTTGGTATTTGATTTTGTATAGCGGCTTAATTATGAGATTAATCAAAACTGGACTGGGTCCCGGGGTTTTTCTGCATTAGCGGCTTCCTCGCTAACAAAATCTTGTTGTGTATTTTACTTTGTTTTCCGCATTATAATTGTTATCATAATTAAGTAAAATACACAAGTACGTTAACTCTGTAATACTTGATATTGATTGTAAAGAGTTTCGGTTATTTCCAAACCTATTATCAAGTACACACTTTGTTGTTGTATCGCCTCGATCTTGTATACATAGTCAATCACACAAGTAATATTGTTATTGTATTGTCTCGATCTCGTATTCGTAGACGATCACACGAAGTGTGAACGGAATTTTCGTATTGTCTCGACTTTGTACATAGATAATCATATTCGGTAGAGGACTTATAGGTTGAAATAGAAAGATTGTGGTGTATTTGGGTACCCTCATCTTTTCAATTGGTATCAGAGCAGGCAAACACGAAAATATCTAAAAATCTGTGTTTGATGCGATCCAACCTATAAGATATGAGTCTACAGAGAGGTAAAGTAAAATCTAAAACAGACTCAGTTAACGTATCACAAGATATGGGCAAGTTTCTCTATTGATTAAAATTTAACAAATATTTTAAAGGGGCTCTTCCACAAGTTCTACTTGCTCTTCTGAAAATATGTATGTATGTTCACAAGAAGAGGTTAAGTTAAGCCCTGTACTCACAATCAATGATTCAGTTTATGAAAAATCCTTTCATAATGTTAAAGAGGATATTGATAGTGTGAATATAAAAACATCACAGCTAAATGAACTAAGTAAGCAACTGAACTCACTCTTGCACTAGGAAGAGAATGAAAGCTTCTAGAAGACTTATGCTGCATGAAAGCTGAAAATGATCAACTCATTCTTGATCTGACAACCATGAAAGTAGACTTAGACTCTATCAAGAACACATCTTCCTTGAAGATTTGATCCTTAGAAGAGAAACTAAGTAAAATCTTGGATTAAGAAAGAGACTTAAGATTCTAAGAAAAAAAACTTCAAAAAAATACAATGCCTTTAAGATCTCATATGATTCTGAGATTAAGACTGTTTCAGAACTTGTACGTCGAAAGGCTAAAATATGAAAAACACTCCTTGAAAAGGAAAAAGGATGACATTGAAGGTTCTCGAAAGAAATTTTCATCTTCTAAAGGAGCGTCTGTATTTTCTGGTAATTCAAAGATGAAATACTCACATCAGAGTTCTCCACAACATCATATACATCATTACAGACGATGTTTTCGCTGTGGATCTAAAGGTCATATTTTAAGAGATTGTCAACAATCTTATTGTTCCAAGAAAACAACTTCTAGTCTAGATTGTAACAGGAGAAATTTTTCGAAGAAGTCATACATAACTCTGATCTACTCAGATCAAAGAGTTATCACAAAAATCCTCATAAAGGATCTCAAAGAGTAGTACATCACAAGAAGAAAGAGGATCGAAAAGCTAGTAACTCATGGAAATGGGTACCGAAGAAGACGGTTGAACCAAACAAAAAGGAATGTGGCAAATTCTCCAGTTCATTAATACATAAGGTAATACCTAAATATCTTGATGATAGTCTTTTCTATGAAAAGTTTGGTCTGTCTTATAAGAGAAGTAAGATCCCAAAGAGAACAAATAAAAGCAAATTCTCTACAACTGTTGAAGAGAATAATTTGTCTCAACTAGATACTTAGTATCTTGATTATATACACTGACTCATGAAGTGCTCAAACTGTTGTTTGATGAGTTTAGTGTACATAGTACAATAGTTTAAAACTTGCGAGATCTATGGAAATATTCAGAAGAAGGCACTTTCTTAAAATCTTTAATATCGAAAAAATTCGGTTCTTTTATATTAAAGGGGAATATTGTTTTCCATAATCAGTGACCAAGTCTTTGGAAACTATTGATATATAAGGTTTCGGTATTTTTTATATTTCTTAAGGAGAAAAATATGGTCTATTTCTCTTGGAACAAGAATTATGTACAATACATATTACCATGCAAAGCTCTCTGCAAGATTTTCGGAAAGGTATGCTAAAAAAATGGCATGTGATCCTTCCGGGTTCTAAAACTCCAATGGAAACGGAACTACCTCTTGCAATAATATCAATCATTCATATTCTATGATCGATTATGAAAAAAGTTTCACAAAATAGCACGAACTTGTGCAGAAACAAAATTAGAGGTCATGATGTTGAAGCGTTCTTGAGAAATCTCTACTTGTGCAAGCTCATTTTGTCAAGCAACAAGAATTACTTCTGAAAATATTGAACGAAGGAGAATCTAACTTACTCAAGGTTGAGGAATTATTCTTCGATCAAGGATCTCTTCAAGGAATTCGGAGAATTATTCCTATCAAGCGAAAAAGATCTCAACATCATGAAGAGATTTGATTTTCAGATCAGTTCTTGTTTCAGAGAAAATAGACATCAATGTATTCATTGTTTTCGATATCTTTGTATAAGGTCTATTTTGAATAAAACTACCAATATTATTATTTATGAATAAAATTATTATTTTTGGTTCATGTGATAGTTTCTGATTGCATAGTCTGTGTTGAATGCTTATATTTTTGTTATGTGAATTTCGGTTATTATTATATGTCTTATTTCAGTTTTTATTTACCTTAATATTCGATCTTATATGGTGTAGCCCTTATGATTTATGTGGCTTTTCGATTTTCGGGATTAAGTTCTATCCCATGTCGGTAGGCTTATCAAAGGATCATAAGGTGTTCCGATTGAAACTCATATGTGAAAACCCATAATTTTTTGAATCAATTTATGTTTATATAAGTTGTGTTTAGAATAACATATGTGTTTCGAGTTTTCAACTTTTGCTATTGGCACGCATTAATTGAACCTATTCAACCTTTCTCTGGTAAATGCTTTTTTTGTTGTTATTTTGTTATTGTGAGAGGATGACAACACACAGGGGGGAGTTCTTATTTGAACTTGCACTTAATGATATATCTTTTTGGGGAGATGTGGCTGCGGGTATCAATTTTAGTTGTTAGTTATTCGTTTTTCCTGTTCAAGAAAAGCCTGTTTATATTGCATATGTTTTGCTTTTGCTTAACAAAATGTCGGTACAATTGATATGTTCCATTATTGTGTATAGATTGATTATATGATTTAATTGTTTCCGGTTAAGAAAAACCGTGTCAATTTATTTGGCTTGTTGTTTGGTATCTTCTTTATTGTTGGGTCAAGTGTTTTTGATTAACGAAATTCGGTGCAATTGCGTTACAGTAATATATATATTTGTTTCAATTGCTTCCGGTTAAGGAAAATAATTTTGCAAGTCAATTTATTTTGGTTTGTATCTATTGTTTTTGGATTAACAAAATTACGGGGTCATTTGTTTAGTCCATTTGATTCCTGATAAGAAAAACTAAGTTAATTCTGATCTTAGTTAGACTTATCAATTAGAGGATTCAATTATTCAAGTCTATCGAATGCATTGATAAGAAAAGCTAGTTAACTAACCTAGTGTTTGTATTGTCTAAAAGGAAAGGTCTAAGTTATTGTCTGAATAATTAGAGACTGATGAAAAAAAAAGTTAATTCTGATCTTTATTTTGGTCTTATCGAAACAAGCGATTGTACATACGCAATCGATTCAACAATAGAATTAAGTTTCTTGGTCGATTTGTTCGACTATAGGGAAAATTGCTTCAGGAAATTGTTTCCTTGATAACATATTGAAATTAAATTACTGTTGCAGTTTCGGTTTCAATATCGGTTATCTAAAATGGTATGTGAAACCTTCGTGTATTTCCCTTATAGGTTGTACAAGTCTTTTAGATTTGTAAGATCCTTTCGGTTTGTCCTTTATTTGCTCGAACCTTTGTCATCTTGTGATAAAAAGTGGGAGAAATATATGGAGTAAACAAGTGATTTTGATCACTAGGAAAGGACAATTGTGCTCAAACGTTATATCTGACCAAAGAGTAATGCATTGACTGAGAAACATATCATATTGTTGTGTAGTAATTCTTACTACAAAAGGGGAATAACAAAGATGTTCAGATTGAATATTTACCTAGATTTCCTTTAGGGGGATTAAAAGCTTTTATTATTCAAATGTCAACAACGACATTTATTTATTGTTCAAAGATATTCCTTTACTCAAGGTGATTCTGTGTTGAAATAAATTGAAAATATTTTAATTAAGGCTTTTAGTTTTATATGCTTTAATTACCAGCAATTAAATGCATATCTCTAGAGAATAAAAATTAGTAATGTGCATTTACTAATTGGAGATTTTCTATTGAAAGATTTCAGAAATATTTATTGGAATTATGAAAACCGAATTTTGCATATCTTGAGAATAGGTTTTGGAAATTCCTTGGTGTCCAACATCCTTGGTCTATAAATACCTAAGTTTGCATTTCTAGCAAACTATGATAAGAGCCAGACAAACTTCATTTCTTGTTTTTTCTGGTGGAGCCGTCTATTTGGAGAGGAAAGTATCCTAATTAGGTGAAATCTCTTACGACCGTTCATTTAAAGACTTTTGTGGGATCAAGAAGCTCTACGAGTACCGTTGGTGGGAAACTAGATAATTGCAGTGTTATTAGTTTTCGATTGATTTGATTGACTAACGATTGTTGAAACTTTGATTGCACTTAGTTTGTTTATTCTTGAGAATCCTCTCTTCTAATATAAGATTCACTCAAACTAGATCGAAGTATAGACGGGATCTTTAGAACTATTGTTAGATTTAAGGAAATGTTGTGATAATCCATTGTTAACAGACTTCGCCCTGTGCGTGATTGATCACAAGATATTCAAGTGGTGTTGTGCAGGTTATTGAAGATTAAAGAAGATTTGAAGACGAAGAAGATTTCTTATTGATTTTCGTATCTTGTGAATTGTGTGCACAAACCTTGATCGGCTGGGATCCAAATAGAATATGATATGTTCGATTGATTAGTTGCGTCAGACCGGCATCGCTTTATAGTTTCTCTTTGAGATCTATATTGATTGATTACGAATCTAGACTTGACTGTTTCGATAGTTAAAGTTAGGTTGATCTAACCAGGCAAATGAGTTTACTAGATTAAACGGAAGAGCCTCTGCGTATGACTGAAGATATATTTATCTTTTAACCAGGCAAAGGATTTTGGTAATAACTTCGTATAGTTGTTACCAAACAGATTTGTTGTTCCTTTACTATTTGCAATACGATCCAAAGGAATTGTACCAGTGTGTGACTCTTGAAGTCGGAAGCGTAGGGATACTAATGTAACTAAGTAGCTAGGGGTAGTCTGCTTGGTCTCAACTATACGAAGTTGGTTTAGATTTTGTATAACGACTTAATTCTAAGAGTATTCAATTATGGACTAGGTCCCGGGGTTTTTCTGCATCTGCAGTTTCCTCGTTAACAAAATCTTACTGTATCTTTTATTTTGATTTTCGTATTATAATTGTTATTATAATAAAGCAAAATACACAAACGTTAACTATGTCATACTTGATAGTGATCCTATAGAGTTTGGTCATTACCGAACCTATTATCAAGTATGCACTTTGATTGTTGTATTGTCTCGATCTCGTATCCATTGATGATCACACAAAGTGTGAATACCGAAGTTGTTGTATTGTTTCGACTTTGTCCATTGATGATCACACTTGGTAAGAGGATTTATAGGTTGAAACAAAAAGATTGTGGTGTATTTGGGTACCCTCATCTTTTCAAGTTCGGAACCTTAATTCCTATTTCCCATCACAGATTCATTCTCGAGTTCATCTTCAACGAATCAACAGAACCCATCACAAATCGAACCATCAACCCCTCACTGTAAATTCAATTTCATCAAAACCCTAACTTATTCTCCTCTAACCCCTAATCTCGATATGATTCATCTTCTCTGCATCAATTTCTTTCATCACCGAGTGAAAAACGAGTCTTCGTATTCAACCTCAGTGCATCTGTAACTCCTCCTTGATTTTAATCCTCAGACAACATACTTCACATCTCTAAGCAGTCATTGTGCAGACCAGAAGGAACAATAAAATCCAATGATAAGAGAAATGAATTCGCTTCCGAATTCTAGGGTGTGGTAATGATAAGAAGTACCACAGTCATTTAAAACTCGGATAAGGGCTGTCCATGTACTATTTGGTCTGTCAGTCTCGAAAAACTGACAATTCATACTTCTCTCCTTCTTGATCAATATTAGCCTTCTCCAAATATCGCTCTCCCGTGAATTGACCTTTTTGTCCTTTTCGCGCAATTTTGATGATTTCTCATTCTTTTGCTCCTAATGACTCAATTGCACCTAATAAACTCAAAATTCACACATAAGACACATAATTCACAAGAAAAATAGCAAATAAAGCATAAAAAATAGATAAATATCAAGGTATTTTAGATACCTATCAATAACTAATTTAGTGGTGATGTAAGGTAAACAATATCAAATGATTTCATTCTCAGTTCCTCTTTACGGTGTACATGTGATACTGTGATTGCATGTGAAAGATGACTTCTTTAGAAGTCTTTATGAAATTTTTTAGCTTCATTTGAAGTGGTGTGTATAAGTACACTCTTGATGGAACTAACATATCTGAATGAATAAGTGCACCACTTTCTATGCGAATAAAGAAGATTCTCTAGGGAATTCTAATAAACGGAATATGCCTATGGCCAAAATGGGTACACAGCCACTAAAATTTGGTAGAGTCTAGAGATACATTATGCACGTAAGTTATTGATGAATGTTAATGGGTGAAAGCGATTTGCTGGTTTTCGAGGAAAAGTGGTGGGATGTGCGGTTCCTCGACCAAGAAAATTGCCTAAACATTTAACAGATGCACTACACGAGAGTGCTTTGAGTCCGAGAGATCAATCTATAGGACTCCGGCCTGAACCAAGAAAGTGGCCGTTCCAGAGTCAATTCGGTCACAAAGAGGGATGATGGTCGATTTGTAGGAAGGAGGCTGAGAATTATGTGAGATCAATGAGTATTGAAGGATTGTGGATGTGTTGGAGACTTTTGCAAGTTTGGTGAACTGTTGAGTTCAGATAAGGTAAGTTTTGATAGTTTGAGTTCTCTTCTTCAATCATGGATTGACAAACCTATTTCTATTGCAGAGATAGTAAACACATTGATCTCAATAAGTGGGACGGTTGCAGAGGAGTGAAAGAGTGGGCAAGTACGAAATGTGGTTAAACTAGTGCGTGGGAGAATTGGTTGATTATCCATCCATTAATTTTCTAACTCATTAAACTGCTTGCACGAATTACTCACATTTCTCATCGTGGATGTACACACCTTCTGTAGGCCGCTAGATCAAATCCCTAGTGAGTATCCCCCCATGTGACATGATTGAAATCTCATGAATGTGGAGTCTGCAAGGAAAATGTGTACTTAATTGGTCAATTGTTGACTTGACCAGATCATGAATCTTAGCTTTTATGAATCGAGCATAATAAACAAATGCGGTATCTCTGAGACTCATGGATTGAGCATAAGGTGTCTATCGGGACATAATAATGCACATACCTCGAGTATGATGAATTGTGATGTATCATTTTACCAGTTGAGGCAATAATGATATTCTATTAATTTAGGTCTACACGCGTCCGATGAGATTGATCGACCATGGACCTATTCTGATATGTCACGCATTTGACAGGAAGTCAGATATTGCTGATCTATGTAGAGTGCTCATTTTTAATCTAATATGTGATGAAATATCGAATGACAAAGTAGGAATTAGAGTTTAGTGGGTGAGTATTGGATGATCGGACATCCAATTGGATGATCGGTGGACGTCTATTGGATGATCAGTCAAATGGATGGCCATCCAAATGATAATGCTCTCGGACAATTGAGTAATTAAAATATTGGTAGCATGACCGAACATTAAAATTAATTACAAATATTGATTCTTGGATCAATACAAAAGTTATCGACGTTTATCGAATTATTATAAATTCGAAACCCTAATTTTTTAGAGAACCCTGAATCTTGAAAATGAAGAGTTTTCCAATGTGGGTCAAGGAATATCAGCAATCAATGGGCATGAGAGATGGCCATTGGTAATGGATGGACGTCCGAGCGTGCGGAGAAATGTCCATGAACAAGGATTCATTATTGGGGAATTATGAAAGATATGGATAATTAATTAAATAATAATGAATAGGCATGGTACTAACCGTCCATTATGGCCAAGGGACTGGCCAAGTCCGGTCATGGTAGTGCACGGGCCACCATGTTCCTCGCGCGTCCATTTCTGAAAATATTAGGTATTTTATTGGACACTTGTAAAATATTTTATATTTTCAGAAGAGTTTGATCTTGACTGATTTTTTTTTTTGCTTGAATGAGAAATTAGGGTTTTTGCTCGCACGTTCAATATTTAGAATATTCAAATAAGGTTATTTAATATTATTGGTAAAAGAGACCTAATAGTCATAGGATTAGGCTTTTGTGGAGAGTCGAGCAATATTTGGAGAAATATGAAGAATTAGGAGTTTGTATGAATGTGGAGTAAGGAGTTGAGGGAAATAATAATACTCCTTCCATTTCAAAAAGACCGTCCTTTATTCCATTTTCGTCAGTTCCAAAATTGTGTCCAGCTTCTATTTATAGTCATATATTTCCAATGAACTCTCTAATATACCCTTGAATATTTTATACTTATAAATTCATTTTTAACGGGACCGATTTAAAATATTAAAGAAATTTGTATAATCAAGGAAACAAATATATCCCTCATTCCTTTTAAGAGAATATATATTTAGATCAAAAAAAATTAAATTCCTTATAAACTTTATGCTCCTTAAATTTGATATCTTTTAATTTTCCTTTTATATTTCGTATTTATAATCTTCCTAAGTCTTTTAGGTAGTTTTTATTGCTAGCATTTTTATTAAAATAAAAAAGGTAACTAACTAAGTGTAGTCAAGTAAAATACTATGAAAGGAGTAATAAAATAAGTAGTTGGAGAGGCGTGGGACCGGCCACGACCGTGGCATGGACGGCCGGCTGGTGGGTCCGGTCCATGACGCCCTTTTATTATTATTTTCCAACTTTGCTTAGATTTTCATATTTCCTCATTCATCCATATTTTCTAGTGCTCGTTCATGCATTATTGATAAGTACACTCGTACCATCTTCTCGGGGCTTAATGGAATTACTAATCCATGGAATTCAGCTGAGAACGGACGTGAATTAAAGTAAATTATTCTTTAGGAATTCAATTGATGAATATTGCACTATAATTAATTAATGGATGGCTCTATACTAGCTGGCAATCTGGCTATGCTTTATTTGCTATTTTTCTTGTGAATTATGTGTGAATTTCTTGTGATTTATTCGAGAGATTGCCAGCTAGTATGGATGACACTATAATTAATTTATGTTTATTCTGCGTAGTGAGAGAACTTTTGCGACATCCTGAAGACGTTATTGCTCTACACTAGCGGTCAATCCATCTAGGATTTGTCCAATTATTCTTGATTCTATACAGAAGTGAATACCGGAATTGCTCAGTATAAATGATAAAATATGCACAATATTGAAAGCTCAGTTTCGAGGATTTAATGATTGCATATGCATGCTCTGAGAGGTTATACACTCGGTCAGAGATTATCGTGACATGAGCTTTCATGCATGAATTCTAAAATATGAATTTCACATGCTTGTCTGAATCTAGGTTAGAAATATGGAGAATTATGATTTTACAGTTTTAGCCTTTGTCAAAAATCACCATCAGCATTAAGTCCCCTGCTTGTGAGGGACAATCATGTTCCGCAGTAAGCACTGTAAGGTGATGTTTTTAATTATAAACGAAATAAGTAATTGAACTTAGTCGTAAGAGATGTTACCAGAACTCTCGATTTTCTCCAGTAATGTCACGTACGAGCAATAACTTGAACAAAGATCCTGGCAGTTGATAGACACATTTTTGTGTCTAATTTGTCCTCAATGTCTGTATTGTTGGAACTCTATTTTTGTATTAATATTGTGTTTTTATGTATTTTTAGGAAATAAACATTATTGGAAAATTCGGCTCGAAAAGTTGATTTTGTCACCCGGAGGACAAGTGTTATTCAGACTCTCGCTTTTGGATAAGGGGTAACCTAATTACTAAGGGGCACCCCCAGGTCACCCCAAGGCAGCTGCTATTCGCACCCCAGTTCTGGTTAGGGGGAGGACATCTTCTTCCCAAATTCAAAAACCAAAATTGGCGGGAAATATTGTTATCAACTGGCAGATTTAGGGTTGCCAGTTTGGACGGGATTAAAGGAGACTCAACGACCAAATTGATTGGGTTTGTTCCTAGGGCCTAGACAGAGCTGGTATGGGTGCTCAAATCGAGTTAGATTGGGTTGGATAATCGTGGGATGCGAAAACATGGAAGTTGAGTTATTCTCGGCATTTTCTTGTTTATATGGAAGTTACGTGACAAAATGGGTAAGAAGTTATCCTGTTTGATTTGAATACATCCTATGAAGATTTGGAGAGGTTAAAACAAGCCAGCAGACGCGTGCATGGAAAGAAAATTTCTTGGGAATATTTTCATTCACTGCTGAGTAATGGGAAGATTTTTTGGATTAATGAGAAGTTATTCTTGGTCCAAAGGTGTATAAATATAACTCTTGGGTTAGAATAGAGGGTGTCGAGAGTTTGGGGGCTTGAGGAGAACTGAGGAGCAAGAAATCACCATGAACAGCAAGCTTCCTGCTGCTGTTTTATGCTGCTGATGAAGATGAAGAACACGAAGAACAGACTCTCAGAAACCGTCGTTCTTCAACAGTGACAACGACAGTGACGCGTGGGTCGTAGGTGTGGGTCTTAGAACCATAGCGACAACAACAGTTAGATTTTATCGTTTATTCTGGACGCCTTTTGTGCGCCGCAGATTACAGTTTCACACCATTTTCTCTTCTTCTCTTTATTGTAAACACCAATTGAGCTTAATAAAATATCATTTTATTTGATGCGGCATGCTTGCTTAAATGTTTGATGTCCCATGATTACGATTTATAACTAATATTCTGAGAATCTATATTGGCAAAATAAGAGTCCTTACATTTTATGTTTTGAGCGATAATTGTAAAGGATAAATAAAATGTACCATATGCATGAGAATTGGCCAAGTCCTTAGTCCCAGTAACTCTCTACCAATTTTTCAATATTTGTATATATATTTATTTTCTAAAAAAATTATCCTTCACAAGTCCGAGAGTTTGAACCTCATTACTACAACCCACGAAAAATCATAAATCATTTTGGCGCCGCCGACGCGGACTTGTATATAGATTTATTTTTATTTTTTTTAGGTTTATTTTTTTTTATTATTTGTTCCTTTTTACTTTGTCTTTTTTTCTTTGATTTACAGGTTCGAAGTGGAGCACTAAGGACTTAGAGAGGAAAAAGCTTAAAGCGAAAAGCAAAAAGAGAAGAAAAAAAGGACAATATTAGGATTTAATTTTTAATTTTTAATTTTTTAGAGTGTGTGAGGAAAACTGTAATTTTTTTTTATTTATTTTTTTTGGACTTTAAACAATTGGACTTTATTTTTTTAACCCTACGGAAGGGTATTATTATTAAAAAAAAAATTTATATAAACTGTGTGCAGGGAAGGACGACGATTACTATATCGTCTCGGCCCCTCGGGTTCGTACATGACATAGGAGTCGTGGCCCGAGTCGACTTCAACGATTCATCCCCCGTCTGGTACGGGAGGTAAGTCCAATCGAAACACTCGCGAATCCCCTGCAAGCGAGTTACTGTATTCCTTAAGGTGATTCATTGATTGAGGACGAATTTGGACTGTTTTTAAATTCCTAGTAAAGGGAAAGGCCTGGCCAATACAAGATAAGGGTTCGGATTTCATCACCGCTCCCTTCTTGCCCGCCTTAGGAAAACGAAACCTAACGCGAACCCAAGCTTAAAATTTGGAATAGAACGAGACCGATAGGGTAACGAGCTTAGTAGGAAACTCGTTCGAAAAATATTGGTTGCTCTTTAAGCACACTCCAAAGTTCATGATGGTTTCTGTGAGTTGAATGCGTGACTGCGCTGCCTTGTGATAGCAGTGAGGCCTTGGGTATCAAAGCTCCAATGAGCTTCCCTCGCCTCAATTCAACTTACTTTGACTCGGATTGATTCCAGAGGGGTTTGCTCAAATTGCAACGAATTCCCTTTCGAAAGATAGAAGCTGGTCTAGAAACAATCTAAGTGGAGCCATCATGCTTTTTGTTTGCTAGAAATCTTTAGGTTTGTTTTGGTGGAGTCGAGTCGGCCTTCTTTGTGGTTGTGTAGAATTCCCTTGCAATTAAGAATGTCGAACTGGTATGATAGAAGCCAGTACAATGAGTATCGACCTGAATTTGAATATGGACATCATCAGTTTTATGACCATGGTGGGAATAGTAGTTGGAAACGCCAACCTTTTCAAGGTTATGGTTCATACCATGGTGAGCCCAATTACTATCCACACGCGAATCGGTCTTACGAGCAAGAAAATCAGGAACACTGTAGTACTGGTTACTCGTTTTTGGAAACTAGTCCTGATTATGATATTTCTGGACCTGTTCCATTTCTAGAAGAGACCCAACAACGGATTCAAAGGACGTATAAACGTTTAGTTGCAATGAATAGTTCAAAAAAAGAGTGTACACGATATTCTGAGATGATAAAAGAGAGTGGTGAACGTATAAGTGTTATGCTCAGTGAAATTCAGGCACCTTTAGAGGCAGAAAATGAACAGTTGGCTAATGCTGCTCGAAATAATCTAAATTTCCAAAATAGGGTTTCTAATTCTACCCTTGATATCAATAGTGAATATTTGCCTAATTTAGAGGACGAGGATAGAATAAAAGACACTACTTATTTAGATAAGGTTCAATCATCTTTGTACTATTATGATGATGAGGATAGTAATAATGAAGAATCTGAAATATGTAGGCATAGTGATCAGGAATCTATTAATCCAATTGATCTTTATAATGATTATATTATTTCTAGTTCAAATCCAAATAATTTTTATGATTATTCACCTATTCAAAAGGACGAGGATTTGATTAGGGATACCACCGTTTTAGACGATGTAGTTTTTCCTTTTGATTACGAAGCCGATAATGGTTTAGAGGAACGGGTTTATTCCGAAAATGTTGTTTTAGAGTCTAGCGACTTAGAAACAATAGTATTAGATGAAGAAGATATACCCGTAGAGATGAGTAAAGATGCACTACCTGATAATAAATTAGAAGAATCAATTGACCATTTTCAAGAATCTAATGATCCAAAAATTAGGGAGATTGTAACTAGTCTATCTAGAGACACTAAAAACTCTAAGTTTGGGGGTGATTATCACCTTCATAGTGCCTTACCTTTAACTCTCAGAAAGTCCCTTCACTTAGGACTTGATATCTCTGCCTCGACAATTTTACAAGATTACCTTCATACTCGTTTTCCCGAACCTAATGATGTCCAGGAAGAAGTTCAGTCGTTAGAAACCCATCCTCTGGTTGATGTGGTTTGCCCAGGCTATGATCCCCATATTGACTTTGTTTTCCCACCAAATAGTTTTCTTCCAACTGTGGGAACGTTTATATTCCAAATGTGTCGAATATTAAGTTGTGAGACTAAACCTAAATGCCTTAGGAAATTAGAATCGACACATTTGCTTAAGAATGACCACTATTCTCACTGTGGTCAATTATGTAAGTCATATCTGATTGACTTAGAGGATCCGCAATTATTTAGGTTATTACTTTGTGATTCCAAGTTCTTATTTGAGTTTTTCCAGACTCTAGGACCTAATAATTTGGATCCAACCTATGAAGAAACGCAGCCAATGAAAATATTCTATTTAGACCCTTTCATAGAACCTGAACCTGAACCGAAATTAGCGATAGTTTTCAGGAAACTAGGTAAGGGCATGCTTTTCTTGTCCATTTTCTTGGTTCACTGCAGTTTCCTATGGTCAACTCTTTTTGGTTTTGAAGACCCACAGTTATTTCGACTGTTACTTTATGGTTCGAGTTGACCAATCCTTTTCTAAGTCTGGCTGAAGACTTTAAACTTAGCACTTCTTGGGAGGTATCCCATGCTCATGCAACACTGTAATATCTTTCCTTAACTCTTTCGCTTCAAATGGTAACAGTTTCTCCTTGTTCATGCTTTTAGTTTCATCTTTAGAACATTGAGGACAATGTTAGATTTAAGTTTGGGGGCATAAGAGAAACTTTTTAGTTGAAATAAATAAACTCCAGAGCCTAGAAATTTATGCGTATTGAGGTAGGCACTAACTAATCTAAGTGGATGGAAGCATGTTGGTTGTAGGAGTTGAGGAACCAATCTGATTAGATGGAAACATCTAGAAGAGTCTATTCATAAAAGCACAGAGCTCAGGTGTTAGAAATAACATGATAGTTTCACCATATTTCGTTGAGTCCTTTTCACTTCTATTTTTATTTTTATTTTTTCATTTTAAACTATGTTTCTCTAAGTGTTTAGGTGGGGCACACGATTCAAGTTGTTACCACTGCTAGGGTGAATTAGAGTGATTGAGTTACTATTAAAAAAAAAAAAAAGTTAAGATTGGACCAGTTAGACCAATCGGAATAAGTATTAACACTTGGATAGAAATATGCGTGTGTTCTGCCTGTTTCCGTCGCCTAAGCAAGCGTGGAATGCAGGACCCGTGGGAACTATCGTGTAATCTGCTGACAAGAAGCATGCGCTTGGATCAAAAAGATCTATTCATGCCGTTAAGTTAAAAAAAAATGGTTATTGTTCTGTGTAGTCAACTGCTGGTTCCCTTGTATTTGCCAGTTTGTTGATCTAGATTTAAGTTATTGACCGCTGGTTCCCTTGTATATGCCAGCAGTGTTGATATTAGTCAGTCCGGTATCTCAGTCCATTAGGATAGGTTCATTTTAGCAGTGGCCTTCAGACAAATATGTGAAACATTGATCATTTGGTCAACATCAACACCATCTATGTTTTTCTATTTCCATCTCTTAATCTTTCCATGTGATTAGTTTGACTCCGAATATGATGTCCATAGTGCAACTATCTGAGTAGAGCTCTGTCACTTATATATGAATTTTAGTATGCTTGAGTGCAAACTCGTGTACATCAATTGGAATTTCGCATCAGGGTACTTCCTCTTGTAGTCAATAAGTATGCCAACCAAGGAGATTCTTTAGTGCCTTCCAAGGTTCGTTGTAGATAGATAGGGTCTGGAGTAATGGTTTTGTGGGCACACCTCTAGTAAACCCTCCCGAGATTAACTCGGTTTTATTTATTTTTTATTAGTTTTGCTCGAGGACTAGCAAATAATAGGTTTGGGGGTATTTGATAGACACATTTTTGTGTCTAATTTGTCCTCAATGTCTGTATTGTTGGAACTCTATTTTTGTACTAATATTGTGTTTTTATGTATTTTTAGGAAATAAACATTTTTGGAAAATTCGGCTCGAAAAGTTGATTTTGTCAGCCGGAGGACAAGTGTTATTCGGACTCTCGCTTTTGGATAAGGGGTAACCTAATTACTAAGGGGCACCCCCAGGTCACCCCAAGGAAGCTTCTATTCGCACCCCAGTTCTGGTTAGGGGGAGGACATCTTCTTCCCAAATTCAAAAACCAAAATTGGCGGGAAATATTGTTATCAACTGGCAGATTTAGGGTTGGAAGTTTGGACGGGATTAAAGGAGACTCAACGACCCAAATTGATTGGGTTTGTTCCTAGGGCCTAGACAGAGCTGGTATGGGTGTTCAAATCGAGTTAGATTGGGTTGGATAATCGTGGGGTGCGAAAACAGGGAAGTTGAGTTATTCTCGGCATTTTCTTGTTTATATGGAAGTTACGTGACCAAATGGGTAAGAAGTTATCCTGTTTGATTTGAATACATCCTATGAAGATTTGGAGAGGTTAAAACAAGCCAGCAGACGCGTGCATGGAAAGAAAATTTCTTGGGAATATTTTCATTCACTGCCGAGTAATGGGAAGATTTTTTGGATTCACGAGAAGTTATTCTTGGTCCAAACGTGTATAAATATAACTCTTGGGTTAGAATAGAGGGTGTCGAGAGTTGGGAGGAGAAGAGAGGAAGCTGCAGAGGAAGAATCACGAATTCTCTCTGCTGCTGCTACTGTTCGTGATGAAGATGAAGAACATGAAGAACGGACTCGCAAGGGCAGTGGTTTATCAACAGTGAGAAAGACTCACAGGCGTGGGTCGTAGGTGTGGGTCTTAGAACCACAGCGACAATAGCACTTCTCTTTTATCGTTCATTTGTGACGCTTACTGTGGGTCGCAGATTACAGTTTTACACCATTTTCTCCTTTTCTCTTCATTGTAAACACCATTTGAGCAATTAATAAATATTTTGAGCGTGTTTTTATCATGATGAGCTAAACCCAACACTGGGACGACGGAGGAGACCGAGCTTCATACATAGGTAATGTAATTAATTCTTTTTAAGACTTTTGCATTAAAAATTAATTGAAATATGATTTGATTAAATTGGGTGTTATTTGATTAGATGGGTCATGCTTAGCTTAGGTGATTTGATGTTCCATGCTTAACATTTACAAGCAATTTTTTGAGAATCTACTTTGGAAAAATAAGAGTCCATATAACTTATGTTTTGAGCGATTATTGTCGATAATAATTCATTGAGCCCTATTTTATGAAGATTAGCCGAACCATTAGTCCCAGTACTCTTGCCCATATTGTTAATATTTTTTGTATATATTTTTATTTTTAAATCTTTACAAGTCCGAGCAACGAACTTTTACTACCACTTTCAAAACGACAACAGCAGTATGATAGAGCGTTATCCGGTGAGCGTGGATTGATGAAGTACTGATGATTTGGGTGGTGGAAAGTCCAATTTAATGGGTTTAACACTTTGCGGGCCCGCGACCCAAGAAAGGAAATCCTCTTTAATTAGATTTAGAAAATAAAATTAATATAAAAGGGATGGAACACCTTTTTATATATACATATATATTTCACGACTGACCACCTCCATCTCTCTCGTTAGAGCAGCTAGGAATTTTTTTTCCGGAGTTTCAATCACCATCGATTGTCGCGGTCGCCGTCTGGCCGAATTCCAGTCAACTCCGGCACCGACCATGTAAGTTTTTTTTTTCTTTTTTTGAACATGGAGGTAACTCCAGTAGTAAAAAAAAAAAATCTGTACGTGAGCTTTCACAATTTTTTTTTAAAAAAAATGGACGTTTGTCCGATTTCGAGAGACGAACGATTTTCCGTAGCATAAGAGATTTTTTGTTTTTTTTGAATGGACGTGCGTTCAGTGGTAGTATAAAAATTTTCCTGTGAGGTTTCACGATTTTTTTTAATAATAATGGACGTCTATCCGCTTTTGAAAAGTGGATGATCGTCCAAATTTTTTTTTTTTGAATTTACGTGAGTTACTCACGTTTTAAATTTTTTTTTTTTTTTGAAAATTAAGTTTTGATTTTGAACAATGAACTTTGCTCGTTTTTGCAGGTGTTTCAAAGAAACGAACAAGTCCTTGAAGCGTCAACTCTTGTGTTATAATCACTAACTGCCAGTGAGATTGTAAACATGTAAGAGTTCGATTGTTACCGTTTTTATAGACGCATATTGTTTTTAGTTGATGTGAGCATCTTTATCGTACAATTGTTGTGCTTAAATTCCATTACTCGCTGAAATTTGCATCTTGTATGAATGATAGAAGTATTGTATGAATGTCACAGCTACTTTGCAGAGATGTTAGTTGATATCTATGATAATACTTCAATTGATGACGAAGAATAAGGATAAGTAATTAAGAACTCCAAATATGGATGATGACTTCTTTGTAATTCAGTATAGGCCCAGAAAATGTCTTCCAGGTTATACGTTTCGCCTTCTCATAAATCCCAGAGACATTACTCAGAGAAAGCTGATATCTCCTCAAGAAATAATTCGGTTCTGTCTTCAGGGAGGAAATTATTCCTCTTTTCCCATAGAATTTAAGCTCTTTCAAAGGCTTCTAACAGATTTCTCTGGATAAACAAGGCATATGCTAGGTCACGACCATGTTCGAGCCATGTTATACAGTGCACAAATAACTGAGGCCGTCAGGGATGTTGGAGACCTGTTCGTTTATCATGATGTGCGAGGCATGATAGCTATGCTCGCTCTCTAGTGCATTCCTACTTACACTTTCTGATACAGATGGGGAGAGTTCACTATTACCTTGGAGGATGTAGCAGTCTTGTTGCATCTTCATGTTTTAGGTAATCTTCCTGGAAGGCTCTCAACCAAAGAAATCACGATGTATGAAGTCATGACAACTAAGATGCAGGATGTCAAAAAAGCATCTGGAAACTGTTATACTCAATGGTTGAAGTACTGGTGGCCGAAAAAGAAGGATCCCAATAGACCTGCAAATATTACATTGATCGTTGCTGCTTTCTATTGTCCAAAAAGAAAGTTTCAAAAACTATGCCCCTACTTCTCGTAGTGTCTTGGAAGGGTCGGGTGTTGATGTATGTCATGCTTTCTCTAAAGAAGACAATGCTATGATTTTGCACTGATCAACTTAGCAACCTCGGTCCAAAATACGTCTCATCGGTTTGTTCGATAATGAGTATGAATTTAGCTTCCTCTCATGGTTGTCTGTTCCTCCTTTTGTTTCTCAGTTGATCACTTTTCATGTTGAAAAAAACATCATTTTAAAATTCGGTACAAACCTTAGTGGTGGTGAAAGATCTTTTATGCTGAGTAGCACACCCAGTCATTTAGTATCTGTGATGCGAGGAAACTTTCTTGTGGAAGAATATATTATCGATAGGGCAACACGGCAGATGGGTCTTGATAAATTTGTCCCGAATATTCGAATTGGCAAGCTATTAGTTGAGCAACTTGGCACTTGCTTAGACCGCACACATGTGGATGAGCGTGATTAATTGTTTCCTCATTCAGATCGAGCCACATATGTGACTCGGGATTACGTAGATTTTTGGAACGAGCAACTCGAGCGTATCCATCATTTTGTGATGGTCGTTCATTCACCAGAACAAAATATACTAATGCTGAGATGATTTATGCTCGTCGAAGATTGAATCCAATCCCTGGTGACAAACGGAAACTACTTCCAGGATCTTCACAAGTAAGTATTTTTCTTGTCGTCTTCGTAAAAGTATGATAATTGCATTTAATCATTCCATTAACCTTCATCATAGAAATGGCGTGTCTTAAGGCCCCGGATCGATGTAAACTTCATGGATATTGAATAAAATCCCCAGGGTGGGGAAAGCAGAAGCAAGATTTATAGGATGTTGCCAACTACTGTGAAATCTCCATCAGTCTCTGTGGTTACTCATTAATGCTTCTTTATCGATGACTTATTCTTTGTATTACTAGGATCGTGAAACAAATAATTTTTTTTACCTTATTCCATAGTTTTGCTCTATCAAATATTGATGGCCTTCGATTCACCTCAACTAGAACATCTACTCACGAACCTGATATTGATGATGAAGATGAAGAAGTTGATGTAAATATTTCTTCTCATATTCATTCATGATACTTCTTGGACGAAATAATAATTCTTGTTGTTGGTGTATCCAGGAGCATAAGCATGATAATAATGATGCCCATTCATCTTAGGAAGATGATGAGGAAGAGAGCTCCCACAACTGAGAACCGAATGGAGGTAATAATGACCTTAATGGTGACACCGGCAATCCTAACTCCTCGGACGGTTCAGAGACCATCCAAGTAAGCATCCATCTTGTATTGTATTCATCGAAGCATGAAAATTCTGATTTGTGATTGAACCAATGAGGATCCATATGAATGAATGTGAAGTTTTGTCATAATACGTCGTCAGAAAATTCAGAATTTAGTCTTTTAACAAAAACACTGTGAATCTTCGTTCGACGTCAGTTTTTGGTGATCTACCCTAACTTTTTTATTCCTAGGAAATTTCCTAAATTTATTATAGACTATTTTTGAGTTGTGAGCCCGTTTAAGGGTCGAAATCAATGAAACAGTAAACTTCCAAGAAATCTTCAGAAACTTTTCAACTGTCATGTAGTTTGATATTTCGTCCACATCTTTTTACTCGTTCATCCAATTGCTGTGAATTTTGGATATATTATAGAGAAAATCCATATGAATAGAATGATATATAACTCACCCATAAATTATTTACAAATCTCTCCCATATCGTCGTCTTGTACGGGGCAGTGTAAAATTGCCTCAGACGAATTTGATGTAAAAATGTCTTTTAAGGTATTTACACTATTATCTTGTGTATTAAATGTATAATGAAGAACTTTGATGATGTTAGTTCACTTAAATTCTGAATTTTATGATTGCCATTTGAATTCCATAATAGAAGAACTCTAACTCATATAATTGTTGTATTAGGTGCAAAACGACGAGATAGAGGATAATGAGGCTAATAATGATGATATGAGTATTCTTGTAAACCACAATGGTGATGCAACCATATATACACCTCAGGGTCATGAAGATATTATTTCTGAATCCGTTGAAGAGACTGAAGTTCAAGCTGATGGTGCTCCAGAGATGGAAGAAGTTGATCCTATGATGGATACTCGTATGGTGCTGCATGAATATACTAATGTTGGTGTCGATTTCGATCCTCCATTCAGCGATCCGCTCAAGTATCATGAACTAGTTAGTGGATTTAGTGTCTCAATTGGATATGGTGGAGATACGACCACATTGCAACTACCAAGAAGTGTGAGCTTGCTTACTTTTTGATAATGCGAGTAGAAGGTATATTGTGTGTCATAAATGATATACGGACGAGATCTAGAGGTACCTTCACTGAGGATGTACTCTTTGACTGGGAATACAATTTGAAGAACTTTGAAGGATATGATTTCAATGTGGGGTGGCTTCATCAGAGGATTGATGCTATAAAGGAGACACGGAAGAAAAGTGTACCTCTTTACAACGATGTTGTAATGGAAGCAGAAGAAAAGATTACCATGCTAACTAAAGAGCTGGAGTCGGATAAGGATGCTCTACAAAGCATGAAGATGGCACTTTCTAAGAGAAAAAATTGTGTTTTGCCAATTTTATTTAGTTTCATTTCCTTGATCTCTTGAACCATGAACTTCTGAGAGACGTGAGGTTTTATTTAGTCTTGATTTTTTTGGTTGGTTTTGTATAAGTAAGCAAATTAAAGTTGTGTGGATTTCTTTTGGATTTGATAGAGATTTTCTTTAAGAAAATGAACTTTGATTATACGTTTTGGAGTAATTGAAAATAAAGGTTAAAAAAACTATAAAAATGCAAACTTCAGATGTTTGGGAGTTTATTCCTCAAACAACCAATACCTCAAATATCGAATGTCTCATGTGTCAAATGCTCTTAGCCAATTCTCTTGTATTACTGCCGCACTTTCCTTGCCATCCACATCAACTAACTTGTAATATCCACCAAAAACAGACTTGATAATCGTAAAAGGTCATTCCCAATTGGACTTCCTTGCAGAATGAAAATTGCGATTAGTTGCTTCAAGAACTAAATCTCCTTCAGAAAATTTGTTAGGCTTGATTGTTCTTTCCCTGGATATCTTTTGTTGATTCGACATTCCTTTTGAAGTGGGATTCCATGCTTGTGCAAACATCGAAATTTTCCAATTTTGTGGCAAATGTGGACAATCATGCAAGGTTATAGGGGAATACCCAAGATATTCTTTGTCGTGCTTGGACATCATTTCAGCAATGAATGTCTTAGTGAAATACTCAATTAAGAGAGGTGTAGGATTCAACCTTTTGGTAAAATATTATTATGGTGAAGTTACCCATTCATAGCGTCATACAACAACATAGTTACTAGCATAATTAAGTTCCCATGCTAGGAGAGCATGTGGGAAAATAAATGTCATAGACATGGGAGGAATGAGACTTTCCTGAGCGCAAAATCTCTTAAAAAATGTCAATGCATCTTATCAAGGTTCTTGCTTCAACTTCATCAGAGTTTGAAATTCTTCCAAGTGCTTTGATGATAGAGCGTCCACCAAATCATTTGGATCGAAAATTTATTCGTCAGAGAGATGTGTAACCAGAGGTTCCTCGTCAGTAGTCATCTTTTCAGAATGGATCCATGTTCGTCCGAGGATCATGTCATATCATGGATCCTCCCCAATTATGTAAAATTTGGTTTCTGTCCACGTTGAACCTATTTTCATCTTGAGAGTGATGTAGCCATAAGCATCTCTGAGCATCCCTTCATGGTCCCTGATCGAGGTGGGAGAATGAGTAGCTTCTAGTCGAGTGATTCCTGCAACCCTGAGAGTATTCAATGGGATAACGTTTACAGCAGTAACTTCATTGATCAATGTTCTCCTGAATTAATTTCCTTTGAGATTGAACGTGGTAAGCATTCCCTAGTTATACATCTCTTTATCCGTGGCTGGAGACTTAGGGAGTATTCCCGGGATGGACAATTTTTTCTTGACACAATGTGATTCAGAGCCGAGAACATGTATTTCCTTTGCACTTTTGACAGATAAAGCAATTCACATATGTGTTCGACCAAGGATTGAACTTCTTCGTTGACAGGATTCTCGGAGAGAGTGAAAGTCCTGATTAGGAGAGGATCCATATGCACCCCTTCACTCCCCAGGTTGAGTCTGCATCATTCCCTGTTTGTGGACGCTGGGTCGGGACTTGTGCATTTCGGTTTTGGTTATCTTTCCTTTGTGCTTTTGGAGGAGCCTGGGATATTGGAGAAGCATGCTTGTGTTGTTGTGTCCCGTCTTTCCTTTTAATCCCTTCAGCCACAACATTCGTGGAAGGTTAGAGATTGTATTGCTTGTTGACCAGGTTTCTGATACCTCGAGTTTCACGGAGTTCATCGACTTTTGTAGTCTTTGTTCTTTCCAGTAATGCAGGTTCAGTAGTTTCTGATCATTTGTCTGCTTCATGAAGTTCTAAGAAAGTATGGAACCAGAGAATTTCCAATAAGGCTCTGTAGATCAGGATCATTCCATTGATGTAGAAGTCTACAAGTTGATGCTCAGTGACATTTGTATCATGAAAATCCAAAGCTTGAACTCTGAACCTTTTCACATAATCATTGGGATGTTCATTGTTCCTCTGAAAGATCCTTCGCAGATCAAAGAGGGTGAATTGTTCTGAAACGCTAAAGTATTTTCTGTAAAAAACATTAATAATTTCTCCCCAACTGGCGATGTTTCCTGGTGCGATGTTGTTATACCATATGTATGCTCGGCCTGTCAGAGACTTATACAATTCATTCAAACGGATAATATGGTTGTACTCATGCTCGCCCAATGATTCCAAGAATTGTGAAACATGCTCCCGGGAGTTGCCAGTCCCATCATAAAGTGTGAATGTTGGAGAAGTATAACCTTCCGGAAGAGGAACTCTCTGTATAGCATAGGGATATGGAGGTTGGTGACGATGAACATATGATGTCTTATCCTTCCCACGATTCTCGAAAAAGTGCTCCAAATCTTTACAAGAGAATAAACTTGATGGTTCCTTTGCTGGTGGTTATCAGCAGCATTGTGGACTTTATCATCTTCCTGGATGTGGGTTTGGGAGATTTCAGGATCAACAGTTGAGGATGTTTTTTGGCTTTTTCTTTTTCCGTCTGACGTTTTTGCTGAGTTTTCTCATGAGGAAACTTCTCTGTGAGAGTCATGAGATAAGCGCATAATTCTTTCTGTGTTGCAGCAATGTGTGTCTGATTCTTGGCTAGAGCTTCTTGAACCTTCATGAGATCAGCTATGGTAAGTGGATTTTATTTGATTTCTTCAGGATCTCGTCCGAAGAGAGGATTGTTGCATGTACCAATGTTGGTTTAAGCATGACTACCGGTATTGTTGATTTCAGTGGTAGCATCAGTAGCACCGTTGTTAGAAACGAGAAGAGTGACTGGAGTACCACCACTGTTGCTAGTGCAAGCATTGTTTGGTTTGAGGTTAGGATATGAAATTGAGCCTTACCTAAGATCAACCATCTTTGACGAATTGGGATTGCAACCGAGAGATTAATCTCCCACTATAGTCTCTAATCTGTTAACGGGTGAAAACGATTTGCTGGTTTTTGAGAAAAAGTGGAGGAATATGCGGTACCTCGACCGATAAAATTGCCTAAACCTTTAACAGATGCACTGCACAGAAGTGCTTTGAGTTAGAGCGATTAATATGTGGTCTAAACCAAGACACTGGCTATTCCAGAGTCAGTTTGGTCACAAAGAGGGATGGGGTTCGATCTGTAGGAGGGAAGATTAGAATTACGTGAGATCAATGAGTATTGTAGGATTGTGGATGTGTTGGAGACTTCTGCAAGTTTGGTGAACTGTTGAGTTCAGATAAGATAAGTTATTGTAGATGGGGAAAAACGATTTGCTATGTTTTTTAGAAAAGTAAAGAGACGACCGTGTGGATGAGACTCCTCAACCGAGCAAACTTCTTAACCTCAAACATATGCACGGCACAGGAGTGCTTTGAGTTCGAGAGATCAATCTGTAGGATTCCGGCCTAAACCAAGTCAATGGCCGTTCCAGATTCAATTCGGTCACAAAGAGGAAGATGGGTTGATCTGTAGGAGGGAAGCTGAGAATTGTGTGGGATTAATGATGATGAAGGATTGTGGATGTGTTGTGGGTTTCTGCAAATTGATTAACTGCTGAGTGCTTAGTTCTGTGAATAAGTTTCGATCGAGAGAATTTTCTATAGACGGATGATGTCCTCAGTCATCGATTTAGAACTTATTTATATTGTCAGAATAGTGAACACGTTGATCCCAGTAGTTCTGACGGTTTCTTGAGTGAAAGAGTGGGAAAGTGGGAGATCGTGGTAAAATCCGTTCCATGTCGTGTGGAGACTTGGTCGATCGTCCACCCACTACTTTGATAACTCCCTCATCCGTTTGCGCGACTTACTCACATTTCTCATCGTGGATGAACACACGTGTTGTAGGCCGCCAGATCAAAACCCTATTTGTTATCCCCCATGTGACGTGATGATGTCTCATGAGCATGGAGTCTGCAAAGAAGACGTATATGTGATTAGTCAGTCGTTGATTTGATTAGACAGTAAGTCTAAGTTTTGTTGAATTGAGCATGATTGACGAATGCTCAGTGATTCATGGATTGAACATGTTATAGTTCTTGAATGATGTTGATATTGCTCGTCTAAGCAAACATTGTAAATTCAATGAATTACTGAATATTGATAGTTGGATCAATATTCGAACAACTGAGCAAGTATTGCTCAATTCGACAGTTGGATCAATATTCGAACAACTGAGAAAGTATTTCTCTATTCGATGAATTATTGGTAACGTGACCCAATAAAATATTAATTAAAATATTGGTAGCCTACCAAATATCATATAATTAATACATATGTTGATTAATGAGTCAACATAAATTTATTAGTGTTTGAAATTGCTCAAAATCTTGATTTCAAGAACATTTGTTTGAAATCCTAATTTTTGATCAATTATTCGTCAATTGATGAATTACTGAAAATAGGTTACTGATTTAAAGAAGGGACGACCACATGGGATATGGAGGACCATGTGGTTCCAAAGTGCTCGAATGAGCACACACCAGAGTCCTTTGTTGACTGGTTGGTGGAATGATGATTAAATGCAGGTTTAATCATTTATTGAAATAGTGCTCAATTGAGCATTAGGTGATAAAACCTAATTATGGAGAAGTGAGGGACCGACCAAGAGGGCATGAGACCGGCCCTTGGTGGTCGTGGGACCAGCTGATGGTCGTGTGAGCAAATTCCATGTTGGTTGGAAAGAGTTTGGACCCACTATGAGCAATTGAGCAAATTAGGTCAAAATCACAAAGATGTGTGGGACCGGATCCTTGCAAGCCCTAGGGCCGTCCTTAGTCGGTCAAGGAAGCATGACCGTGTCACCATAATGTCCGTGTCTCAGTCCTGAGAGTTTTGGTATTTTCTGGTGTGCATTTGAGCAATATCTTGGATTTTCAGAAGAGTTTGATCTTTGACTGAAATTCTCGATTTTGCTCGAATGTGCAACTAAAACTTTGCTTGTTTGATCAATATTTTGAGAATATTAAAATAATAGTATTTTAATATTTTTCGTGAATAGCCTAGTCGGTCATGTGACCATTTGACATTTTTGGCTTTTTCATGGTTTGAGCAATATTTGAGAAAATATGGAAAAACCAGGGTTTTTGCTCAAACAGAGGAGTTTTATGAGATGACGGAAATAATAATTAAGAAAACAAGGTATTGCAAGGTGTGGGACCGGACGGCTAGGCAGCCCGGTCCCGTGACATCTTTTCCTATTTTTATTATTTTTCATGAAACCGTGAAAATATGGAGAAACCGTGAGTTTTGCTCAAACAAGAAAATTTGCTCGAATGAAGGAGTCTTCATGAGATCATGAAAATAAAATAATAGAATAAGAAAATAAAGGAAGAGCCGTTGGGGGGGCGGACCTTAGGCGCCTCTTTTTATTTTTCTATTATTATTTTCTCTCTCCTATTTTGTGTAGGATTCCTCGTTTGTCCATATTTTCGAACGCTCGTTCGTGCATTTGGGTGCTCGTTCGTGCATCGTCGTTGAGTACACTTGCACCAATTTATTGGCGCTTACTCGGTGATAGTCCAGACGCCCGATTGTTAAGTAATTATTACTAATTCATGAAATTCAGCGGAGAATGATTCATGAAACAAAGTAATAATAATGAATTGAGTATCTATTATTAATCCATGAATTCAGCCGGGGAATTCAGGGAACGGAGTAATGAGATAAAATGGTTATCTATTATTAATCCATGGAATCAGCCGAGGATAGCCATGGAACGGAGTAATGAGATAAAATAGATTATTTTCTAGGAATTCAGTCGGTGAATGTCACGGTAGAATTAATCTATTGTAGAAGCGAGATATGAGATAGTTGAGCATCATACTCGTTCTGAAGAGTGCATAGTCAGGAAACAACATGCAGCGTTAGTGTCCTGAAGGCGTTTATCCCTCCAGCAAACAATTATGTCCAGAGAGCCGCCTGAATCTATACACGGTCTCTCTACATAGTCAGGGAACAACAAATATCGCCGACGTCCTGAAGGCGTTAATCCCTCCGACAAATAATTATGTCTAGAGAACCGCCCAATCGTTCTTATATGTATAGGGGGGGTCTCTCTATGTAGTCAGGGAACAACGAGTATCGCCGACGTCCTGAAGTAGTTGAGCCCCCTGAAAAATAATTATGTCCAGAGGAACGCCCAATCATGTTATTCTACATAGAGGGCATGATGGAATGTGCAACATCGAACGCTCAGCCGGGGAGGACTTTCGAAAAACATGTTCATCATGTCTCTGATAGGAATACTCACTCAGTCAGAGATCGTGAAACGGTTCACGGATCGTAAATCATGAATCGTCACATGCGTTCCTGAAGCCGGGTCAGAAACATGCAGTATCATGATTTTACGATTTTGACTTTTGTCGAAAATCCACCATCAACATTAAGTCCCTTGCTTAGTGAGGGACAGTCACGTTCCACAGTAAGCACTAGATGGTGATTTTCCAGTTGACGAGACAAGCAGTTGAACTCATTCGTACAAAGGTATTTTCAGAATCCTCGATTTTACCCAATGGTGTCATGTACGAGAAAATTCTCAGGTGAGGACCCTGATAGAATGATAGAGTGTCATCCCGTGAGCTCGGACAGATGAGGCACTGCTGATTTGGACAGTCAGACGTTCAGTTTTGGTCGGTTTAGCGTCTGCGGGCCCATGCCCAAAAAAGGAAATCCATGTTTTAGGAACGGATGTTCGTTCGTTAGTTTAAGAAACGAGTAATCATCCCAAGAGGGATTTTTTTTAATAGACGTACGTCTGTTAGTAATAAAATTTTGTTTATGAGCTTTCATGAAATTTTTTATTTTCGATATATGAGCGTTCACAAATTTTTGAAAATATACTCTCTTTTCAAAGACGGATGCTCGCGCGAGGGAGCAAAATATATTATTATTAATTTTTTTTTTCAAATTTACGTGAGTTTCACGTTAAAATGTATTTTTGTAAAATCAATGTATTGATTTTGAACAACTGCTGAAAGTAGACAATTACACATGGTGAAATAATGTCTATATGTGAGTTTTCACAATTGTAAAATGGACGTCTGTCCAATTTTTGAAAAATCAATGAATGTTAACACGATAAAATTTACGTGGGTTGTTCACGGTTTTATGAAAATCAATTTATGATTTTTGAATAATGAACTTTGCTCGTCTTTGCAGGTTTGAAGAAACGAGCAAGTTTTTTGAAATTTTTGTGTTAAGTTCACTACTGTTAGTGAAATTATAAACAAGTAAGATTTGAAAGTTACCATTTTTGTAGACGCTGTTGTGAGCATCTTGATTCCATGATTCACTGTTTTGTTGAATCCTGCGCTTCGTATGAACGGTGTGCTGAAGTAGAAATGTTATGCATCTATCACAACCACTTTTCAAGAATGACTGACTCCCATGATGACACTTCCAGAGATGATGTTTCCAGAGATGACATCTCTACGGATGCAACTTCAAGAAATGGTACTTCTGGGACCTCTGAGTGATGGTGAGAGATCCTGAGTTGTACTCCTGGTTACTTAGTATGAGTAATACATGGATTGTTCTTCGTGAAGGAGTATAACATTGACAGAGCAGCACGCCAGATGGGCTTTGACCAATGTGTTCCGGACGTTCGAAGGAATAAACCATCAGTTGAACAACTATTGGCTCATTAGGATTACACATACCTGAATGGTCGTGAATATATGTTTCCTTGATCTAACCGAGACACGTATGAAACTCTGGGTTATGTCGGTTTCTGGACCTAGCAACTTGAACGCCTTCATGACTTTGTAATAGCTGCTCGGACTCTCTCAAAGAACCTCCTACTATTGAGATGGTCTCTGCTTGGCCGAGATTGAAATATCCATAGGACGGTCGTGCTGTGAGACCTCAGATCGATGCAGATTACTCAGAAATAGCAGTAAGTCTTCAGGACGGAGAATCCAGAAGTAAGGATTATAGAATGATACCGAACATTGTAAAGTCCACGGCTGTTTATTTGGTGAGTTGTTAGCGTTCCCTATACCATGACTTTTTCTTGTCCATGCAATTAGGATCATGAAACCAATGTTTTTTACTTAGTCTCAGAACTTTGACCCATTGAGCCTTGACGGTCTTCAATTCACTGCGGCTGAACAAACAGTCTCTGAATCGTTGAAGAAGAAGTTGATGTAGGCACCTATTCGTATAATCGTTCATAACACTCCTTGAATGAAATATTAATAATTGTTGCTGATGTATCTAGGAGGAGATTTCGTGGATGAACAAAGTATTGACAATCATTATTCCTTGGAAATTGGTGAGACGGAGAATGCTCAGAACCTAGGACCGAATGAAGGAAATAATGCTGCTAATGGTAATTCCGGCAATATTGATCCTCCGAAAGGCTTAGAGATCCCTCAAGTAAGTATTCCCCTGTAATTTCTTCATAGAAGTATTAAATTGATGATTTGGGGATGAATAAATCAGAACCCACATGAACGAATGAGAAATTTTGCCGAAATACGTCACCAGAAAAATCCAGACTTCAGTCTTTCAGTAAAAACGTTGTAAAATCTTCGTCCGGTGTCGGATTTTCGCGATCTACCCATGTTTTTTCATGCCCAGGAAATTTCCAAGCTTTTAAAAATAATACTTTTGAGTTTTGAGCATGTTTAGGGGCCGAAATAGGCGAAACAGTAAACTTCCAGGAGACTTCCAGAAAATTTTCAACTGACATGTAGTCCAATGTTTTGGCCACATCTCTTTGCTCGTTTATCCAATTGTTATGAAATTTTGATATCTTGTAGATACCATCCATACGAACAGAATGGTATATGACTAAACCTTGGATTCCTCACCAATTACTCCCAGTTCGTCGTCTTATACAGGGCAGTGTAAAATCTTCTCAGACTAGCTTGTTGTAAAACACTCTTGTTGTGTCTTTAGATCATTCGCTTGCGTCTTGAACGGTTGGTGAAGGATTTTAATGTCATTGATTCATTAGATATCAGGACCCCTTGATTGATACATGAGTATGGTGCTTGGAGTGCCATCTTGTTTCTTTTAGTCGTAGAAACATCACTTCTGAAACCCTGGTCACGGGACCATAACTGAGGTTACTATCAAGAGGGGGTGATGTAATGACCATGGTTGCATGTCCTGGTGGTAGAATTCCTTTTATGATGAATGATCAGCACATGAGAGTCCGGCGCCACGGGTCTTGGACTGTGAAATTGATCGTCATGATCAGTGGACCGTCAGTCCCCAGTATTTTGTTAAATCTATTCCTTTCGTTTTCCCTCCTCCTGGAAAGACCTAGATAGAGGACCCAAGTAGAAAAATTGATGTAAATACCTAGGTGGTTGAAGTTGGAGGTACCTTGATGAAGTACTTAGTGGAAAGACTTGGTGGACACCGATCGACTGTGGAGGTTATGAATCCCGTCTAAGAATTGCTGCTTGCATGTTGTATGCTCTGGAAGCTGTAGGAACCTCATACGATGTCAGAATTCGGTGCTTGACCCCAACTTTTGAAGCTAAGAGACTTAGTTATCATAGGAGAAAAGAATCACTCAATTTAGAGTTGTGTAGGTCACCCAACTAAGCGTGCACATTTGTAATTTGTAATCCCGTATAAAATTTTCAGATTTCATAGACCTGACAGTAAAGGCCGTATCTTTCAGATCGTATGTCCGATGGATGCGCCCTTTTAGTAAGTTTAAGAAGAGACAAAGACGAACATCTTTTGTTGAGGAAGCATTGTCTCATTCCTCACCCATTGGTACGTTTTTGTAAACCCATGTCATGAAGTGTGTTGTATCTCATTTGTAGAGGTGATGAGAACATCTTGTAGAAGACTTTGGATTGTGCTCGCCAATCGTGCAAGATTTGGGAAGACTTTCATGTGAACATGTTTTCATGTTTACACACCTTTATATGGATCATTATTTCTTGGAGAAGTCTGCTTCATCGAGCAATACTTCAGAGAATGGTTAATTGATGAAGCCTTGTCATGAGGATGTTGTTCTTGAGACTGTTGTTGATGCTGAAATCACGATTGAATTTTCTCTAGACATTCTTGTTGATGCTAAGATCATGGATGGAGTTCCTCCAGATATCCTTGTTCGATATTATGGTCGGAGTTTTTCCAGAGACCGAAAAGGCTATAACCATGATTATCGACATAGCCTTTACTCCTTCATCTAGTGAGCCTTTGACATTCACGAACTAGTTGGTGCGTTGACAATACTAAGATGAAAGTGTACTGGGAGTTCAACCCAAATTCTCCTGAATAGTATGACTTTACTGTGAACTGGCTTCGTCAGTGAATCGACGTTGCTGCGGCAGACAGCAACAGTGGTCTTCATTCTGGATGTTATCGGTGAAGAGAAGAAGTTCCTCAGTCGTGCAGGGCTTGTGATGTAGAGAGATATCGTTGATGAAGTTTCATGGAAACACATCAGGTTGTAATAACTTGTTATGTGGATAGCATTTATTGAAATAGAATCGATTTCTCCAATAAGATCAAGTCCCCAGTGTATGTTGAATGAGTTTCTGCCATCCATGGATGAATGATGTTGCATCTGCTTCAGAAGTCTTATCATGGGATAATGAAGACTTATCGATTGTAGTTCAGTTAAACTTTGATCATGCTGGTGTTGAACCAGTGTGTCATCGTCGAGATATTTTTGCTGAAGCCAGATGCACCATTATCGAAGGTGTACTCTTTGAATGAAAGTACAATTTGAAGGCTTCTTAGATGCTTGAGAGTTGAAGCGTCATATCCCTTAAGCATCGAATGTCTTAGGTTTGATCGTCTCGGCCATGAGTATCTTCTGTCGATTCAGCATTCCTTTCGTTGTGGTAGTGGGATTCAATACTTGTGTGGACATCAGAGATTTCTGATTTTTTGGTACACATGGACACTCCTGCAAGGCTATGGAGAAATTCCCAAAGTGTTTTTTGCGATGCTTCGTACATACTCTAAGTAATGAATGTCTCAGTGAGATGCTCGATTCGGAGAGGTTTCAGATTCAACCACTTAGTAAATTACTAATACGGTGAAGCTACCATTCATAACGTCTTTCAAAAGCGGAATTGCTAGCATAATTGTCATCATGCTAGGAAATGAATGACATAGACATGGAAGGAATGAGACTTTCCTGAGTGTGGATCCTCTTGATGAATGTCTATGCATCTTTTGCAGGTTCTTGCTTTACCTCGTCAAAGTTCGAAATTCCTCCAAGTGCTCTGATGATGGAATGTCCGCTAAATATTATGTATCAAAACTTTCTTTGTTGTAGAGTGAAAAGGCGAGGGTACCCAAATACACCTCAAGCTAAAAAATTTCCTACTTATAAGTCCTTTCTCCGAAATTGATTGTCTATAGACTAAGTCGAGACAATACAACTAATCGGTTCACACTTCGTGTGATCGTCTATGGATACGAGATCGAGACAATACAACAACGAAGTATGTTTACTTGATACAAAGGTTCGGACTTAACCAAACACATAAATATTGCTTATCGAGTAAATAGGAATTAATGTTTGTGTAATTTACTTTAATTATAATAAAACAATTATAATGTGGAATATAAAAATAAATGACACATCAAGATTTTGTTAACGAGAAAACCGCAAATGCAAAAAAAACCCGGGACCTAGTCCAGAATTGAATACTCTCAGGATTAATCCGCTACACAAAATTACACTAACTTCTTATAGTTGAGACCAAGTAACTAAACCTATAGTTCACCTAGTTCCTTCTGTATTCCCACGCCTCCAACTTATAAATAAGTCACGTACTTGGAACAATTCCTTTGGTTCGTATTCCAAACAGTAAAAGAACAACAAATATGTTTGGTATCAACTCTATTCAACCAAGTGATATGATCCGGACAAAGGCTCTTCCGTTTATCTCAACATAAACTCCTTCGTTAGGTCCTGAGATCTATCTTATGTTCAATCACCCAAAGGTAATCGATTAAGATTAAGCCAACAACACCTTTAATCCGAAGAACCGTATTGATGCCAATTTACTCAATTAATCAATCCAATCTACCACAAGGATAAACCGATTATTAATTGGATCCTCTTTTACCGGAACAAGTATTGTGCACACCAGAGATTATAAAACCCAAGTCAGATCTTCAATATCTTCTTTGTCTTCAAATCTTCTTAAATATTCAATAAACACCTGCACACAATCACTTGAATCTCTTGTGATCAATCATCCACAGATCGGAGTCTGTTAACAATGGATTATCATAAGATCGTCTTTAGAACTAACAACAATCTAAAGATCCCTGTCGAAACTCTGAACTAGTTTGAATGAATCTTATATTAGAAGAGAAGATTATCAAGAATAAACAAACTAGGTGCAATCTGATTTCAACCACCGTTAGTCAATCAAATCAACCGAAAACAAAAGATAAAAAGTAATTATCTAGTTTCCCACCAACGGGTCGCGCTAGAGCTTCTCAATCCCAAAGAAGACTTTAAACTGAGCGTCCGTAAGATATTTCTCCTAATTAGGTTACTCTCCTCTCCGAATAAGTGGCTACACCAGTAACAACAACAAAAGAGTAAATCTGTTGTTACGAAGGATTAGTTTGCTAGAAAGGCAAACTTCAAGTATTTATAAACAAGGAAGTTTGGACACCAAGGGATTTCCAAAACCGAAAATATTCTCAAGATATTCATTCAAGTACAAATTGAGTTTCCATAATTCCTGGAAATGCTCTGTCCAAAAATAACGATCGAAATCTCTCGGAAAATTTAATTAGTAAATGCTTTTTTTTTATAAGTCAAAAATTTGTATTAATAGATAACAAAATTTATAAGAAATAGTTTACAAGAAAAGAGGTTACAACAACCCCAAAAACTTGAAACTATTTGAACCGAAAATAAGCAACATTAGGATGTTCAACAGAAATTAAGAAAGGTGGTTTCCCATTGTAGTGTACTCCCACTTCATTACTCAATAAACAACCCCGCTTTGCCATTGCATCAGCTGAAAAATTCACCTCTCTAAAAGTGTGAATGAAACGTATAGACGTATAGTGTCTACAGATCATAATCCATCTATTCCTTGCAAACCAAGGAATTGAGTCATTCTTGAAAGATTCAACAACTCCCATAGAATCAGACCTTATATAAATACAAGAAAAACCCCATTGCATAGCCCACTCCAAACCAACAATAATGCCGTACAATTCTGATAAATAATAGCCCAATACTCATAGTACCAAGTACTGAACAATGCTCATCCCTAGCTACTACACCTGCACCCGCAACGCCTGGGTTACCTCCAAGCGGTAACAAAAAACAAGCCACAGGATGATTCAACTTCACACTATGGTGCTGAACTCTAAAATAGTTCAGAAGAACAACATCATCAGCACTATTTTTCATATGACCCTTGAGCCGAATTGAATAATCTTGAATCAACTTCAGAACGCGCTTATGAAAGATACTCCAATTAGGCTTTTTATGCTCGAAAACAGTTGTTCCGCAACTGCCATAGCTCCGACCTAAGAACAAGGTTGGCAATAAGCCACAGATCACGGAAAATATGACTCCTTCCTTTTGCTTCTTTAAAAGAAACAATAAGGTTAACATTAGGTTGTAACTTGAACACATCAGCTAGCCAATTCCAGACTATTGTAGCAAAGCAACACTCATATAACACATGAGTAAGAGTTTCCTCTTGAACATCACACAGACATCATTTGTTAGCAAGAGAGATCTTGAAACTGCGCCTGATAAGGTCATACGTAGGACAAGCTCCACGTAAGAATTTCCAGTTATGAGCAGCAAGAACAGGATGAACTTCTTTTCTCCACAGAAGCTGCGTACCTTCTAACCGAGAATACTTATGCCGAAGCAACTCAGTTGCAGACTTAACACTGAACTCACCCTTCAACTCCGGAATCCATACCCTAACATCAGCTCCACCCATAGGAATTGGCATCCTATTCAACTCTAGACCAGCAGCAATCAAGTATTGCAAGTGAATTTCAGGAATATCCCAAAGGCCATCCTTTAAAATATCACTTACTCTAGCTGTTGCATCGAGAGAATAATCATTTAGCACTTCAGCAATACTAGTCTTATCAAACCAAATGTCATAATAAAGAGAAGTATCTCTACCATCACCAATTAAGACCTTAGTATTCTTTTCCACACAATTATACACACTCCTTAAACCAGGCAAAATAGAAGATTTAACCCCCGAATGCTTAATACAACCCTTACGATCAAATAATTTTGCCTTCAGGAAAGGAGCCCACTTCTTTGTAGAATTACGAATCTTCCACCAAAGTTTCATAATAAGAGCTTTGTTCATAGTGGCCATACGAGTTAGTCCGAGACCCCCCTCCTCAAAAGGGAAACAGATTTTATCAAAAGCCACTACCACTACACGATTAATGTTCGAATCACCAGACCAAATAAAGTTACGGATAGCCCTCTCACATTGAAGAATAAACTTACGAGGCCACTTATAAATAGCCATATTATGAATGTAATAACTGGCAATAACTGATTTAACAAGAACAATGCGATCATGAAAAGATAATAACCTCCCTCTCCAACCAGCAAGCTGATTTTTAATCTTTTCAACAACATTGCTAATATGGCGATATCGAACAATACTTGGCATAATTTTAACTCCCAAATAGCGGTCCGGAAAAGTATCTACACTCATCCCCAAATAAGATGCAATATAATTACACCAACTCGAAGAACCACCACCATAATAAATCTTACTCTTTTGACGACAAATAGTCTGACCTGAAGCACGCTGATAACTTCCCAACAAGTCTACAAGATTATGAAGAATTTTGTAATTACCTTTACAAAAAATCATTATGTCATCAACAAAGAAAAGGTGAGTAGGAGAAATACCATCTCTAGTTACCATGGGCGTCATCTTTTTATCACGAAAAAGCTTCGTAATATTTATGCTAAGAACATCCTCAATCAAGACAAAAATCAAAGGGGAGAGGGGATCACCTTGACACAAACCTCTGTTAATTTTGAAGTAACCTTCCGGACTACCATTCAAAATGACAGTATTTCTAGCAGACTGCAAGATATTAAAAATCCAAGCACACCAATTTTCAGAAAAACCATACTTACGGAAAACTTCAAGCACAAAAGCCCAATTTACCGTGTCAAAAGCTTGAGAAATATCAAGTTTAAGGCCAATGTTGCCATCCTTGCGTTTATAATGCAACTCATTAGTAAATGCACATTACTAATTCTGTAATTTCCCTACAAAATGAAATTAATAACCTTAATTAAAAGATTCTTAACTTAATTATGTTTCGATCCTGGGATTCTCTTCCCTTAGCCGTTAAGAAATATCTTTGAACAATTAAAGAAATAAAAATTCACAGCACGTGTTCAAAGTTTGTCGACATCTTAACTTTGTAAGTTCTCTTTCACACTTACAACCTTGAAACCGATTTGCCACACTTCCAAACAAGTTTAGAATTGGTTCATCTGACTATCAAGAACTATGTGATTGATCAAACCAACATTCAATCACAATCATGGGTTTACGGTTCTACCAAAACAAGTTTCGGTTCTACCTCCATGTGAGTATTGTGCATAGTCACACTAGCTTTCCAAAAATTCGGTTGACTAGGTACTAGGATCGGTTCCCCACATATATATATGGTATCTAACTTATATGTGTTGCACATGTCCATAGGATCGGTTCCCCTTTGCCTAAAAACGTGTTGCACATGTCCATAGGATCGGTTCCCCTTTCTGTTATAAACCTTGCTGCACCCCATACAAGGATCGGTTCCCTTTGATGTACTGCACCCCTTACAAGGATCGGTTCCCCCTTTCCCAAAAGTTTTCAGACATATAAACCCGATCATACCACAGGTGATTACTTAATATAAGTTTTACTAATAAAAGTTATACCAATACATAAGACAGGCCTTTGTGAATAGTTCTACCAAGAACACAACAAGTTGTGAGCGGTTATACTCTATCACACATATTGGTTGTTCATAAGATATGTAATGAATAACAAAACCAATAACACCTATCAATTTCCTTTTCGGTTCACAAACAAGTTTATGAACTTACTTCCTTAGAACACATGTAAAAATTGTTCCCTAGGATGATATCCTCACCTCATACCCATACATAATCACAATAGCATTCAAATGATTATGGAGATGTCTTATCTACAAAGTTTAATGGCTAAGCAATAAACCTCGTATTGTATTCCTTAATACTATGTCTATCTAGAGTTCACATATGCTTCGCAGTTATGTTTTCAATATGCACGACTTGAAAGATACGTTAGGAAATGAAACAGTTCAAGTCAAATATCACTAACCTCAAGTGGAACGATGATTGTTGTCGTTGTATCTCCTTGCTTATTCACATCTTCAAGACTTCCCAATACTTGTAATGTCTCATATCCTAATACTTTCAAGCTAACCTATACGAAGTTGACTCTAGTACATAATCAAGCGACTCTTAACATGAGTTTTGATTCACTAAAATATGACAACCAAACTTGACATACCAATGCTTGGTGGGTTCAACCGAGAAATGCTCTAAAAATATCCCCCTTTGTCAATTTTAGTGACAAAACTCTTACATCATATGGATAAACAAATTACAATAATTCATTACAATCCGCTTGATTCCCTTATTCAACGACACAGTAAAATTGCTTACATTCAATCCTTGAAAATGTCGTTGTTGACATTATAATAACAAAGATAATACCCCCCCCCCTAAGGAATATAGGTAGATATTCAATCCGCACGTCTTTCTTATACCAATTTATATGACATGTTACTCCCCCTTAGTCTGTGCTTTCACTCTTTCGTTAGATAAAACATTCAAGCACCAATGTTCTTTTCCCTAGCGATGCCAATCAATATAAAATCAATGCCAGCATCACCTGTTTACTCCATATATTTCTCCCCTTTTTTGTCACAAAAATGACAAAGAAACGAAAAAATAAAGGACAACACAAAAAGAATCTTACAAATATAAAAGACTTGCAAACCTGTAGAGTTAGGCACGAGGGTTCCACACATCACGTTCTGATAACCAATATCAAAACCGAAACTACAAGTAGTCTTATTTTGATATGTTACCAAGGAAACAATTGTCTGAAACAATTTTTCCAATTTATTTTAGCAAGCCAAAAACAACTAATCACATTAGTCCCTTTGTTAAACCGATTGTTCAAGAACAACCGCTTAATTCGATAAGACCAAAATAAAGATAAACTCCATTTTTCTCATCAGGTTCTAATTATCCATAAACTTAGACCTTTCAATTTTAAACAAGACAAGTACTAGGTTAGTTAACTAGCATTCCTTGTTTAGGCATTCGATTAGACTTGAATAACCGAAACCTCACTTTGATAAGACAAACTAAGATCAGAATTAACTTAGTTTCTTATCCGGAATCAGATTGGACTAAACAACTCATCCCGTACAAAAATTATTTCGTTAAGCCATAAATAATTCATACAAACTAATATAAATCAACTTGCATAATTATTCACCTCAACCAGAAGCAATTGAAACAACATAGACATTAAAAGCACCGCAATTGCACCATAATTTTGTAAGCCTAAACAATTGATACCATACAAAATCAAGATAACAATAGTTTTTCTTAACCGGAACCAATTGAAACACACATCCACACACACATCATGGAATAAATATCAATTGAACCGAAATTTTGTTAAGCAAAAGCAACAAATATATATAATATAAAACTCAGGATTTTCTTAAACAGGAAAACAATTAACTAACAAGATTGTTACCTCAAATTTCGCATCCATTTCTCCAATATGATAGCATCTTCGTCCAGGGAGAATTGATATTGAAATATCACCATGTTGTCATTCTTATGCATAAACAAAAGAATAACAACACACCTCAACCTTTACCAGAGAAAGGTTGAAAACCGGTTTTAACAATTGCAAGCAAAAGTTGAAAACCGTCGAAACACATATGCTTTTATGCTATACCAAAACCGATTCAGCATATTGTGACTTTTTCACATATTGTTTCTATCAGAACCCCTCATGATCCTTTGATAAAGACTACCTACTAGGGCTAGCACTTAATCCCACTAAATCAAAAAGTCACCCAAACCATAAGGGTTCACAATATATGAGATCGAATATTAAGGTAGTAAAACCGAAATCAAACATCCCGTAAACATACATAACAATAAGATAAAAGCAATTAAGCACAGGCTATGTAAACCGAAAACTATCACAAGAAAAATTATTAATCAAATAACTTTATGCATAATATTTTTATTCATAATAGACCAATACAATCAATGAAATAAATTAAAAATTGATGTCTATTATACTTGGATTTCAGAATCCTTCAAATTCTTGAGATTTCTTGCGCTTGATATGAATGATTCTCCTGATTCCATGAAGCGACCCTTGATTGAAGACCAATTCCTCAACCTTGTGAAAGTTGGATTCTTCCTCGTTTACTCCTTTGGTGAGTACATCCAGTTGCTTGAGAGTTTGAGCTTGAACTAGTAAGGAATTTTCAAGACTACGTTTTAACATTAACACTTCCAACTTGGTTTCGGCACAAGTTCGAGCCAACTTGTAGAATTCTTTTTCATAATCAATCATACACGATGAAAGATTCATATTCATATAGGAAGCGGATCAATTTCCATCGAAATTTAAATGACCGAAAGAGTCACTGGCCATTTTTTCAGCATACCTTTCTGAAACTTTTGAGGAAAGCCTTGCATACAAATCTGATTTTTCCATGATTTCAGGTTTCAGACAGAGGACCGAAACGCACAAAATCGAACCTTATATAAATCAATAGTTACTAAAAACTTGTTCATTGATTATGGAAAACAAATATTCTCCCTCAATAGAAAAATCAAAAATTTTAATATTAAGGACTTTTAGGAAAGTGCGATTCTATGAATATTTTTATAAATCTCCCAAGTCTTTTGAACTATTCTAAAGGTACACTGAACTCATCAAACTTAGTTTGAGCACTATGAGTCAGTGCATTTCTTCCGGATACTAAGTATCTGAATGAGACAGATAAAGATTTCCATGGTTATCAGAAAGATGCTTCTTTCCATATTTATTAAGAACCCTAACCCCTTTTGACGATAAACCAAATTTATCATACAAATTACTATTATCAAGATATTTCAGAATTACCTTTGATCTGGAGACTTGATCACCCTCTTTCCTTAGTAGTTTCTTGTCCTTCTTTGATATCAACTTCCTGGACGATGCAGATTACTCAAAAATAGCAGTAAGTCTTCAGGACGGAGAATCCAGAAGTAAGGATTATAGAATGATACCGAACATTGTAAAGTCCACGACTGTTTATTTGGTGAGTTGTTAGCGTTCCCTATACCATGACTTTTTCTTGTCCGTGCAATTAGGATCATGAAACCAATGTTTTTTACTTAGTCTCAGAACTTTGACCCATTGAGCCTTGACGGTCTTCAATTCACTGCGGCTGAACAAACAGTCTCTGAATCATTGAAGAAGAAGTTGATGTAGGTACCTCTTCGTATAATCGTTCATAGCACTCCTTGAATGAAATATTAATAATTGTTGCTGATGTATCCAGGAGGAGATTTCGTGGATGAACAAAGTATTGACAATCATTATTCCTTGGAAATTGGTGAGATGGAGAATGCTCAGAACCTAGGACCGAATGAAGGAAATAATGCTGCTAATGGTAATTCCGGCAATATTGATCCTCCGAAAGGCTTAGAGATCCCTCAAGTAAGTATTCCCCTGTAATTTCTTCATAGAAGTATTAAATTGATGATTTGGGGATGAATAAATGAGAACCCACATGAACGAATGAGAAATTTTGCCGAAATACGTCACCAGAAAAATCCAGACTTCAGTCTTTCAGTAAAAACGTTGTAAAATCTTCGTCCGGTGTCGGATTTTCGCGATCTACCCATGTTTTTTCATGCCCAGGAAATTTCCAAGCTTTTAAAAATAATACTTTTGAGTTTTGAGCATGTTTAGGGGCCGAAATAGGCGAAACAGTAAACTTCCAGGAGATTTCCAGAAAATTTTCAACTGACATGTAGTCCAATGTTTTGGCCACATCTCTTTGCTCGTTTATCCAATTGTTATGAAATTTTGATATCTTGTAGATACCATCCATACGAACAGAATGGTATATGACTAAACCTTGGATTCCTCACCAATTACTCCCAGTTCGTCGTCTTATACAGGGCAGTGTAAAATCTTCTCAGACTAGCTTGTTGTAAAACACTCTTGTTGTGTCTTTAGATCATTCGCTTGCGTCTTGAACGGTTGGTGAAGGATTTTAATGTCATTGATTCATTAGATATCAGGACCCCTTGATTGATACATGAGTATGGTGCTTGGAGTGCCATCTTGTTTCTTTTAGTCGTAGAAACATCACTTCTGAAACCCTGGTCACGGGACCATAACTGAGGTTACTATCAAGAGGGGGTGATGTAATGACCATGGTTGCATGTCCTGGTGGTAGAATTCCTTTTATGATGAATGATCAGCACATGAGAGTCCGGCGCCACGGGTCTTGGACTGTGAAATTGATCGTCATGATCAGTGGACCGTCAGTCCCCAGTATTTTGTTAAATCTATTCCTTTCGTTTTCCCTCCTCCTGGAAAGACCTAGATAGAGGACCCAAGTAGAAAAATTGATGTAAATACCTAGGTGGTAGAAGTTGGAGGTACCTTGATGAAGTACTTAGTGGAAAGACTTGGTGGACACCGATCGACTGTGGAGGTTATGAATCCCGTCTAAGAATTGCTGCTTGCATGTTGTATGCTCTGGAAGCTGTAGGAACCTCATACGATGTCAGAATTCGGTGCTTGACCCCAACTTTTGAAGCTAAGAGACTTAGTTATCATAGGAGAAAAGAATCACTCAATTTAGAGTTGTGTAGGTCACCCAACTAAGCGTGCACATTTGTAATTTGTAATCCCGTATAAAATTTTCAGATTTCATAGACCTGACAGTAAAGGCCGTATCTTTCAGCTCGTATGTCCGATTGATGCGCCCTTTTAGTAAGTTTAAGAAGAGACAAAGACGAACATCTTTTGTTGAGGAAGAATTGTCTCATTCCTCACCCATTGGTACGTTTTTGTAAACCCATGTCATGAAGTGTGTTGTATCTCATTTGTAGAGGTGATGAGAACATCTTGTAGAAGACTTTGGATTGTGCTAGCCAGTCGTGCAAGATTTGGAAAGACTTTCATGTGAACATGTTTTCATGTCTACACACCTTTATATGGATCATTAGTTCTTGGAGAAGTCTGCTTCATCGAGCAATACTTCAGAGAATGGTTAATTGATGAAGCCTTGTCATGAGGATGTTGCTCTTGAGACTGTTGTTGATGCTGAAATCACGATTGAATTTTCTCCAGACATTCTTGTTGATGCTAAGATCATGGATGGAGTTCCTCCAGATATCCTTGTTCGATATTATGGTTGGAGTTTCTCCAGAGACCGGAAAGGCTACAACCATGATTATCGACATAGCCTTTACTCCTTTCATCCAGTGAGCCTTTGACATTCACGAACTAGTTGGTGCGTTGAGAATCCTAAGATGAAGGTGTACTGGGAGTTCAACCCAAATTCTCCTGAACAGTATGACTTTACTGTGAACTGGCTTCGTCAGTGAATCGACGTTGCTGCGGCAGACAGCAACAGTGGTCTTCATTCTGGATGTTATCGGTGAAGAGAAGAAGTTCCTCAGTCGTGCAGAGGCTTGTGATGTAGAGATATATCGTTGATGAAGTTTCATGGAATCACATCAGGTTGTAATAACTTGTTATGTGGATAGCATTTATTGAAATAGAATCGATTTCTCCAATAAGATCAAGTCCCCAGTGTATGTTGAATGAGTTTGTGCCATCCATGGATGAATGATGTTGCATTTGCTTCAGAAGTCTTATCATGGGATAATGAAGACTTATCGATTGTAGTTCAGTTAAACTTTGATCATGCTGGTGTTGAATCAGTGCGTCATCGTCGAGATATTTGTGTTGAAGCCAGATGCCCCATTATCGAAGGTGTACTCTTTGATTGGAAGTATAATTTGAAGGCTTCTTAGATGCTTGAGCGTTGAAGCGTCATATCCCTTAAGCATCAAATGTCTTAGGTTTGATAGCATCTTCGTCCTGGGAGAATTGATATTGAAACCTCACTTTGATTAGACTTGAATAACCGAAACCTCACTTTGATAAGACAAACTAAGATCAGAATTAACTTAGTTTCTTATCCGGAATCAGATTGGACTAAACAACTCATCCCGTACAAAAATTATTTCGTTAAGCCATAAATAGTTCATACAAACTAATATAAATCAACTTGCATAATTATTCACCTCAACCAGAAGCAATTGAAACAACATAGACATTAAAAGCACCGCAATTGCACCATAATTTTGTAAGCCTAAACAATTGATACCATACAAAAGCAAGATAACAATAGTTTTTCTTAACAGGAACCAATTGAAACACACATCCACACACACATCATGGAATAAATATCAATTAAACCGAAATTTTTTTAAGCAAAAGCAACAAATATATATAATATAAAACTCAGGATTTTCTTAAACATGAAAACAATTAACTAACAAGATTGTTACCTCAAATTTCGCATCCACTTCTCCAATATGATAGCATCTTCGTCCAGGGAGAATTGATATTGAAATATCACCATGTTGTCATTCTTATGCATAAAAAAAAGAATAACAACACACCTCAACCTTTACCAGAGAAAGGTTGAAAACCGGTTTTAACAATTGCAAGCAAAAGTTGAAAACCGTCGAAACACATATGCTTTTATGATATACCAAAACCGATTCAGCATATTGTGACTTTTTCACATATTGTTTCTATCAGAACCCCTCATGATCCTTTGATAAAGACTACCTACTAGGGCTAGCACTTAATCCCGCTAAATCAAAAAGTCACCCAAACCATAAGGGTTCACAATATATGAGATCGAATATTAAGGTAGTAAAACCGAAATCAAACATCCCGTAAACATACATAGCAATAAGATAAAAGCAATTAAGCACAGGCTATTTAAACCGAAAACTATCACAAGAAAAATTACTAATCAAATAACTTTATTCATAATATTTTTATTCATAATAGACCAATACAATCAATGAAATAAATTAAAAATTGATGTCTATTATACTTGGATTTCAGAATCCTTCAAATTCTTGAGATTTATTGCGCTTGATAGGAATGATTCTCTTGATTCCCTGAAGCGACCCTTGATTGAAGACCAATTCCTCAACCTTGTGAAAGTTGGATTCTTGCTCGTTTACTCTTTTGGTGAGTACATCCAGTTGCTTGAGAGTTTGAGCTTGAACTAGTAAGGAATTTTCAAGACTACGTTTTAACATTAACACTTCCAACTTGGTTTCGGCACAAGTTCGAGCCAACTTGTAGAATTCTTTTTCATAATCAATCATACACGATGAAAGATTCATATTCATATAGGAAGCGGATCCATTTCCATCGAAATTTAGATGACCGAAAGAATCACTGGCCATTTTTTCAGCATACCTTTCTGAAACTTTTGAAGAAAGCCTTGCATACAAATATGATTTTTCCATGATTCCAGGTTTCAGACAGAGGACCGAAACGCACAAAATCGAACCTTATATGAATCAATAGTTACTAAAAACTTGTTCGTTGATTATGAAAAACAAATATTCTCCCTTAATAGAAAAATCAGAAATTTTAATATTAAGGACTTTTAGGAAAGTGCGATTCTGTGAATATTTTCATAAATCTCCCAAGTCTTTTGAACTATTCTAAAGGTACACTGAACTCATCAAACTTAGTTTGAGCACTATGAGTCAGTGCATTTCTTCCGGGTACTAAGTATCTGAATGAGACAGATAAAGCTTTCCATGGTTATCAGAAAGATGCTTCTTTCCAGATTTATTAAGAAACCTAACCCCTTTTGACGATAAACCAAATTTATCATAGAAATTACTATTATCAAGATATTTCAGAATTACCTTTGATCTAGAGACTTGACCACCCTCTTTCCTTAGTAGTTTCTTGTCCTTCTTTGGTATCAACTTCCTGGAGTTTGTAGTTTTCTGATCCTCCTTTCCTTTGTGTTGAACTGTTCGAGAATTCTTTGATATGAGATGATCATGTTTGAGTGTGACTTCTTGAGAGAAAGTTCTCGTATTGAGCCTTGGGCTGAGATTCGAACACGGTAAACGTCGACAGTCCTTAATTACATGACCTTTTTTTCCACAATAAAAACATCTTCTATCATGATGTGTAGATTTCATATGAGAGTAGTTCATCTCTTTATTTCCTGGGAATGCCATGTTCTTTTTACATACAGGGACCTTCTTTTGAACACCCTTAAGGTTGGCATTCTTCTTTCCTCATGGAGGATGGTACAATCCAGATTTCTTGGATTTTGGAAAGGATGTATCCAACTGTTTTTCAGACATTAATAAACACATATCATTCTTTACCCTGTTGACATGTGCGGTGACAGTCTTTATCTCAGTGTCATATGAGACTTTTAAGGCATTGTATTCATTCATTATTATTTTTCTTAAGACTTCAGTTTTCTTTTCTTGATCAATACTCTTCTTTAACTTGGTTTCTAAGAGATTGATCTTTGAGGAGGAACTAACCTTACAGGATTCTAAGTCATTTTTATTTGATGACAAATCACGTTTGAGCTGATCATTTTCAGCTTTCATATGACCTAAGTCTTTAAGGAGTTTTCCTTCTCTTTTTAACGCAAGTGTGAGCTCAGTTGCACAGGAAAGAAATTCTTTCTTTAGTTCATCAAGCTGAGATGTTGTTATGTTCACATATTCAACATCTTCTTTATCATCAAGTGATTCAGAATTAGACTCATCGAGTATGAATACATGACTTAACTTAACCTCTTCTTGAGAGCATACAGACATGTTTTCAGAAGAGAACGAGGAGAAGACATCCCTTCCAAGCATTTTCGGAAGTTAAATCCAGAGCGAGTTTTCTTCAAACCTTGAGACACGTTAACTGAATCGGACATTATATTCAACTCTTATAGGTTGGATCGCACCAAACACAGACTGTTAGGTATTGTTCGTGTTTGCCTGCTCTGATACCAATTCAAAAGGCGAGGGTACCCAAATATACCTCAAGCTAAAACTTTTCCTACCTATAAGTCATTTCTCCGAAAGTGATTGCCTATGGACCGAGTCGAGACAATACAACTAATCGGTTCACACTTTGTGTGATTGTCTATGGATACGAGATCGAGACAATACAACAACGAAGTATGTTTAGTTGATACAAAGGTTCGGACTCAACCAAACACAACAGGATTGCTTATCGAGTAAATATGAATTAACGTTTGTGTAATTTACTTTAATTATAATAAAACAATTATAATGCGGAATATAAAAATAAATGACACAGCAAGATTTTGTTAACGAGGAAACCGCAAATGCAGAAAAAACCCGGGACCTAGTCCATAATTGAATACTCTCAGGATTAATCCGCTACACGAAATTACACTAACTTCGTATATTTGAGACCAAGTAACTAAACCTATAGTTCACCTAGTTCCTTCTGTATTCCCACGCCTCCAACTTATAAATAAGTCACGTACTTGGAACAATTCCTTTGGTTCTTATTCCAAACAATAAAGGAACCACAAATTTGTTTGGTATCAACTCTATTCAACCAAGTGATATTAGCCGGACAAAGGCTCTTCCGTTTATCTCAACATAAACTCCTTCGTTAGGTCCTGAGATCTATCTTATGTTCAATCACCCAAAGTTAATCGATTAAGATTAAGCCAACAACACCTTTAATCCGAAGAACCGTATTGATGCCAATTTACTCAATTAATCAATCCAATCTACCACAAGGATAAACCGATTATTAATTGGATCCTCTTTTACCGGAACAAGTATTGTGCACACCAGAGATTATAAAACCCAAGTCAGATCTTCAATATCTTCTTTGTCTTCAAATCTTCTTAAATATTCAATAAACACCTGCATACAATCACTTGAATCTCTTGTGATCAATCACGCACAGAACGGAGTCTGTTAACAATGGATTATCACAAGATCATCTTTAAAACTAACAACAGTCTAAAGATCCCTGTCTAAACTCTGAACTAGTTTGAGAGAATCTTATATTAGAAGAGGATATTCTCAAGAATAAACAAACTAGGTGCAATCAGATTTCAACCACCGTTAGTCAATCAAATCAATCGAAAACAAAAGATAAACCGCAATTATCTAGTTTCCCACCAACGGGTCGCGCTAGAGCTTCTCAATCCCAAAGAAGACTTTAAACTGAGCGGCCGTAAGATATTTCGCCTAATTAGGTTACTCTGCTCTCCTAATAGGCGGCTACACCAGTAACAACAACAAAAGAGTAAATCTGTTGTTACGAAGGATTAGTTTGCTAGAAATGCAAACTTCAAGTATTTATAGACAAGGAAGTTTGGACACCTAGGAATTTCCAAAACCGAAAATATTCTCAAGATATTCATTAAAGCACAAATTCGGTTTCCATAATTCCTGGAAATGCTGTGTCCAAAAATAACGATCGAAATCTCTCAGAAAATATAATTAGTAAATGCACATTACTAATTATGTAATTTCCCTACAAAATAAAATTAATAACCTTAATCAAAGATTCTTAACTTACTTCTGTTTCGATCCTGGGATTCTCTTCCCTTATCTGTTAAGGAATATCTTTGAACAATTAAAGAAATAAATATTCACAGCACGTGTTCAGAGTTTGTCAACATCTTAACTTTGTAAGTTCTCTTTCACACTTACAACCTTGAAACCGATTTTCCACACTTCCAAACAAGTTTAGAATTGGTTCATCTGACTTTCAAGAACTATGTGATTGATCAAACTAATATTCAATCACAATCATGGGTTTACGGTTCTACCAAAACAAGTTTCGGTTCTACCTCCATGTGAGTATTGTGCATAGTCACACTAGCTTTCCAAAAATTCGGTTGACTAGGTACTAGGATCGGTTCCCCACATATATATGGTATCTAACTTATATGTGTTGCACATGTCCATAGGATCGGTTCCCCTTTGCTTAAAAACGTGTTGCACATGTCCATAGGATCGGTTTCCCTTTCTGCTATAAACCTTGCCGCACCCCACACAAGGATCGGTTCCTTTTGATGTAATGCACCTCTTACAAGGATCGGTTCCCCCTTTCCCAAAAGTTGTCAGACATACAAACCCGATCATACCACAGGTGATTACTTAATATCGGTTTTACTAATAAAAGTTCTACCAATACATAAGTCAGGCCTTTGTGAATAGTTCTACCAAGAACATAACAAGTTGTGAGCGGTTATACTCTATCACACATATTGGTTGTTCATAAGATATGTAATGAATAACAAAACCAATAACACCTGGCAATTTCCTTTTCGGTTCACAAACAAGTTTATGAACTTACTTCCTTAGAATACATGTAAACATTGTTCCCTAGGATGAAATCCTCACCTCATACCCATACATAATCACAATAACATTCAAATGATTATGGCGATGTCTTATCTACAAAGTTTAATGATTAAGCAATAGACCTCGTATTGTATTTCTTAATACTATGTCTATCTAGAGTTCACATATGCTTGACTTCGCAATACTTGTAATGTCTCATATCCTAATACTTTCAAGCTAACCTATACGAAGTTGACTCTAGTACATAATCAAGCGACTCTTAACATGAGTTTTGATTCACTAAAATATGACAACCAAACTTGACATACTAACGCTTGGTGGGTTCAAGCGAGCAATTCTCTAACATAGAGATGTGCAACCAAAGGCGCTATGTCAGTACCCATATTTTCAGCGTGGATCCATGCTCGTCTGAATAACATGTCATATCCTGGATCTTCCTGATTATGTCAAACTTGGTTTCTGTCCAGGTTGAACTTATGTTCACTTTGATAATGATGTAGCCATAAGTATTTCTGAGCATTCCTTCAAGGTCTCTGATTGAGATGGGATCACGAGTAGCTTCTTGTCGAGTGATGCCTGCATCTCTGAGGGTTTTCTGTGGAATGACGTTGATGGCGGTGTCAGTATCGATCAACATTCTTCCAAATTCATTTCCTCTGAGATGGGATGTGGTAAGAAGTCCCCTGTTGTGCATCTCTTTGTCTATGGATGAAGGTTCAAGGAGTATTTTCGGGATGGACAGACGTCTGTCACAATATAATTCGGTGTTGTAAACATGTCTTTTCTTTGTTCCTTAGACAGATGGAGAAATTTCATAGATATGTTACATCAACGATTGAACTGCTTTTTTGACTGGTTGTTCAGACAGTGTAAAGGTTCTGATTGGGAGAGGATTCTTGTGTACTCCTTTAGTCCCTAGTTGAAGCTATTATGGATCAACCTTCTCTTTGAACCTATGAAGGCGACAATACCTGGGATTCTCCACTTCTTATTCAGTTGGCTCTCTCCTGATGAACGAAAATTTGATTGCACCATCTTGAACCCATACTTCCAGTAATTCGGTCACTCCTTCATGAGAAGAGAGAAGTTTGAGTTTGTATGAACATTTCTCCGTTCGTTGATGCCGGGTCGAGGTTTGTACATTTCAGGATTGGTTATCTTTTCTTCGCGCGTTCAGAGGATCCTGGGATATTGGAGAAGCGCTATGATGTTGTGTCTCGGCTTTTCTTTCATTCCTTTCAGCAACAATGTTTGTTAAAGGCTGGAGATTGTACTGATTGTTGACTAGGCGTCGGCTGCTTCGAGGTTCCTCGACCTTGCACACTTTTCTCTTTCCAGTAACTGTTGTAGTATTTTTCGTGCGGTAAATAAGAGTTTGTTTCTCGGACTTGAAAAGATTTATAAATAAAAATATATACACAATATTTGTCACAGGATCAAGAGACACTAGGACTCATGATTCCACCATTAATCATTCACACAATTCATATATTTATTCCAAACAATTATAGCTCAAATGATATCGACTCTTATTCTTGCCAAAGTAGATTTTTAGAAGATTTATTGTATATCACTAGCATGACGCATCAAAAGCACTAAGACCAAGCATACATAATCATACGATATCACAACCAATTAAGAAAAATCATAAAACAATTTATAAAAAGTGCAAGTAGTCAAAAAAGAATTAAATATAATTATTGTATGCGTAAAGAACGGCTTCCTCCATCATCTCAGTGTTGGGATTTAGCTACTCATATTAATCATGCTCTCAAAATACATTTTAATAGCTCAAAAAGTTGATTAAAAGATGAGAAAATTCTAAAATAGAGATTCGCAACAGTTAGAAGCGTTACAGTTTGCTGTATAAAACAAAACTGATGTGTAGCAAACAAACGATACCACCTCAGCACTGTAAACAACGACACTTCCGCTGTGCTGTTGACGCTGCTGAAAAACGACGGACCTGGCTGGTCCGTTCTTCGTGTTCTTCAGCTCCTTCTTCCTCTTCAACAGCAGCAGGTGGACATTGCTGCTGGTTCTTCTTCTTTGCTCCTGCTGCGTCCCAAAGCTCTCCAAAATCTTGATAGCTTACCCAAAGAGCCTTTATATACTGTTTAATGCCTTCAAATCCTCACAATAACTCCCAGAAATCTCCATTAACGTCGGGAATATTTTCTTTGTATTTCATGCAGGATATGGGATTTTCTTCCCTGTTTAACTCTTCTACGCGTCTCTGGATTGTCTTAATTTGTTCGTATAATATCATGAGAGAATATCTTCCCAAATATTTTCTCCCAATCTTCACACAGCTTCCGTAATTAACATAATCTTCTAAAATAGCTCGGTCCCCTGTTTACTTCCAAACTCGGATTTCTGGCCCAAGTTACTCGATCAAATCGCTTGCATATACCCTGTCTAGTGTATTCAGGCCCCGCCCAACCGTTTTTAGCGATTGAATCTCGCTGAAATCCCTCCAACAATCCGACCCAAAATCAACAGCGTCTGCATTAAGTATTCCCGCCAAAACCAAATTCAAACAAAGAAGATGGCCTCCCCCTATCCAGTTCAGGGGTGCGAATAGCAAGTGGTCACCCCTTATCAAGTGGGTACCCCTTATCCAAAACAGAGAGTCCGAATAACAAATTTCCTCCGGGGATGCTCCGCATGATTTTTCGAGCCGATTTTTCCTAAATTATTTATCTCCAAAAAAATACCTACAAACACACAAAACACCATAATAAGGACGAAAACGAGTACTAACAAAATACACAAAAGAGATGAAAATAGACACATAAATGCGTCTATCAAATACCCCCAAACTTATTATTTGCTAGTCCTCGAGCAAATTTATTCTAGAAAGGAAAATCATTTGAACCCCTAGGTGGCTTTAGTGGCGGAGTGTTGTCTCCGGAGGGTTTACCAGAGGTGTACCCACAAAACCTTTACTCCAGACCCTAACTATCTACGCAAAATCTTGGAAAGCACTAAAGAACCTCCTTGGTTGGCATACTTATTAATTATAGGAGGAAGTACCCTGATGCGAAATTCCAATTACTGTACACGAGTTTTCACTCAAGCATACTAAAATTCATATAAGTGACAGAGCTCTACTAAGATAGTTTCACGATGGACATCATACTCGGAGTCAGACTAATCACATGAAAAGATTAAGAAGATGGAAAAAGAAAAATGTAGATGGTTGAAAAGTGAACGGTGTTTCCCATATCTGTCTGAAGGCCTCTGCCAAGGTGAACCTAACCTAAATGACTGAGATACCAGTCTGACTAATATTAACACACTGGCATATACAAGGGAACCAGTGGTCAATAATCCTAACTCTAGGTCAACACAACTGGCATATACAAGGGTACCAGTGGTCGACTTTATTAAACACACATTTATTTAAGAACTAACAACATGATTGGACCTTGTGGACCCAAGCGCATGTTTCTTGTCAGCAGATTACATGGTAATTCCCGTGGATCCTGCATTCCACGCTTGTTTAGGCGACGGAGACAGGGAGAACACACACATATTGCTATCCAAGTGTTAGTATTTATTCTGATTGGTCTACTGGTCTGGTCAATTTTTTTTTTTTTTGAAAAGGTAACTCAGTCACTATTTCACCCTAGCAAAGGTAACAACTTGAATCGTGTGCCCCACCAAATCACTTGAAATAAAAGAAAACTGAAAATAGAAAGTGAAAAGGACCCGACGAGATATGGCGAAACTATCATGTTATTTCTAACACCTGAGCTCTGTGCTTTTATGAATAGACTCTATAGATGTTTCCATCTAGTCAGATTGGTTCCTCAACTCCTAAAACAAAAATGTTTCCATCCACTTAGATTGGTTAGTGCTATCCTTAATAGGCGTAAATTTCTAGGATCTGGAGTTTATTTATTCATACTGCAACTAAAAAGTTTCTCCCATACCCCCAAACTTAAATCTAACATTGTCCTCAATGTTCTGAAGATGAAATTAAAAGCATGAACAAGGAGAAACTATTACCATTTGAAGCAAAAGAGATAAGGAAAGATATTACCGTGTTGCATGAGATTGGATTACCTCCCAAGAAGTGCTAAGTTTAATGTCTTCAGCCAGACTTAGGAAAGATTAGTCACCTCGAATCATATAGTAACAGTCGAAATAACTGTGGGTCTTCAAAACCAAAAAGAGATGACCAAAGGAAACTGCAATAAACCAAGAAAATGAACAAGACTAGCAACCCCTTACCTAGTTTCCTGATTAAGAAATTTATATCTAATTGTGGTTCAGGTTCAGGTTCTATGAAAGGGTCTAAATAGAAAATTTTCATTGGCTGCGTTTCTTCATAGGTGGGATCCGAATCATTAGGTCCTAGAGTCTGGAAAAACTCAAATATGATCTTAGAAGCGCACAATAATAACCTAAATAACTGAGGATCCTCTAATTCAATAAGATTTGACTTACATAATTGACCACAATGAGAGTAGTGGTCTTCCTTAAACAGATTTGTCGACCCTAATCTCCTAAAGTAATTAGGTTTAGTCTCAAAACTTAATAATTGACACATCTGAAATTTATATGTTCCCACAATTGGTAGAAAAGTTTTTGGTGGGAAAACAAAGTCAATCTTGGTATTATTGCCTGGGCTAACCTCATCAACCAGAGGATGGGTTTCTAACAGTTGAGACTCGTGTTGAATATTATTAAGTTCGGGAAAACGAGTACGAAGATAGTCTTGTAAGATGGTTGAGGCATTGATGTCAAGTCCCACGTGAGGGATTTTTGTAAGAGTTAAAGAACATGGAGAATGATAATCACCCCCAAACTTAGAGTTTTCGGCGTCTCTAGGTAGACTGGTCATAATCTCCCTAATTTCTAGGTCATCAGATTCCAGAAAGTGGGCGATTGATTTTTCTAAGTCAGGTTCATCCCCGCTAATCTCTACGAGTTCATCTAAGACTATTGTCTCTAAATCGTTTGACTCGAAAACAGTACTCTCAAGATAAACTGGTTCCTCTAAACCATCATCGGTTTCGTAATCATCGTCTAAAACGGGGGTATTTCTAGTCAAATCCTCGTCCTTTTGAATAAGTAAATAATTATTAAAATTATTTGGATTTGAACTAGAAGTATCATTATAATCATCATCACCATCCTCCTCCTCATCATCATCACAATATAATTTTTGATATTCACGAATTCTCAAGCTTTATTCCCAACTACATGGTCTATGTTTATAATATTTCTCATAGATCGTTAGAGGTGATTCCTCAATAAAAGTTGGAGTATCCATATATCGCTGCCCACACATATATTCACCAAGAGTCATTTCCGAAGACGTCTCTTGATAACGAGAATTTCTAGACATATATTCTCGTAACGTCATCTCAGGTGGCGTCTCCTGAAAAGGATTCATCACCGAGGAAACAGAAACTACAGAGGAATTCTACACAATCACAAACAAGGCTGACTCGACCAAATCAAACCTATAAATTCTAGCAAACAAAAAGCATGATGTCTCCACTTAGATTGTTTCTAGACCATCTTCTATCTTTCAAAAGGGAATTCGTTGCAATTTGAGAAAACCCCTCTGGAATCAATCCGAGTCAAAGTAAGTTGAATAGAGGCGAGGGAAGCTTAGTGGAGCTTTGATACCCAAGGCCTCACCGCTATCACAAGGCGGCGCAGTCACGCATTCAACTCACAGAAACCATCATGAACTTCGAGGTGTGCTTAAGAATGTAACCAATATCCTTCGAAATTTTTTCCTAATAAGCGCGATATCCTATAGGTCTCTTTCTAATCAGATTTTAAAGCTTGGGTTCGCGTTAGGTTTTGTTCTCCTAAAGCGGGCAAGAAGGGAGCGGTGATGAAATCCGAACCCTTATCTTGTTTAGGCCAGGCCTTGCCCTTTCCTAGGAAAATAAAGACAGTCTGGTTCGTCCTCAAACAATTAGCACCTTAAGGAGTACAGTAACTCGCTTACAGGGGATTCACGAGTGTTTCGATTGGACTTACCTCCCGTACCATACGGGGGATGAAACGTTGTCGTCGACTCGGTCCACGACTCCTATGCCGTGTGCGAACCCGAGGGTCCGAAGTGATATTGTAATCACCGTCCTTCCCTGCACACAGTTTGTATTTAAGGGTACCCTTCCGTAGGGTTTAAAAATTAAAGTCCAAATGTCCAGTCCAATTTAAAGTTCAAAAAGAAAAAAAATAAAAATAAAATAAAATTACAGTTTTCCTCACACACTCAAAAAGAATTAAAAATTAAATCCTAAAATTGTCCTCTTTTCTTCTCTTTTCGCTTTAAGCTTTTTCCTCTCCAAGTCCTTAGTTTTCACTTTGAACCTGCAAAATAAAGACAAAAAGACAAAGTAAAAAGGAACAAATAATAAAGAAATAAAAATAAATAAACCTAAAAATAAATCTATATACAAGTCCGCGTCGGCGGCGCCATTTTGTTGTAGTATTTTTCGTACGGTAAATAAGAGTTCGTTGCTCGGACTTGAAAATATTTATAAATAAAAATACATACACAATATTTTTCACAGGATCAAGAGACACTAGGACTCATGATTCCACCATTAATCATTCACACAATTCATATATGTATTCCAAACAATTATAGCTCAAATGATATTGACTCTTATTCTTGCCAAAGTAGATTTTTAGAAGATTTATTGTATATCACTAGCATGACACATCAAAAGTACTAAGACAAAGCATAAATCATCATACGATATCACAACCAATTAAGAAAAATCATAAAACAATTTATAAAAAGTGCAAGTAGTCAAAAAAGAATTAAATATAATTATTGTATGCGTAAAGAACGGCTTCCTCCATCATCCCAGTGTTGGGATTTAGCTACTCATATTAATCATGTTCTCAAAATACATTTTTATAGCTCAAAAAGTTGATTAAAAGATGAGAAAATGCTAAAACAGAGATTCGCAACAGTTATAAGCATTACAGTTCGCTGTATAAAACAAAACTGATGTGTAGCAAACAAACGATACCACCTCAGCGATGTAAACATCGACACTTCCGCTGTGCTGTTGACGCTGCTGAAAAACGACGGACCTGGCTGGTCCGTTCTTCGTGTTCTTCAGCTCCTTCTTCCTCTTCAACATCAGCAGGCGGACATTGCTGCTGGTTCTTCTTCTTTGCTCCTGCTGCGTCCCAAAGCTCTCCAAAATCTTGATAGCTGACTCAAAGAGCCTTTATATACTGTTTAATTCCTTCAAATCTTCACAATAACTCCCAGAAATCTCCATTAACGTCGGGAATATTTTCTTTGTATTTCATGCAGGATATGGGATTTTCTTCCCTGTTTAACTCTTCTACGCGTCTCTGGATTGTCTTAAATTGTTCGTATAATATTATGAGAGAATATCTTCCCAAATATCTTCTCCCAATCTTCACACAGCTTCCGTAATTAACATAATCTTCTAAAATATCTCGGTCCCCTGTTTACTTCCAAACTCGGATTTCTGGCCCAAGTTACTCGATCAAATCGCTTGCATATACCCTGTCTAGTGTATTCAGGCCCAGCCCAACCGTTTCTAGCGATTGAATCTCGCTGAAATCCCTCCAACAATCCGACCCAAAATCAACAGCGTCTGCATTAAGTATTCCCGCCAAAACCAAATTCAAACAAAGAAGATGACCTCCCCCTATCCAGTTCAGGGGTGCGAATAGCAAGTGGTCACCCCTTATCAAGTGGGTGCCCCTTATCCAAAGCAGAGAGTCCGAATAACAAATGTCCTCCGGGGATGCTCCGCATAATTTTTCGAGCCGATTTTTCCAAAATTATTTATTTCCAAAAAAATACCTACAAACACACAAAATACCATAATAAGGACGAAAACGAGTACTAACAAAATACACAAAAGAGATGAAAATAGACACATAAATGTGTCTTTCAGTAACGCAGGTGCAGTAATCGCTGATCGTTTGGCTGCTTCATGAAACTCTGAGAAAGTCTAGAACTAGAGATTTTCCAGCAAGGCTTTGTAGACTGGGATCATTCTGCTGATGCACAAGTCCCCCAGTTGTTGTTTAGTGACATTCGGGTCATGACAATCCAAAGTTTGGACTCTGAACCTCTTCACATAATCGTTCGGATGTTCATTGTTATTCTGAGACATTCTTCCTAATTCGGAGAGAGTAATCTTCTCTGAGATGAAGAAGTATTTCCGGTAGAAAGCATTAACCACTTCTCCCCAACCAGTGATGCTCTCAGGTGCAATATTGTTGTACCATGTGTATGCTCGACCTGTCAGAGATTTCGAGAATTTCTTCAGACGGACGACATGGTTGTGTTCATGTTCGCCAAGCGCCTCCAAGAATCGAGAGACATGCTCTCGAGCATTCCCTGTTCCATTGTATAGTGTGAACATTGGAGAGGTTTAGCCTTTCGGGAGAGGGATCTTCTGTATAGCAGCGAGATATGGAGGTTGATGACGATGAACATATGGTGTCTTGTATTTTCCTCGAGCCTCCATGAAGCGTTCCGGATCTTCACGAGTGATGAAACCTGCAGATTCCTTATCCGATGGATTTTCTGCAGCTTTACAGGCTTCATCATCATCCACCATATGGATTGGTGAAACTTCAAAGTCAACTTCTTTGGCTTTTCCTTTCTCCGACCCTTCCTTAGTTTTCTCTGACATTTTGTCTGTGAGAGTTTTGAGATAATTGCATAGCTCCTTCTGAGTAGTAGCCATATCAGTTTGATTTTTGGCGAGAACTTCCTGAACCTTCATGATATCAGCTATGATGGGCGGATTTTATCTGACTTCCTCGGGATGCCGACCGAATAGAGGATGATTTCCAATGCTGGTTTGAGGAGGAGTGGTGTCACCAGCACCGATGTTGGAAGCAGGAGTAGTTTCTGGAGTACCAGCATTGTTGCTAGTGCTAGCGTTGTTTGTGTTAGGATTTGTAACTGAAACTGAACTAAGATCAACAATTTTGTGAAAGTTTGAGATTGAAACCGAGAGATTAATCTCCCGCTGTGGTCTCCAATATTTATATGGCGAAAAACAATTTTCTGGTTTTTTTAGGAAAGTGAAGAGACGACCGTGCGGACGAGACTCCTCAACCGAGCAAACTGCTTAACCTCAAACAGATGCACTGCACGGGAGTGCTTTGATTTCGAGAGATCATTCTGTAAGACTCCGGCCTAAACCAAGTCAACAGACGTTCCAGAGTTAATTAGTCCACAAAGAGGGAGATGGGTTGATCTGTAGAAGGGAAGCTGAGAATTGTGTGGGATCAATGATGATCAAGGATTGTGGATGTGTTGTGGGTTTTTGCAAATTAATGAACTGCTCAGTGTTGAGTTATGTGAATAAGTTTCGATCGAGATAATTGTCTGTAGACGGATGATGTCCTCAGTCATGGATTCAGAACTTATTTATATTGTCAGAATAGTGAACACATTGATCCCAGTAAGTGTGACGGTTTTTTGAGTGAAAGAGTGGGAAAGTGGGAGATCGTGGTAAAATCAGTTCCATGTCGTGTGGAGACTTGGTCGATCTCCCACCCACTACTTTGCTAACTCCCTCAACCGTTTGCACGACTTACTCACATTTCTCATCGTGGATGAACACACGTGATGTAAGCCGCCAGATAAAAACCCTAATTGTTATCCCCCATGTGACGTGATTGATGTCTCACGAACGTGGAGTCTGCAAGCAGACGTGTATTTGATTAATCAGTCGTTGACTTGATTAGACAGTATGTTTAAGTTTTGTTTAATTGAGCATGATTGACGAATGCTCAGTGATTCATGGATTGAACATGTTATAGTTCTTGAATGATGTTGATATTGCTCGTCTGAGAAAATATTGTAAATCCGATGAATTACTGAATATTGATAGTTGGATCAATATTCGAAAAACTGAGCAAGTATTGCTCAATTCGACAAATTACTGAATATTGATAGTTAGATCAATATTCGAACAACTGAGCAAGTATTGCTCTATTCGATGAATTATTGGTAACGTGACCCAATAAAATATTAATTAAAATATTGGTAGTCTACCAAATATCATATAATTAATACATATGTTGATTAATGAGTCAACATAAATTTATTAGTGTTTGAAATTGCTCAATATCTTGATTTGAAGAGCATTTGTTCGAAACCCTAATTTTTGATCAATAGTTCGTCAATTGATGAATTACTGAAAATAGGTCACTGAGTGAAAGAGGGGACGACCACATGGGATTATGGATGACCATGTGGTGCCCAAGTGCTCGAATGAACGCGCATCAGAGTCCTTTGTTTACTGGTTGGTGGAATGATGATTAAATGCAGGTTTAATCATTTATTGAACTAATGCTCAATTGAGCATTAGGTGATAAAACCTAATTATGGAGAAGTGAGGGATCGACCAATAGGGCATGAGACCGGACCTTGGTGTTCGTGGGACCAGCTGATGGTCGTTTGAGCAAATTCCAAGTCGGTCGGAAAGAGTTTGGTCCCAATATGAGCAATTGAGCAAATTATGTCAAAATCATAAAGATGTGTGGGATCGGCTCCTTGCAAGCCCTAGGGATGGCCTTGGTCGGTCAAGGAAGCATGCCCGTGTCTCGGTCCTGAGAGTTTTGGTATTTTCTGGTGTGTGTTTGAGCAATATCTTGGATTTTCAAAAGAGTTTGATCTTTGATTGAAATTCTCGATTTTGCTCGAATGAGCAGGTAGAACTTTGCTCGTTTGATCAATATTTTGAGAATATTAAAATAATAGTATTTTTATTTATGAATAGCCTAGTCGGTCATGTGACCATTTTAGTTTTTGGCTTTTCCATGGTTTGAAAAATATTTGAGAAAATATGGAAAAACCAGGGTTTTTTCTCAAACGGAGGAGTTTCATGAGATGAGGGAAATAATAATTATGAAAACAAGGGATTGCAAGGTGTGGGACCGGACGGCTAGGTAGCCCGGTCCCGTGGCACCTTTTCCTATTTTTATTATTTTTCATGAAACCTTGAAAATATGGAGAAACCGCGAGTTTTGCTCAAACAAGGAAATTTGCTCGAATGAAGGAGTCTTCATGAGATAATGAAAATAAAATAATAGAATAAGAAAATAAAGGAAGAGGCGTAGGGGGCGGCCTTGACGGCATGACCCGACGACCGGTGGGCCCGTCCCCTAGGCGCATCTTTTTATTTTGTTTTTATTATTTTCTCTCTCCTATTTTGTGTAGGATTCCTCGTTTGTCCATATTTTCAACCGCTCGTTCGTGCATTTGGGTGCTCGTTCGTGCATCATCGTTGAGTACACTTGCACCATTTTATTGGGGCTTACTCAGTGATAGTCCAGACGCCTGATTGTTGAGTAATTATTACTAATTCATGAAATTGAACGAAAAATGATTTATGAAACAGAGTAATAACAATGAATTGAGTATCTATTACTAATCCATGAATCCAGCCGGGGAATTCAGGGAACAGAGTAATGAGATAAAATGGTTATCTATTACTAATCCAATGAATCAGCCGGGGATAGCCATGGAACAGAGTAATGAGATAAAATAGATTATTTTCTAGGAATTCAGTCGGTGAATGTAACGGTAGAATTAATCATTATAGAATCGAGATATGAGATAGTTGCAGCATCATACTCGTTCTGAAGAGTGCATAGTCAGGAAAAAAACGTGCAACATTGGTGTCCTGAAGGCGTTTATCCCTCCAGCAAACAATTATGTCCGGAGAGACGTCTGAATCTATACACGGTCTCTCTACATAGTCAGGGAACATCGAGTATCGCCAACGTTCTGAAGGCGTTAAGCCCTCCGACAAACAGTTATGTCTAGAGAACCGCCCAATCGTTATTCTATGTAGATGGGGGTCTCTCTATGTAGTCAGGGAACATCGAGTATCACCGACGTCCTGAAGGCGTTGATCTCTCTGACAAAAAATTATGTCCAGAGGACCGCCCAATCATGTTATTCTACATAGAGGGCATGATGAAATGTGCAGCATCGAACGCTCCGCCGGGGAGGCCTTTCGAGAAAAATGTTCATCATGGCTCTGAGAGGAATGCTCACTCAGTCAGAGATCGTGAAACGGTTCACGGATCGTAAATCATGAATCGTCACATGCATTCCTGAAGCCGGGTCAGAAACATGAAGTATCAATATTTTACGATTTTGACCTTTGTCGAAAATCTACCATCAACAGTTATGATAGATTGAGTTCGCTTCTTCAATCATAGATTGATGAACCTATGTATATTGCAGAAATACTAAACACATTGATCTGAATAAGTGTGACGGTTGCAGAGGAGTGAAATAGTGGGCAAGTGTGAAATGTGGATAAACTAGTTCCACATGCATGTGAGAATTGGTTGATTGTCCATCCACTACTTTGTTAACTCCTTCAACTGCCTGCACAACTTACTCACATTTCTCATCGTGGATGTACACACGTGCTATAGGCCACCATACCAAAACCCTAGTGAATATCCCCATGTGACATGATTGCAGTCGCATGAATGTGGAGTCTGCAAGGCAGGCATGTATTTAATTGGTCAATTTTTGACTTGACCAGACCATGAGTCCTAGCTTTGATGAGTCGCACATAAAAAACGAATGTGGTATGCTCTGAGACTCATGGATTGAGCATAAGGTGTCTGCTGGGACAAAATAATACACATACGTCGAATCTGATAAATTGTGATATATCATTTTACCAGTTGGGGCAATAATGATATTCTGATAATTTGGATCTACGTGCGTCCGATGAGATTGCTCGATCATGGACCTATTTTGATATGTCGAGCATTTGACAAGAAGTAAGATATTGCAGAGTTATGTAGAGTGCTCATTCTTGATCTAATATGTCATGAATTTTTGAATGAAAAACTAGGAATTAAAGTTTAGTGAGTGAGTATTGAGTGATCGGACGTCCAATTAGATGATAGATGGAAGTCGATGGATGATCAACCAAGTGGATATCCATCCAAATGATAGTGCTCTCGGACAATCGAGCAATTAAAATATTGGTACTGGGACCGAACATTAAAATTAATTAAAAATATTGATTGTTGGATCAATATAAAAGTTATCGACGTTTATCGAATTATCATAAATTCGAAACCCTAATTTTTTGGAGAACCCTGGATCCTAAAAATGGAGAGTTGTCCAACGTGGGTCAAGGAATATGACCAACCAATGGGCATGAGATCTGTCCAGTGGTGGTAGATGGACGTCCGAGCGTGCAGATAAATGTCTATGAAAAAAAATTCTGAAAAGACGAGGGTACCCAAATACACCACAATCTTTTAAATATCCACATATAAGTCCGATATCTTATGTGATCGTATATGACAGAGTCGAGATAATACAACTTAAGTCATATACCTTGTGTGATTGTCTATGGACGAGGTCAAGACAGTACGACAAAAGATATATACTTGAAAATAATTACGGTAAAAAACTGATTGACTATTAGGATTAATGTCAAGTAATTCGGATTAACATACAAGTGTATTTACTTTAATTATAATAAAAAATTTATAATTGAGGAATAATAAAGTAAATGACACATCAAGATTTTGTTAAGGAGGAAGCCGCAAATGCAGAAAAATGACGGCACCTAGTCCAGTTTTGAATATTCTCAGAATTAAGCCACTATATAACATCTAATACCAACTTCGTATAGTTGAAACCAATTAGACTACCCCTAGCTACTTAATTTTCTCAGAATCCATGTGCCTTCGACTTCTAGAGTCACGCACGTGAATAACTACTCCTTTGGATCGTATTCCAAACAACAAAGGAATGAATATGTTTGGTAACCACTCTAATCAATCTTTGGAAAAAGATATTTTGAGTTGTTGACAAAGGCTCTTCCTTTTAAACTAATAAACTCTTTTTTTTGGTTAGATCATTCCAAAACTTGATTAACGAAATAACCAATTATCGGTTCGGAATCAATCAATATAGAACTCGACGAGTAACTATAAAGCGATGCGACCTTACACAACTAGACAATCAAGTCTATCAAAGATAAACACGATTCTAGTTGGATCCCATCGGATCAAGGTTTATGCACAAAATTCACAACAAACGAAAAGTAATAATAAAATCTTCTTCGTCTTAAAATCTTCAATTACCTTCTCAATAACCTGCATAACACAAACTTGAATCCTATTGTGATCAATCACACACAAAACTCTGTTAACAATGGATTATTAAAAAATTTCTTTAGATCCGCAAATGGTTCTAAAGATCTCGTCGATACTGTTAGAGAACTGCTCGGTCGAACTCGCAAGCGTTGGTATCTCAAGCTTGTTTGTCAAGTTTAGTTGCCAAAACTATAAGTCTTGATTTCTAGCCTACTAATAGCTAAGTCTCACAGACTAGGATAGAAAGTGTAGTTGAGCTCTAGACTCCACGGTGTTCATCATGCAAATACGAAGAACTACTCAAGGAACTGGTGGAACTTCATCGACAAAAAGGTATGTGGAGACTTGAACTTATCTATTACTCAAAAGTCTACTTTATCTCCTATTTTGAGATAAAATTCGTATTGTTATATAGACTATGATTATACACATGTACTATTTCGAGCTGAGTTTATCTCGCTTATCTATTTCTCGAAATATGTGTCGGTAAGCTTTCGCTTTGGCCAAGTTCATCTTTACTAATGACGAAAGTCATATTAGTTTCAATTACTTGAAAATCGCTTTGATGAAAAATAGTTTGTGAACAAAAAATATATAACGTCCTCTAAGAATGTTTCAATGATTGAAATGAGAGTTTAGAATACATAACCATGGTTGGATATAAACATTGTGAGACAACTCATATGTGTGTAAGTCCTATATCCTTGAACCAAAGTATGCGTACTTTGCTGCTCAAGATAACCGGAACTAAAGCCCGCGTACCAGTACGCGTACTGCCGGAAGTTCACATCCCCTGAATTTCTGCTGGAGTTTGTGAACTGAAAACAAACTTAATACGGGTAAATAAGTCCGCATACCAGTATGCGTACTTAAGTAGTTTTTTTCCTAAAAACAGTTTAATTCGTGAACTAAGACATTTATATTTAAAGGAATGCAATCTTTGCAAACCGTGACTATAATGTTCATGAATCGATTCGAGTGAATCAAAAAAAAATTTGTTTCGGTTGTGTCCTGTATACTTATATGATATCTAATCAGTTGAACAACTTTCTAATTAGTTCATTTGAGTCATTTGAACTAGTTTTGGTAAAGAAGAATAAGGTTGATATGAAAGTGGTCATATGGCTAACATATGGTTAACTACCGTTGAACCAACGACTTGTACACGTTTAGGTACGGTTACTCAAACCTAAATGAAGTTACATTTCATGTGTGTATAACAAGCTAATTTTCGATATAACGGTTGAAAGATATTAGCTTGAATCTAATCAGGTTTTCATCTAACGGTGAATATTGAATGCTCTGTTACCAAGGTAACTTAGATTCCAAACCCTGATTTGAAGACTATATAAAGGAGAACACTAACAACTGGGAAACCTATAATTCCTACAAGTCTTGTGTGATACTAGTTGTAATCTAGAGTCGATTCTCCTTTAACCTTAGGTTTCTATCGAGACCATGTAGGTTAACGACTTATAGACTTCATTGGGATTGTGAAGCCAGACCCAACTATTTTCTCTGTAGTTACGTGATCTGATCTTGCTATTTCTATCGTATATGAGTACAATCAAAAGGATTTGCTTGAGATTAATTTCTCCGATAGGCAAGATAGAAAAGTAGTCACAAACTCTCCGTGTCGTCGTTTGTGATTCCATAATATCTTTTTTCGCTAGTCGATTAAGATTATTATGAGGTGATTCATAATTATAAGTTGTTCTTTGGGAATATAAGTCTGGGTTATCGATTGGTTCCTGTTCACCTTGATTTATTAAGAGACGGAAACTTGTAGGTATTTTGCGGGAGACAGATTTATCTATTCCTGTAGACTTTTCTGTGTGATACATATTTGTTTATTAAAGTCTTCGACTTTGGGTTGTAGCAACTTTTAATTGTGGGTGAGATCATCTAAGGGAATCAAGTGCGCAATATCCTACTGGGATCAGAGACATAAGGAGCGCAACTGTACCTTGGATCAGTGTGAGATTGATTGGGGTTCAACTACAGTCCATTCCGAAGTTAGTTTGTAGTAGGCTAGTGTCTGTAGCGACTTAATACAATGTGTGTTCAATCTAGACTAGGTCCCGGGGTTTTTCTGCATTTGCGGTTTCCTCATTAACAAAACTTCTGGTGTCTGTGTTGTTTCTTTTCCGCATTATATTTTTTATATAATTGAAATATCACAGGTTGTGCGTTGAATCGATCAATTGGGAAATCCAACCTTTGGTTGTTGACTGTAATTGATTGATCCTTGAACATTGGTCTTTGGTACTGTTTAAGTGATTTCTCTTGTATTCAATTAGACTCGCAGATTCCTATTTTCTTGAGTAAGTATTGAATCGAGAAATTGAGATATAACTCTTGGATATACTTTTTATAAGATTGATTCTGACTGTCTAGTTGATTCTCTTAAAAGTATATTGGAGTTTGTCCATACAGATTGCTAAGAGAAATATTGGGTGTGGTTTTTAGACCCCCGCTTTTTGAATTGGTATCAGAGAAGGCAAACACGTTTAAGACCTCATATGTCTGTGTTTGTAGCAATCTGAGTCTGTGGACATAATCTCATCTCTGGCATATACGCATACCATAATATCCTCCAAAGCTTTTAATTATGCCATATGTCTTGGGATTGCCTCAAAGGATTACTCCTTAACCGATTTTTCCGAATCCCGAGGAAATGAGACAATTGACACTATATCAAAAGCTGAAATGGAGCTCACCAGAATCTCAAAAATTTCTACTAAGGCTATTGATTTTCAAAATCATGCTTAGTTTCTTGAAGAATTTGAAAAGTCTCTTGGTCGAGAACGGGAACTCTATAATATCATTGAGTCCTTCTCTAACAATATCGAAAAATTAATTCAAGAAACTACCGTACAACGTGAAAAGATTAGTGTTCTTGAGGATATTGTTAAGGAAGACTAAATTAGAGAAAAACGTTTTATCGAGACGCATTCATCTGATCTAAACAGACTTCGTTTTGAAAAAGAGAAACTGGGTGCATCCCTTATTCTATCCCAAGAACAGTGCAAATCCCTGAAAAAGGAAAACTCTGTTTTAATGAGAAATTCTTCTATACTAATCACTAATTCTCAATTAGAATTGCAGTACGTGAATAAATGTTCTCCGAAGGAAGTTCCTACCAAGAAATGTGATCATAACTTGCAATCTTCTAATATGGCTATGAATTTAAAACTGGTTCCTTCTAATGTTTCTCTTCCACGAACCTGTTCTTTCTGTGGGAAAAAGAATCACTATATTCATCATTGTTTTTCTAGAAAGAAACAGATTTCTGATCTTCAAAATCTACTTCTTTTTACTGTCGACAGAGTAAACTCTCTAATGACCAATACAATGGATTTCATCTCCGCAGAAAGACAGGCTTCTCAGAAAATGGATTTTAATGGTTACTCATTTAGAAATCCTCACACGAATTGTGTTTCTTCGAATGGTGCAAATTCTTACGCCACAAAAATACACATTCCTAGTGCTTATGATAATAAGTCTGGAAAATATAAGTCTAGATGGTGGAGACGTATTTCTTCTAATCCTTTGGAACCAATATCTAAAGGTCCTAGACTTAACCCTCAGAAAAAATCCTCTGAGGAATCACCCGATAAGGTTATGTTAAACTCTTCAAGAATAAGATGTAACCAAAAGAAGGTGAGAAATACCAGGTTCAAACGTTCGGATGGAATCTACAACTCATCTCTCAATACTCATAGTGAAATTACATCTCATTTAACTACCTAACCTTAGGTAATTTCATTTTTCCATCTAACTTGAGAGATACAAGAATGACATTTGAGAGATACTCAAGTTTACTGTTGTTTCCCATTTGTAATTTGTTTGACTATGCTATTTTCTTTTTTATGAGAAAGTTGAGTGGCTTCTTGACTCCTTATTACTCTGTATCTCCTTATTATGCTCTGATTAAATCTTTTAATTATTGATTCATGATGATAAGGGAGTTTTGAAAACACAGTATACTCCATTCTTCTTGAATCTCGTCTGGTATCTCCAACCGGTCCATGTACGTCTGTGTCTTTCTTGGGAGTTATAAGGTTTCCGCAACAAGGGTGTCCTCCTCTTGTTTGCAAACATTTATTTATATATATCTTCCGATATATTGTTTTTCCTTCCCTAGTTTTAAAAAGAAAGAGGGGGGGGGGGGGGGGGGATTATGATGAACTCCTCAAGATCTCAAGAAGTGGTGAATCTTGAGATGGAAGAAGACTCTAAAGGATGCGATTCTATTAAAGAAATTGTCTTGAAAAAAAATGATTGAAAAGGAAAGAACAAAACTCATGGGTTGATGATTCTGTCAAGGACTTGACTCGTTTTTAGAACGACTCAAAGGTCAAGTTTGCAAATCTTCAACTGCAAATAAACCAACTCTTAGATGGTCAGGCCAGAATCCTTGCTAATCAAAATATTCTGATACGGAATCAAAAGAAGCTCATCATGGACTGTGTCAAGGCTAGACAACTTGCTCGGGTTGTTGATCATAAAGTTAGCATTCTAACTCATGAACATGGTGTGTCTACGGTCAAGAGAGTAAGGGAAATCAATGATACCTTCTATGATGGATTCATTGAAAGGTATGAGATTCTCAATTAACTTTGATTTTATTTTGTCTAGGAAATTTTCTTATAAGAATTTTATTCTTGTGTTTTAGGAAGAATAGCCATTATTATGATTACACATAGCTATGTCCAACGGTTTAATCTTCTTTGTTTTTAGATTTATTTACTTAAATTCTTAAGTTTGTTTGGAAGATGATTTTTGCAGTATTAAGCTTTATGGTTTTATATATTACAATTAGTTATGGGATGTGTGTGTCTGCGTCCGTGAAATATGATTGTCTCATACGTGGTCAAAAGTTAAGTCTTTCATATATCGATATGTAAGTATTGATAAAGGATTGAATGAACTTTTGACAAAACAAAAGATAAGCCTGTTGTATGTCATTATGCAAATATTGATGCAAGATAGGATGAGATTTTATTTACAAAGGTTATGTCTATTATATGTCATTGTGCAAATGGTGATGAGAAATAGAATGAATCTTTGTCTATTCCACAGTATTGATCTTCCCTGATCTATATTTCTTATATATGTACTGTGCGACTCCGTAAGTTTTCTTATGTTGAGCAGTTCCGATTAAATTAATCATGGGTTCTCTTGTGGTTAATTTAATTTAGTTTTTGGATACAAATTTATACTCTTATGTGATTTGTTAATGTCCAAAGAAATCATTCTTTTCTTGTGAAAGTAAGGTCGCTCTTGTTGTTCTTTCGGGAATGACATTTTATGGGGGAGAGTTCTTAATTGAACTTGTGTTTAGTTGCCAAATCTTTGTGGGGAGTGCGGATGTGGAATATTATAGGGGTTATCTTGTATCTTTATAAACTCCTTGATGAATGCATTTAGTTTTGGCTATATGATTACATCTAAAAAGTTGATATGTACTTTCTTTTGGTCATGAAGTGTCCCTATGGAAATTTCATGAGGATCCCTCTAGTTTTCGTACCTTTGCCAATTTTGTTGACAAAAAGGGGGAGAATTAATGTGTAGTTCGCACTACAAATACATATGGTTTTCAGATCATTAGTAAGGATGAGTGGTTTTCATGTGAGATGAAGTATTGACTAAGGGGGAGTGATACATATCACCATAGTATTGTTGTCGAAGTAGTGATGCAATTGAACTTTGATGTTGTGTAATAACACTATGATACCGTGTAACAATGATTGAGAGTTTTTGTTTTCTTATTGATATGGCTACGGATCTTCAACAACGATAATGATGCATTGAATATCTTTGGAATCATTGGAGTGCTTGGAAGTGACTGAGATTTCGAGTAATGTTGAAGAACTAAGAGGATCATACATGTGGAAGAGAAGCTGCAAAGTTTATTTATTTTGTATTCCATATGTATTGATAGTTTTGTCACTAAAATTGACAAAGGGGGAGATTGTTAGAGCACTCCTTGGTCGAAATCGCAAGAGTTTCTATCTCAAGCTTTTTTGTCAAGTTTAGTTGCCAAAATTATAAGTCTTGATTTCTATTCTACTAATAGCTAAGTCTCGGACTAGGATAGAAAGTGTAGTTGAGATATAGACTCCATGGTGTTCATCATGCAAAGACGAAGAACTACTTAAGGAACTGGTGGAACTTCATCGACAAAAAGGTATGTGGAGACTTGAACTTATCTATCACTCAAAAGTATACTTTATCTCCTATCTTGAGACAAAAGTCGTATTGCTATATAGACTATGATTATACACATGTACTATTTCGAGATGAGTTTATCTCCCTTATCTATTTTTCTAAATATGTGTTGGTAAGCTTTCGCTTTGGCCAAGTTCATCTTTACTAGTGACGAAAGTCATATTAGTTTCTATTACTTGAAAATTGCTTTGACGAAAAATAGTTTGTGAACAACAACTATATAACGTCCTTTAAGAATGTTTCAATAATTGAAATGAGAGTTTATAATACATAACAATGGATGGATATAAAAATTGTGAGACAACTCATATGTGTGTAAGTCCAATATCCTTGAACCAAAGTATGCGTACTTTGCTGCTCAGGATAACCAGAACTAAAGTCCGCTTACCAGTACACGTACTGCCGGAAGTTCACATCCCGTAAATTTCTGCTGGAGTTTGTGAACTGAAAACAAACTTAATCCGGGTACTTAAGTCCGAGCACCAGTATGCGTACTTAAGTAGGTTATTTTCTAAAAACAGTTTAATTCGTGAACTAAAACATTTATATTTTAAGGAATGCAATCTTTCCAAACCGTGGGTATAATGTTCATGAATCGATTCGAGTGAATCAAAAGTGTTTTTGTCTCGATTGTGTCCTGTATACTTTTATGATATCTTATCAGTTGAACAACTTTCTAATTAGTTCATTTGAGTCATTTGAACTAGTTTTGGTAAAGAAGAATAAGGTTGATATGAAAGTGCTCATATGGCTAACATATGGTTAACTACCGTTGAACCAACGACCTGTACACGTTTAGGTACGGTTACTCAAACCTAAATGAAGTTACATTTCATGTGTGTATAACAAGCTAAGCTTTGATCTAACGGTTGAAAGATATTTTCTTGAATCTAATAAGGTTTTCATCTAACGGTGAATATTGA